>NC_043700.1:162756781-162787076 GCF_006229205.1 Suricata suricatta
GAGAGAGAGGGACGCAAAACTTGAGAGACTATTGAATGCTGAAAATGAACTGAGAGTTTCAGAAGGGGAAGGGGGAGGGGGGAAAAGAGGTGGTGGTGATGGTGGAGGGCACTTCTGGGGAAGAGCACTGGGTGTTGTATGGAAACCAATTTGACAATAAGCCATTAAAAACAACAACAACAACAGTGCTGTTCATAATAGCCCCAAATGGGAAACAGCCTAAATGTTAATCAGCATTGGAATGGATACGTAAATTATAGAATAATCCTGTAATAAAATACTATACTACCCTGAAAATCAACAAAACTACTCCTACATGCAGGAGTATGGTTTAGGCACCTGGGTGACTCAGTGAGTTCAGTGTACGACTCTTGGCTTCAGCTTGGATCATGGTCTCATGGTTTGTGAGATCAAGCCCTGCATTGGGCTCTCTGCTGACAGTGCAGAGCCTGCTTGGGATTCTCTCTCTTCCTCTCTCTCTGCCACTGTTCTGCTCACACACACACTCTCTCAAAATAAATAAGCTTTAAAAAATAAAGAATATTGTTAAATTCTCCCAAACTAATGTGTTGCCAGACACAACACAAAGTAGTACATACTGTTTAATTCCATTTGTATGCAATTCAAATATAAGCAAATTAATCTCTGATTATAGAATTCGGCAAGATTGTAATTTGAGCAGTGGTAGTGACTAGAGGCACACAGGGCACACTGCAGGTTCTGATTTACAGTCAGTGTTCTAATTCTTATTATAGATAGTGGTTACACAAGTGTGTTCACTTATGAAAATTGAGCGATACACTTTTCTATACATTTTTATGTTATTTTGTTTTACTTCAATAAAAATTTTACTTAAGGGGTGATTTTGGCTCAGGTCATGATCTCACAATTCATGAGTTTGAGCCCCCTGTTGGGGTCTGTACTGACAGCTCAGAGCCCGGAGTCTTCGGATTCTGTTGTTTCCCTCTCTCTGCCCCTCCCCCACTTGCTTGTGGGCGCTCTCTCAAAAATAAACCTAAAAAATTCTCCTTAAAAACAAAAAAAAGGCATCCTGAATTACGAAAATTATAAACTATTTATAATGTATTGGAATTTGACATTTTTCTTGGAGAAAACAAAAAAATCAGTTGGCCAAGCATATTCCCTGGCCAGATTCTTATTGTTGATATTACTATTTATGTTCACTGAAATCTGAAACTCTTCTTCCTGAGACTTCAGTGCTTGAAATTTAATATTGGGGCACTTGACTGGCTCAGTTGGTAGAGCGTGTGACTCCTCATCTTGAGGTCGGGAGTTTGAGCCCCATGTCGGGCATAAGCCTACTTAAAAAGAAAAAAAAAAGTATGTTCTACATTGACATTGAATCCAGTTGGGTTATACAGTTGGATTGAGAGAGTTAAGATCTAAAATTATTTCTTTTCCATTTTGTACTTTTTTTCTCAATAACCTATCTTTTATAAACAAAGAAACAAGCATTTATTATTTTTTGTGCTTTTTAAAATAAATAATTTGTTTTTTTTTAAATCTCTTTAAAAAGAATATAGAGGATTTGAAAGTCTAGGTAGCCCTGTACTCATTAGAAGCAATGTCTGAGTTCTCAAAACCTTGAAATCTCATAATTGTATTGGCGTTATTTAATGGTTATAACTATTTGGGCTTTAAAATCTTATTTTTATGTCATTTTTTTAAAAGTCTGTTTATTTATTTATTTTGAGAGAAAGAAAGCACCCATGTGAGTGGAGGAGGGACAGAAAGAAAGGGAGAAACTCCTAAGGAGGCTCTGTGCTGTCAGTGCAGAGCCCCACACCAGGCTGGATCTCACAAACTGTGAGATCATGACCTGAGCTGAAACCAAGAGTTAGATAAATACTTAACTGACTGAGCCACCCAGGTGCCTCTTTTACGTCATTTTAATATGTCTATTCCAGAAAATTAGATGATACCATAAGCAACTATTTTAGTTCTGGAATATTTAGTGTAGCCTACAAAAGAAATGAAATCTTTCTAAAACCCACTGGTTTTGGAGGTTAAAAACATGCACTGCTACTTTAAAATCTAGAAGGAATTTTCTTAGCAAGTAGAATGATTTTCCTCTAAGCAAGTGAATGACTTCAGGCTTTCTTAGACACCAGTTAAAAGATGCTCATTTAAGGAATTTATAAATCAGAAAATAAAGATGATTTCTATAAGTTGTGTTTAAAAAAAAAGCAACAACTTGGGGAATGAACTGTATGACCCAATTTTCTATTTTCAAAGATATATTAGGCCTTTGTGCAGTTTTTATTTATTTTATGTTGTAAAATGATCTATTCTTATACATTTTCTTGGCCATATTGAAGTTGTAAAATGTTAAGTGAGATGTCAAACAGGAAGACTTATAAAAGGAGAAAAAACACATGACAGATTTAACTGGAATTCACAGGGCTCTCTGAATTGCTTTATTGAGTAGCTTATACATGTTATTACTAGTTGTAACTTTGTACTTACCTACCTTGGACAAAGCAAAAGGATATTTTTATGTCCAGAGAAGCCTTGGACACTTTTGCAATCAACTTGCTGTTGTAAATCTGAATCCTATAATGCATTTATATGACCATATAAATACTTGTTTTCAAGGATAATTATGAAAATCTGTGGCATCAATTTTCATTGTAAATACCATATTTTAAGGTCAGGAAGACCCTAGTTGTGACTAATGTTCATGGTCACTAATAGAGAAATACTATAATATGTAATTATAGCATTTAATATGCCCTTTTGAGTACATAGTCTTCTTGAGAGTTGTTCTACCCTCACTCCATTTACTCTGAGAATAACTAATTAAAGAAATATTTAGAAGGAAAAATGATAGGACTTGATTGTTGATCATAAAAGAAGGATGAAGGGGGAGCCTGGGTGGCTCAGTCAGTTAAGTGTCTGACTCTTGATTTTGGCCCAGGTCATGAGCTCATGGTTTATGGGGTTGGCTTGGAGTCTGCTTGGGATTCTCTCTCCTCTCTGTCTCTGCCCCCTCCCCAAACATATAAATAAGCCTTTAAAAATACCTTATATAAAGAAAGGCCAAGGAGAGGAAGGAATCAACAATTATATCCAGGTTTCCAGTTTGAGTGACAGATGCATGATTGTGCCATTAATTGAGATCAAGAATGCAGGATATTGTGGAGAATAGTGAGAGATGAAATGGCTAGTTCTGTTTTGTCCGACTTAGTTTAGAGGCTTTGGGAAATCCAAATAGAGATGTTCAGGAGGCAATTGGAAATATATCAACCATTTAGGCAAATGATTCAGGGCTGAAAATGTAAAGTTAGGAATATATAGGTGGTAGTCGACATCAGAGTAACTGAGCAGTCCCAAGAAGAGTCTGTAGAGAGCATGAGTCAAGGACAGAACCCAGGAAAACGCTAATGTTTGATAGTAGGTGGAGAAGAAAATGCCATAGAGAAGCAAAGAAGAGTAGTTCATTGAAGGTGAACCAAAATCAGAAGAGTTTTAGTAGTGCAAACCCCATAAAGATGTGCAGTTGACCCTTGAACAATGTGGGAGTGAGGGGCGTTGACCCTATTTTATATACTGCACCATTAAAGTAAGCTAGAGAAAAGAAAGTGTTATTAAGAAAACCATAAGAGGGGCGTCTTGGTGGCTCATTCAGTTAAGTGTCTGACTCTTGGCTTTGGCTCAGCATGACCTGATCTTGTGGTTCATGTGTTCAATCCCTATGTTGGCCTCTGCTCTGACAGCTGTGGAGCCTGCTTGGGATTCTCTGTCTTCTTTCTCTGTGCCTCCCCTGCTCACTCTCCATTTGTCTCTCTCAAAATAAATAAATAAATAAACATTTAAAAAAGAAAATTATAAGAGAAACTACATTGACAATATGGTACTATATTTATTGAAAAAAAAATTCACTTATAAGCACACCGGTGCAGTTCAAATCTGTGTTGTTCAAAGGTCAACTGTGTGTTTTGCTTATGAGTGACACAGTGACTAGCACATAATAAGTACTCAGTAAATATTTGCTGAATCAATGAGTGAGCTGTCAATTATGCCAGATACAGAAGAAATCAGGACTGAGACATACTCATTAAATTTGGTACTATGGGGGTGATTGTAAGTTTTGCAAGAACAATTACAAATGACAGAGATTAAGGAAGCGAGACAGTGAAAAAGGTGACAGTGTAGGAAAAGGTGTGGCACTGGAAAGGAATACAGGGTAAACGTAGTGATTTTATTTATTTATATATTTTTTCTTTGGTTGATAAAGGATCAAGCATGTTAAAAACTAAGGTAGACCAGTTACCTAAAGAAGAAAAGGCCAAAGCATAAGAAGAAAGGGGCTAATTGATGGAATAAAGTCTAGAAAGATAGCAAAAGGATGAATCAAAAGCACAAGTGGAGGGATTGGCCTTGAAAGCCTCTTCCTTGGAGACTGGAGGGAAGCCAATGAGGATGGATAAAGGTATAGACAGTTTTGTTGGGGGGACATGAAATAAAGGTGACTGACACACTGGCAGCCTCAGTTTTCTGATAGCAGGAGGTAAAATAGTCTGAAGAAGAAAGAAGGGGTAATGTTGGGCCAAGGACTTAGAAATAGTGGAGGTTCAGAGCAGCAATCTCAGGACACACAGGGCAAAGTTGAAAACACTATCAAGTCGTATTGAAAACCCAGCGAAATATACTTAGGGTCCATGAGCTTATGCTTATTGTGGTTCTTTCTAATCCAGTAGACTTACATTTATGGGCCAAAACTCTATGAACAAAAAATAGACATTTTTATTTTTGGAGAAGGAAATAGTAATAACTATCAAATAAAATATGGTAATAAGATACTTGAGTGTTTACTCAGAAAATATCATTAGTGTTAATATTTAACCATTAACACATTTTATTTTGTGGGGAGACTGGGGTGGCTCAGTCAGTTAAGTGACCTACTCTTGATTTTGGCTCAGATCATGATCTCACAGTTCATCAGATCAAACCCCGCATCAGACTCTACAATGACAGCACTGAGCTTGCTTGGAATTCTCTCTCTCCCTCTTTCTTTGCCCCTCCCTGCTTGCACACAGGTTCTCTCTCTCTTTCTCTCTCAAAATAAATAAACATTAAAAAATAAAAACCATTTTACCTTGTATTACCATTTTTTTGAATAGTCACTGCTTTTTTTTAGCTCTGTAAAAATTTAATAACTACTTTCTTTTAAAAAATGGATAATTTGCTTTACTTTTTCTAAATACAATGAAAGATAATTTTACCCTGTGAAAATATTTGAGTTCTTTCATAAAAAGTACCGTATCAATTCTCAATACTTATAATAATTACACAATGAATTTAATAAGAGGTAGAACCTATGTTATTAACTACTTCTGCATCAGTTTTGGAGATCTCCAACTATCCCATTGATTTTAACAGAATAATATAGTTGTTTGTTTTGAGATCTTATTAACTATTGGTTAGTATGGATTCTGCATTGCTCTGATTCTAAGTTAATATTAGGAGATTATATATAGGACTAAATTCAGTCTTCTGCAAAATCCCAAGTCTATAACCTTTTTCTGTCATTTCCAAGAACCTAGTCAAAATAACCAAGAAAATGGTTCCTATGATTGGTAACACCATATTCATGGCTGTCGTGGTTTATTTATTTTGCTGGTCCTGTTATACATTTTAGTTAAACAAATGGAAACCTGAATTTGCATAAGTGAATGACTCTGGATATAACTCTAGTCCTGTGGCCCCAGAATTAGACTTTTTTTCTTTACCATATAGATAGTTTTCTGCACTTACATAATATTGTGGATATTGTTTGTCTATTCTGCCCCAAGAAGAGTTAAGCTTCTGTGGTTTAGGTGTGGTCTGTTTAGTGTGCTTTTTATTATGGAAAATTTCAAACATGTGACAGAAGGAGAGAAAATAATGAGTCCCCGTGTGCCTTATTACCCTTTTTCAACAATTTATCCACATGGCCAATCCCTTCCCCAACTACCACCATCCTAATTATTTATAATATCATCCATAAACATTTCATTATATATCTCTAAAAGATAATTGCTTTTAAAATGTAAGCACGTCACCATTGTTACTATAAATTTTAATAAGTATTTCCTAATATCAAGAATTTGTTGGGGGGTGCCTGGGTGGCTCAGTCTGGCTTCGGCTCAGGTCATGATCTCATGGTTCATGGGTTCGAGCCCTGCGTCCGGCTCTGTGCTGGCAGTTAGCTCAGAGCCTGGAGCCTGCTTCAGATTCTGTGTCTCCCTCTCTTTCTGACCCTCCCCTGCACATACTGTCTCTCTGTGTCTCTCAAAAATAAATAAAATACATTAAAAATTAAAAAAAGAATAAAAATTGTTTTATGTTTGTTTATTTTTTCTTTTTATTTATAGTTTATTGTCAAGTTGATATCCATTAACACCCAGTGCTCATCCCCACAAGTGCCCTCCTCCATGACCATCACCACTCCTTCCCCTTTCCCCCTCCCCCTTCAGCTCTCAGTTTGTTCTTAGTATTCAAGAAAGAGTCTCTCATGATTTGCCTCCCTCCCTCTCCCTCTTTTTCCCCCCTTCCCCTCCCCATGGTCCTCTGTTAAGTTTCTCCTATTAGACCTATGAATGAAAACATATGGTATCTGTCTTTCTCTGCCTGACTTATTTTGCTTAGCATGACATCCTCAAGGTCCATCCACATTGCTACAAATGGCCAGATTTTATTCTTTCTCATTGCCATGTAGTAGTACTCCGTTGTATATATAAACCACATCTTGATCCACTTGTCAGTTGATAGACATTTAGGCTCTTTTCATAATTTGGTTATTGTTGAAAGTGCTGCTGTGAACATTGGGGTACATGTGCCCCTATGCATCAGCACTCTATCCCTTGGGTAGATCCCCAGCAGTGCTATTGCTGGGTCATAAGGGAGTTCTACTGATAGTTTTTTGAGGAACCTCCACACTGTTTTCCAGAGTGGCTGCACCAGTTTACATTCCCACCAACAGTGTAGGAGGGTGCCCATCTTTCCACACCCTCGCCAGCATCTATATAGTCTCTTGATTTGTTCATTTTAGCAACTCTGACTGGCGTGAGGTGGTATCTGAATGTAGTTTTGATTTGTACTTCCCTGATGATGAGTGACGCTGGGCTTCATTTCATGTGTCGGTTGGCCATCTGGATGTCCTCTTTGGAGAAGTGTCTATTCATGTTTATTTTTGAGAGAGAGGGAGACACAGAATCTTAAACAGGCTCCAGGCTCTGAGCTGTCAGCAGAGAACCCAATGCAGAGCTCAAACCTACGAACCGCGAGATCATGACCTGAGCCGAAGTCAGACGCTTAACCAACTGAGCCATCCAGGCGCCCCTCAAGAATTTTTTTTAGGTTTTGTTTATTTAAGTAATCTCTACACCCAACATGAGGCTCAAACTCATAACCCCAAGATCAAGAGTCACACACCCTGGTGACTGAGCCAGCCAGGCTCCCCAATCAAGATGCTTACACATGTCCTTCTTCCCACAGTTTATTTGAATCAGAATCCATGTAAGATCCATACACTGCATTAGATTTGTGCATCACTTAAGTGTCTTTTAAGACCACAATATTTAAATCTCTCTTTCTCTCTCTCTGTTTTTTGTCTTCAGTTTACTTGTTAAAGAAACCAGGCTGTTTATAGAATAGACATTCTCAATCTGAATTTTGCTGATTGGGCTGATCTGATCATTTAGATCTGATTTTTTTTTTCTTTCAACATTTTCTTTTGATTTTTTATTTTTATTGGTAAGAATACTTGTTAGGTGATTTTGTACAGCTCAGTATTCTTAACATAACTGACCCTCCTGTTAAACTATATGAGAAAAGTAATAAAATTTTCAATTAAAGTGTTTCTTACATTAAGACTTAGAAAAAATATATACTTATGTATGCATAGAGTTAATGTTGACTGTTTCACGACCAGTTGTATAGTCTGAATTCTTGGAGATAAAAATCTGCATTCATAATGATGATGCTAAAGCAAATGTTTGCTTGAAATCACAGAAGACCTTGAATTTTCTGATAATTGTATTGATACATAGTTAATTGTTAACTCTTATGAAATAATTAGGCATGTGGTAAATAATGACATTAAAATGAGCTGGTGCTTTAATTTTGGCAAGGTCAACTTTGCTCTGTTTAATAATGTTGCATAATATACACTTATGGCCTTTAGTGTATTATCTTTGATTTTTCTACAAAGGTGCTTTGAGTGCAAGTCCAGACCTTTAAATTATAACTTTCTTTTTTAGAAAATGTAATTCTATATGATTAGGTTATCTCATGTAACTGGTTAACTGTATGTACAACTCCTTTTTTCTTTTTAGCCAGGACTAAAAGAAGTGGTGGAATCCTGCCGAGGAAAAAATCTATTTTTTTCTACCAATATTGATGATGCCATTAAAGAAGCTGATCTTGTTTTTATTTCTGTAAGTATTTTCTTTGGCTTTCTAAGGTGTTTTTTTTTTTTTTTTTAATTTCTGGGGCGCCTGCGTGGCTCAGTCAGTTAAGCCTCCAACTTCAGCTCAGGTCAGATCTCACATTTGTGGGTTCGAGCCCCACATCAGACTCTGTGCAGACAGCTAGCTCAGAGCCTGGAGCCTGCTTCCAGTTCTGTGTCTCCTTCTCTCTTTGCCCCTCTGCCTCTCATGCTCTGTCTCTCTCTGTATAAAAAATAAATAAAACATTTTAAAAAATAAAAAAAATTATTTTTAATGTTTATTTTTGAGATAGAGACAGAGTGTGAGAGGGGGAGGAGCAGAGAGAGAGACACACAGTATCTGAAGCAGGCTCCAGGCTCTGAGCTGTCAGCACAGAGCGCAATGTGGAGCTCAAACCCAAAAGCCAAGAGATCATAACCTGAGCCAAAGTGGGACACTTAACTGACTGAGCCACCTAGGCGGCCCTTGCTACGTGAGCTTTACTGCCTTATTGTCTATGTAGAAGTTTTATCGTGTTTTAATAGTAATCCATTGGTATTAATCCACATCATTGCTTAGTATAGAGTTGTCCAGTTGAGTTTAGGTTGTCATTTTGTCCAACACTTCATCATACCCCATAATCATCTGGTCAAATGTGTCACTTCCGATCACTGATAATAATTGGAGAAAGTTCTAGTCTGGGATCTAGAATTAGGAAGTGTTGGTAATATGTGAGCCCATGTGGTAATAGTGATGTTTGTCATCATTTCTTGTTTCAACCACTGCTTGGTAGAGGTGAGGTGAAGAAAATCAGGTAAAGTGTGCGTGCAAACTTATGGGACTCTCCGTTTTAGCTGAATTATGTTCCAGAAGTCATTTTTATTATTATTTTTTATTTTAGAGAGAGAGAGTGTGTGTGCATTTAAGTTTGTATTTATTTTAAGAGTGGGAAAGAGAGAGAGAGTGCCATGAGTGTGTGCTGGGGAGGGGCAGAGAGAGGAGAAAGAATCCCAATCAGGCTCTGTGCTATCAGTGCAGAGCCTGATGTGGGGCTTGATTTATGAACAGTAAGATATTGACCTGAGCCGAAATCAAGAGTTGGATGCTTAACCGACTGAGCCACCCAGTTGCCCCTAAAGATTTTATTTTTAAGTAATCTCTATACCCAACGTGGGGCTTAAACTTAACAACCCTAAGATCAAGAGTTGCATGCTCTACAAATTGAGCCAGTAATGCGCTCCACCAGAAGTCATTTTAAACTAACTTTTTGGAACTTGGCTTGGGTTGATTAGGTTACAGGCTAGTCCACAGGCACCTTAGCTCATGATACGACTAGCCTGTTGTACCTTTGTAATGAAAAAATAGAACCAATGCTTAGGAGTAAACTCCAATAATATTTTTGAATTATATTGCAAATATTTTTAAAAAGGTATTGATATAGGTCTGTAAACAAGGAGGATAGAAAATGAATTTAAATTCGGTTTTGGGGCAGCTGGGTGGCTTAGTTGGTTGAGTGACCAACTCTTGATTTTGGTTCAGATTGTGATCTTGCAGTTCATGGCTTCTGCTGCAAGTCAGGCTCTATGCTGGCAACGTGGGGCCTGCTTGGGAATCTCTCCCTCCTTCTGCCCCTCCCCTGCTTGTGCTCTCTCTCTCTCTCTCTAAAAATGAATGAATAAATATTTTAAAAATTTCTAATTAAAAATAAAATTTGGTTTAAAAGATCAGGATAACAGTATCCAAAATCTATAAAGAACACATCAAACTCAACACCCAAAAAACAAGTAATCCAGTGAAGAAATGGGTAAAAGACATGAATAGACACGTTTCCATAGAAGATATTCAGATGGCTAATAGACACATGAAAGAATTTTCAAAATTAGTCATGATCAGGGAAATATATATTAAAACCATAGTTTTAATAGTAAGATACCACCTGGTGGGAATGCAAACTGGTGCAGCCACCCTGGAACACAGTATGGAGGTTCCTCAAAAAATCAAAAATAGAACTACCCTATGGTCTAGCAATCACACTATTAGGTGTTTATCCAAAGGATACAGGAGTGCTGTTTCAAAGGGGCACATGCACCTCAGTGTTTATAGCAGCACTATCTACAGTAGCCAAAGTTTAGAAAGGGTCCAAATGTCCATTGACAGATGAATAGATAAAGAAGATGTAGTGTGCATATATATATATATATATATAAAGAAGAATGAAATCTTGTCATTTGCAACTACGTGGATGGAACTAGAGTGTGTTGTGCTAAGCGAAATAAGTCAGTCGTAGAAAGACAAATATGACTTCATTCATATGTGGAATTTAAGATACAAAGCAGATGAACATAGGGAAGCAAAGCAAAAAAAAAAAGGGAAGGGGATAAAACACAAGAGACTTAAATACAGAGAACAAACAGAGGGTTGCTGGAGGGGTGTTGGGTGGGGGGATGGGCTAAATGGGCAAGGGGCATTAAGGAGGACACTTGTTGGGATGAGCACTGGGTGTTATATGTAAGTGATGAATCACTAAATTCTATTCCTGAAATCATTATTACACTATATGTTAACTAACTTGGATGTAAATTATAAAAATATATAAGAATAAAGATTTTTTAAATTAAAAAATAAAGACCAAGATAATAGGGGTGCATAGGTGGCTCAGTCAGTTGGGTGTCCAACTTCAGCGCAGGTCATGATCTCATGGTTTGTGAGGTCAGGCCCCTCAGTTGGGCTCTCTGCTGACAGCGCAGAGCCTGCTTCAGATCCCCTGTCTCCCTCTGTCTACCCCTTTCTAGTTTGTGTGCTCCTTGAGTGGCGCCTGGGTAGCTCAGTCGGTTGTGCATCCAACTTTGGCTCAGGTCATGATCTCACAGTTCGTGGGTTCGAGCCCCGCATCAGGCTCTGTGCTGATAGCACAGAGCCTGGGGCCTGCTTCAGATTCTGTGTCTCTCTCTTGCTCTGCCCCTCCCCCATTCACACTCTGTCTCAGTCTCTCAAAAATAAACATTAAAAAAATTTTTTTAAATAATAAATTTGGAAAAATCATTAAAAAATAAAATAAAGACCAGGATATTAATTTATTACATACAATAAATAGAGGAAAGAAAACTTATATTTCCTTTCAGACTGGGAACTCCTTTAGGACAAGAACAGTCTCATTCATCCTTATATCTTCAGGGCTTACCTTGCAACATGCCTGCCCTGATGTCTGTCACTATAGTGTCTGTCTGAATCACTAAATGTCTGTCACATTTATTGAGTTCCCCAGATGCTTCAGGCTGTTCTGTCTGGTTATTACATTTATAAAATATCATTTCCATGGAACTAATAGAGGATTAAATTAAAACTAATGATGATAGTTAACTTTGCGCTTAAATAGTTAATTGATTCAGTGTTTATCTTGAAATCACTGAATATCTCACAGATACTTTGTTTATAATCCCAAATGCTTTCATCAGGTGAATACTCCAACCAAAACCTATGGAATGGGGAAAGGCCGCGCAGCAGATCTGAAGTATATTGAGGCCTGTGCCAGACGCATTGTGCAAAACTCCCATGGGTACAAAATTGTGACTGAGAAAAGCACAGTTCCAGTGCGGGCAGCAGAAAGTATTCGTCGAATATTTGATGCAAACACAAAACCTAACTTGAATTTACAGGTATTTAAAAAAAAGGAAGCATTAGAACCTGATTCTTATGTAAATATTGCTGCTTATAGTTACCCGTGGTTAATTCTAGGCTTAAAACTTTGCTTTGCTTTGCACTCAGGTGCTGTCCAACCCTGAGTTCTTGGCGGAAGGGACAGCTATCAAGGACCTGAAGAACCCAGACAGAGTGCTGATTGGAGGGGATGAAACGCCGGAGGGCCAGACAGCTGTGCAGGCACTGTGTGCTGTGTATGAGCACTGGGTTCCCCGAGAAAAGATCCTCACCACTAATACTTGGTCTTCAGAACTTTCCAAACTGGTTGGTATATAGCATTCAACTTTCCATTTAATTTAAAGCCAAGGACTTATTTCTCTTAAGCCTCATAAGCCACACAGGTACTTTCTTAATATCAAATAAAAGGTATGATTTTGAAGATAATATTCTTGTCCATTATGAAATAATTTCACAAGAGAAATAAAATATTGGGGTATAAAATATTCTGAAAAGTTCTAAATTTTTAAATAAAATGTAAAATGGAGAGTGCATTAAAATAGTAGTCTTAAAAATCACTCTTTCTTTCCCTTTTTTACTCCCATTCTTAAACATCTTTCTTCTCAGATTTAAAACATTTTCCTTTGCCATCCAAATACCTAGCCTCCTCAAATTGGGCCTATCAGTACCTTTTATATCTCTCTCAGTAATTTGTATCAATTCAATGAAATATAATCTAGACATTTAAAATTGCCATTTTAACTCATTGTACTTTTCCTTTTTTTTTTTTCCCCCTGAAGGCAGCAAACGCTTTTCTGGCCCAGCGGATCAGCAGCATTAACTCTATAAGTGCCCTCTGTGAAGCAACAGGGGCTGATGTGGAGGAGGTGGCAACCGCCATTGGAATGGACCAGAGAATTGGAAATAAGTTTCTGAAAGCCAGTGTTGGTAAATTGAGAATTTTCTGTACTTAGTTTCATTTATCTGGGTCTCTAACTTTAGAGAAGCCTTTTTTTTTTTAATGTTTACTTATTTTTGAGAGAGAGGGAGAGAGAGGGAGACAGAGGATCCGAAGCAGGCTGTGCGCTGACAGCACAGAGCCCAGCAGGAGGCTCTAACTCACCAACTATGACATCATGACCTGAGTTGGATGCTTAACCCCCTGAGCCACCGAGGCGCCCCAAGGAAATCTTTAACTTGATGCCCTTAAAATAATGATTCTATTATACATGTGACCTTCAATCAATCAGGAACTTCCCAAATGAAGCAATAATTAAGCTTATATTGTTTAATAATTACTGATTGATTAGTAGGATAAGCATAGTTCACTGTTTTACGAGGATTAATTGGTATTTAGTTAGAACATTTAGGAAGACTAAGTTCAGGAGCCCACATAGGAAATAACCCAATACCTTACTGAAGCAAACAGGAAAAAAATGTCCTGTCATTTACCTTACCTACTAATATACTTTTGGAGATGTGGCCTCGGTGAAGTGAACTGGTCCTCGTTGTTTGCCAGTTCTGTACTTCTGAACCATCCTACTTGCTAAAGTTTATTTGTAATCCCAAGATCAGTGCTCCTAGTGCTTTCATGGTCATTTGCAGACACAAACACA
Organism: Suricata suricatta; assembly: GCF_006229205.1. Lineage (NCBI taxonomy): Eukaryota > Metazoa > Chordata > Mammalia > Carnivora > Herpestidae > Suricata > Suricata suricatta. Next base: position 162,770,466 of record NC_043700.1, read on the forward strand.
GCAGCAAAAAAATTGAGTCACCCAACACAGACATGTCCCCTGAAGTCTCATAAGGCAATGCTCTTGTTTTCTTGTTTTAGCTCCTATTCTGTAAATAAGTGCCCTTTTTGTGGTCTATTTAGTGTTATATTTTTTACGTTTTTGTGCTTTTCGTTGGTGGCTTCACTTTTTAAATGGCTCTCAGGCATATTGCAAAATGCTGTCCAGTGCTTTGAAGTGCTAGGATACTCCGCTGTGCCTCACAGAGAAAATTCATGGTTAGATAACCTTTATGCAGGCATGGGTTATGGTGCTCCTGGTTGTCAATTTAATGTTAATGAATCAATAATATTTATTAAATAAGGTATCTTTAATTTTTTTTTAACATTTATTTATTTTTAAGAGACAGAGAAAGACAGAACATGAGCAGGGGAGGAGCAGAGAGAAAGGTACACACAGAATAGGAAGCTGGCTCCAGGCTCTGAGCTGCCAGCATAGAGCTTGATGCGGGGCTCGAACCCACCAACTGTGAGATCATGACCTGAGCCAAAGTTGGACACTCAACTAACTGAGCCACCCAGGTGCCCCAAATAAGGTGTCTTTAAATTCATAAAAAGAAGAACAGGGGCACTGGGCTGGCTCAGTTGGTAGAGCATGTAACTCTTGATCTCAGGGTAACAAGTTTGAGCCTCATTTTGGGCATAGAGCTTACTTAAAGGGAGAGGCAGAAAATGTGAACAGACATTTCCTCAAAGAAGACATGTAGATGGCCAAGAGACACATGAAAAGATGCCCCGTATCACTCTTCACCAGAGAAATGCAAATCAAAACCATAATGAGATATCACCTCATACCTGTCAGAATAGCTAAAATAAAAAATACAAGAAACAAAAAATATTGGCAGTGATGCAGAGGAAAAGGAACACTCATGCACTATTGGCTGCACTGTTGCAGCCAGTGTGGAAAACAATATGGAGGTTCCTCAAAAATTAAATATAGAATGACCATATGATCCAGTAATTTCACTACTGGGTATTTACTCAAAAAAATACTAACTCAAAAAAGATAAAAAGCATCCCTATGTTCATTGCAGCATTATTTACACTAGGCAAGATATAGAAGCAACCCAAATGTCCATTGATAGATAAATGGATAAGGAGGATGTGAGGTACATACACATATATACATACCGTGGAATATTATTCAGCCATAAAAAAGAATGAAATCATGCTATTTGCAACAACATGAATGGATCTAGAGTATTATACTAAGTGAAATAAGTCAGTTTAAGGTAAGATAAGAATCAGTGGATTGTAGACCTGAAACTAATAAAACACTGTATATTTACTATCCTGGAATTAAATTTAAAGGTTAAAAAAAAAAAACATAAGGGGCACCTGGGTGGCTCAGTTGGTTAAGCCTCCGACTTCGGCTCAGGTCAGATCTCATGTTCGTGGGTTCGAGCCCCGCTTCAGGCTCTGTGCTGACGGCTAGCTCAGAGCCTGGAGCCTGCTTCCAGTTCTGTGTCTCCTTCTCTCTCTGACCCTCCCCCTCTCATGCTCTGTCTCTCCTGTATCAAAAATTAATTAAAAAAAAAACATTTAAAAAAATTTAAAAAAAACATAAAAGTTCAAAGCACAAAAAAATAAATAAAGTAAAATAAAATTTTAATAAAAATAAAATGATTATGTATCAATTTGTTGGTGAAATGTGACCATAAGCTCACAGGAACCTCTCTTTATTTCACCTAGGAGCAATGCTTTAGTATTCATTATTTTCACATTTGTGGCAATTTTGTAGAATGTAACTAGTGGATAATGAAAATTGATTGTATTTTGGGATATAAGTTAATATGGTTTATGTAAGGGTAAATAGAGTTTTATAGATTGGGCCATAGGCAGCCTTTCCTCTACTTCTGGGGCCTAATGCCTCTTCCCAGTACTGGTTTCCCTGCCCTTTTCTATCTTTTTAGTATTTTCTTTAAGCTACCATTTACTAAAAAATAGCCACTATTTATTGAAGGTCTATTTTGCAACAAGTTCTGAACTAGTACTTTATGTATCTCATTTATTAATCCTTGTAGCCTGTTAAGAAGGTGCTGGTTAGGGGCGCCTCTGTGGCTCAGTCAGTTGGGTGGCTGACTTTGGCTCGGGTCATGATCTCGTGGTTTGTGAGCTCAAGCCCCATGTTGGGCTCTGTGCTGACAGCTCAGAGCCTGGGGCCTGCTTCGGATTCTGTGTCTCCCTCTCTCTCTGCCCCTCCCCTGCTACTCTCTGTCTCTCAAAAATAAATTAAAAAAAAAAAAAGTGCTGGTATTTCCTTTATAGAGATGGTTAGGGATCAGGGAAATTTTTACAACTTACTGAAAGTCATACATCTGGTGAGTGGCTAGGTGTTTTGGACTCCAAAGCACATGCCAATCCTCACTGTATATTGAATTGCATTAGAACAGGGTGGGCAAACTATTGTCTTCAGGCTAAAATTGGCCCACGGCTTGCTTTTATAATAAAGTTTTATTAGAATACCACCATGCCCATTTTATTACATATTGTCTATGACTGCCTTTGAGCCACAAAGGCAGAGTTGAATATTTGTGCCAGAGATTATGTGACCCACAAAGGCTAAAATATTCACAGTTTGTCCCTAAAAGTTTACCAGCCCTGTGCTAAAGTATGAGAGGTGGGGCAGTGATACCAGGTGAATGAGGAATAAAATAGAAAATGTAGCCATAATCAAACATTAACTACAAGATTATCTAGAAATTATTTATAGAGTTGATTAGTTGCTTGCAAATTTCATACAGTGTTTAAACTCAATAACTTTCCAACATCTAAATTTTATTATTAGCAGTCCTAGCATAGGGTCCCCTGGCTGCCCAGTCAGTAGAGCATGTAACTCTTGATCTCGGGTTGTGAGTTTGAGCCCCCTGTATGGTGTAGAGTTTACTTAAAAAAAATTGTAGCATAGGCTTTCTGATTTAGTGTGACAGATTTGTCACATGATTTAGTTGTGGTTCTTAGATAAAAATACTGTCACTTTTTTCTTCAGGTTTTGGAGGAAGCTGCTTTCAGAAAGATGTTCTGAATTTGGTTTATCTCTGTGAGGCGCTGAATTTGCCTGAAGTCGCTCGGTATTGGCAGCAGGTACTAATCTTTATAGTCAACGACTTTTGTTTAACTTCTAATTAAAACCTGTCACCTCCTGTGAGATGTTTTTGACAGAATTTATTTATTCTGGAAACTCAAACATCACATTCAGTTTGTTTATATTAGGTTTATTTATTGGGCTTCTGTGTCTTTGTCTTTTTTGCTAATGAACTCTGATGGAAATTTGTGATAAACTATATGTCTTATAGTTTTATAACACATTTGCTCTCAGAGTAAAGCAAGAACTGTTAGTCTTAATTATAGCTCTTTTCTATCCTGCAAGGCAGAAAATCACAACAAAGGAAGGACCTGCATTATAATGCTGTCAGGTCATTTGTGTGTGTTGATTTTGTTTTGTCCCTTTGAGATTCACAGAGCTAAAATTAGAGACCCTTTCCAAACTGACAATGGAGTTCACATTAACTGAGTGCTTTCCCCGTGCCAGGTAGTTTTTTAGGTACTTTGCGTATTTCATTTAGTCCTCATTGCTAATATTATCCCCCATTTATAGGTGAGGAAACTGAGGCTTAGAGACGTTAAGTAATTTGTCCAAGATACCAGCCAGTATACATATCTTTCCCCAAATATTTTTTCTGCAACTTTATAGTTTTTTAGATTTCAACAGTGGGTGACAATATAAGGAAACACACATTTTTAAGGAAAATGTACAATGTACGGTTTGTTTCATTCAGTTCATCATGATGACTTTATCTTCCTGTCCATCGTGGCAAACATGCAGATAAAGGCTTGATTTTCTAACACTCTGGGCTCATTTTCCAAGCTCTCAGGTTTTGAGACAACCCTTAGAAACTCAGTGCCTTAAAAAAACACACATAGAGGCACCCAAGTGGCTCAGTTGGTTAAGATTTGACTTCGGTTCAGGTCATGATCTCACTATTCATGAGTTCAAGCTCCACGTCAGGTTCTGTGCTGACAGCTCAGAGCTTGGAGCCTTCTTCATATTCTGGGTCTCAGTCTCTGTCTCTCTGGCCCTCCCCCACTTGTACTCTGTCTCTCTCTCAGGAATAAATTGACATTAAAAAAATTTAAAAAGACACACAAACACATAAAAACTAGTCTCTTTCCTTATATTCATCTGGTCACCAATAGGAAGTCTTGTTTGTTTATTTATTTATTTATTTTTATTTTTCTAATATTTATTTACTTTTGAGAGAGGGAGAGAGTGAGCATGAGTGGTGGTGAGGGGGCGTGCAGAGAGAGAGAGGAAGGCAGAAGATCTGAAGTGGCTCTGTGCTGATGCAGAAAGCCCGATATGGGGCTCGAACCCATGAATCATGAGAGTATGACAGGAGCTGAAGTCGGACACTCAACTGACTAAGCCACCCAGGTGCCCCTGAAGTCTTGTTTATAAACTCTTAGGAGAGTAAAGGGTTAGGTGATCAGAGACTTTTTTTACTCTTATAATATTTAGTTTAAAACTTTGCCAGGGGTTAGCAGTGTTATGCTTTATCAAGAGGCAGCTATAACTCTGTGCATTGTTCAACTGTTCTCTGTCCACTTTCCACTTATACTCAGTTTCAGGGAGGGGTAAGCAAATGGGAGGGGGATGGGGGCTGTGGGATTTGGTTGCTTACAGCCTTGCTTCCATAGGGTTTGGAGAAGATGGCAAAGGAAAACTCTGTTTTCTCTGCGCCAGACTTAACCAGCGATTACAGCTGGATCTCAAGTGGGGTTGAAACTCGGCTCTTCTCATCTTTACGTCCATCACATCAAGACTGGTGCATGGAAAGTTAAGCCAAGTGAAAATTTTCAGGATGGCTTTAATTGGTGGGATGGTAGTTTTTTTTTTTAATTTTAATAGATACTGAAGAGGTTGTTTAGTCTTTGCCTCCTGTTACTGTGTGAGGCTGGTATTCATACAATAGTACTATAAAACTGTGAGCAGTATCTGGCATAAGCTTCTGCTCTTTTAACTGCACTAATTGTACATGTGTACACTGCATAAATGTGCATGTAATTTCAGGTCATAGATATGAATGACTACCAGAGAAGGAGGTTTGCTTCCCGGATCATAGACAGTCTGTTTAATACAGTAACCGATAAGAAGATAGCTATTTTGGGATTTGCATTCAAAAAGGACACCGGTGATACAAGGTATCAGTTCTTAAAAGTATTTCAAGCCCTTTGAGAATATTAGTTGCTCATCTTATTTTGATTTTTGATGGTGGATGTCTGTGTGTGAAATATATGTATATATATGGCATAAAGAATAAAGTGAACATCTATATCCTCACAAGAAATAGAATCTTCCCTTTATAAACTCCTTAGGTATTATATTATATGCCATTTCAAAGCTTAGCAATACTGATTTATTTTCCTTTAGAGAATCTTCTAGTATATATATCAGCAAATATTTGATGGATGAAGGTGCCCATCTCCATATATATGATCCAAAGGTACCAAGGGAACAAATAGTTGTGGATCTTTCTCACCCAGGAGTTTCAGAGGATGACCAAGGTAAGGCTTTGAGTCTTGTGAATCACTTTGAGTGTAGACCCTAAAACTTGTTTGTTCTCTAGAAACCTTTGGTTGTTCTGTTTTTGTTTTTTTTTCTTAATGAAATGTTGCATTAAAAAATTCTTTTAGGGGTTCCTGGGTGGCTCAGTTAAGCATCTAACTCTTGATTTTCACTCAGGTCATAGCCTCAGCAGTTCATGGGATCGAGCCTAGCATCAGACTCCCTGCTGACAGCACAGAGTCTGCTTGGGATTCTCTCTCTTTCTCTTTCTCTCTGTCCTCCCCCACTTTCTTTCTCTCAAAATAAATAAACTTAAAAAAATAATTCCAGCATGGTTAACATATAGCATTACATTAGTTTCAGGTATACAACATAGTGATTCAACAATTCTATACATTACTCAGTGCTCATGTGAAAAGTGCACTCTGAATCCCCTTCATCTATTTCACCCATCCCCCCCACCTGTCCCTCTGGTTTGTTCTCTATAGTTAAGACTGCTTCTTCATTGGTCTCTCTTTTTCTTTCTTTTTCTTCCCTTTATTTGTTTGATTTCTTAAATTCCACATAAATGAAATCATATAGTATTTGTCTTTCTCTGACTGACTTATTTTACTTAGCATTATACTCCCTAGCTCCGTCCATGTCATTGCAAATGGCAAGATTTCGTTCTTTTTGATGGCTGAGTAATATTCCATTTATGTATATGTGTGTGTGTGTGTGTGTGTGTATGTATGCATGTGTGTGTGTACACACACACACATAAATATATGGCACAGCTTCCTTACCTTTTCATCTATTGATGGACATTTGTGCTCCTTCCATGGTTGTTCTATTTTTATTGTTGGTAGGCCTTCTTTTCTGTCTCATTTCCCTAAAATTAAACTCTTAGCCATTGTTCCATCGTCTTTGTTTTGAAGTCATCAGCTGTGGGTTGCTCTAATGGTTTTTCCAACATATTCTAAAAATCCCCAGAGGTTCCCAGGCGATGCTTCTAGGGCAAGGTTCAGGGGCTCCAGCACCCCCCTCCATTACTCTCATTCTCACTTCAGCCAGAGCATTTCACTTCTGTCAGACCCTCAACTCCTAGTAATCCTAGTATTAAAATGTGTAATTTCAAATAAGTCCTTTCTTATTGCCAGTTTTTTGTTGCTGTTGTTCCAGTGTCCCAGCTCGTGACCATTTCCAAGGACCCATATGAGGCATGTGACGGTGCCCATGCTGTGGTTATTTGCACCGAATGGGACATGTTTAAGGTGAGGTGACAAGTACTATGAAAGAAAATTTCAGAAGTGTTCTGGTATCAGTAGGGGCTGAGTATGTGCCCATGTATACGTTCTAACTGTTTCATTGGTTCCGTCTTTATAGGAACTGGATTATGAACGCATTCATAAAAAAATGCTGAAGCCAGCTTTTATCTTTGACGGCCGGCGTGTCTTGGACGGGCTCCACAATGAACTACAAACCATTGGCTTCCAGGTAATTACGATCATGGACTGGTTTTGTTTTGTTTGTTCGGTCATTTGCTTTTTAGTGGGTTTGAGTTTTAGAATTTTAATATTCCCTTCTTTAGCAGTAACATCACATGGGGGCCGCATGTCAGTTCTCTGGAAAATCCCTGTGCGATTAGTGTAGTTACTCCATTCCCTCCTTAATTTGTGATCTCAAGATCATTCAGTGTTGGTCTTCCTTACATAGTATCTCGGAGTCAGCAGTTAGCTATTATACAGGGATGGAACGTGCCTTGCCTTACAACATATAAAGATCAAGTAAGAAAATATACAAATGTAAAAGAAATTTGTTTTCTTCCCAGAGCCGCCCACGCTCTCTGTTGAACTATCTGCACCACGCTGACCCCCTCAGGGGCCAGGCCACGTATTCCTATATGAATGTTTTGAAAACTGCAAGATGCAGTATAGTTACCACATGTTGTACAGGATCCTGTACCTTCTGATACTCAGCACTGTCCTAGACCCTGAGAGGTCTGAGCGAAAAGTATGGGAGTTTCAGTGGGACTGGCCCTTTTTTAATTAAACGTTTGCCAGTTCAGTGGAGTGTTCTGAGAGCTACCAGAAACCTGAACAGTACGTTTATGTTGCATCCGTTTCAGTTTTACCGGGGTGAATACAAGAGGATTAATAAGAAGCAGGTACTTTCCATTTCCTCAGAGCAAGGGGGTGGGAGGCCTGAGGGCAGGGGAGAGAATTACGCCAGCAGATTGCGTTCAGCCTAGTCCCAGGCGGGGGCAGGGGTGGGGGCGGGGGTGGGGGTTTAGAGCAGCTCTGGTGCGTCAGCTCAGCACCAGCGTACTTGCAGAGGTGCCCAGAGGGCTTTACCTACTGTTCTGAATGTCGGATCAGGTTCTTTTAACCTGTCACCGACTTGTTGAAGATCCTTCTTATAGAATTCAGTGCTCATTTCTCATTCATGAGAGGTTCACTAGCAGCAAGAATCAGATGACATCCTTGTCTGCTAACATTCCATCAGGGACCTTGGGGACTCTTCTGCTGCACCCTCCTTAGTGAGTAACAGTGTGACTGCTTCTCCCAGACATGACTTAAGCTGAAGCGATGTTATTATTTAAAGATTCCTTCTAAAGCATAAACACATTTTCTCACATTCTTGTATTACTCATCTAAGGGAGAAGATAGGTAATATGAGTTTGAATTCTTATAAAAGTTAACTTTTCATAGTATGGATTTTTAAAAATAGTTAAAACTTAGGAATGGAATCACTAAATAAAAGGAATTTATAAGTCACTAAAATGATTACTACAAAACAGAAGCCCTTTAAGTCAGAATTAAATATTAATTTTTTTAACTTTTTTTTTTTTCTTTATTTTGAGAAAGAGAGAACATGAGCAGGGGAGGGACAGAGAGAGAGGGAAAGAGAGAATCCCAAGCAGGCTCCACACTGTCAGCACAGAGCCTGACGTAGGGCTCAGACTCACAAACCATGAGATCATGACCTGAGCCAAAATCAAGAGTTGGACGCTTAACTGACTGAGCCACCCAGGTGCCTCTTAATTTTTAATTAAAAAGATGTTTATGAAAATTATATTGTATATTTTTGCTATTGAGAAGAGATAAATTTATAATTATTAAAGAAGCAGTGTCTTTAAAGATAAGATTAATGATTTTAGATGTATGAAGAAAAGTTTAAAATGTAATAATGCAAAATAAAAGTGGACTACCACTTGCTTATTGAAGGCTGACTTGTATGCTGGACACTGCGCTGAGCACTTTATCTGATTTAATCCATAGCACAGCCTGCTGAAGTAGGTGGTCGTAACAACATTTACAAATGAAGAAGACCTAGACAGCTTAGTTAACACAACAGTTATCAATCTGGAATCCAACTGGGGCCTTTTAGACTTGGAAGCCTGAATTCCAGTTGCTATTACAACTGATGTAAATTTTTTTTAATGATTATTTATGTATTTATTAAAAAAGCCTTTTTTTATGTTCTTATTTATTTATTTATTTTTGAGAGATAAAGAGAGACCGTGTGAGCAGGGGAGGGTCAGAGAGAGAGAGACACAGAATCTGAGGCAGCTCCAGGCTCTGAGCTGTCAGCACAGAGCCTGACGCAGGGCTCGAACCCACGAACCATGAGATCATGACCTAAGCTGAAGCCAGATGCTTAACCGACTGAGCCACCCAGGTGCCCCTCAGTTGTTTATTTCTGAGAGACAGAGAGACACAGAACATGAGGAGGGGAGGGTGGAAAGAGAGGGAGACACAGAATCTGAAGCAGGCTCCAGGCCTGAGCTGCCAGCACAGAAGCCCAACCTGGGGCTCGAACTCACAAACCATGAGTGACATCATCACCTAAGCCGAAGTCAGTTGCTCAACCAACTGAGCCACCCAGCCGCCCCAAGCTGATGTAAATTTTTTAGAATAAGGGAAGCAGACATGAGAATAGAGTTTGAGAGAGAATGTGGCTTCACTGGAATCTGGTCTGTTAGTTGCTTTCATCCATGCTGCTGACACAGTGGTGGCATGCGAGTCTGTCCTCAGTCTGAGGGGGCCCGGCGTTGGGAATGGCAAGAGTAACAGTGTCTAGGCGTGAGTATGGAGAGTGGAGTATAGATCGACTCTAGAAAAAACATGAAAAATACAGAGGGAACCAGAAATCTTCCATAGCATCCCAGACAACTTGAGACTCTCCTTTGCTTTTTTTTTCTTTTTTCTGTTTTTTATTTATTTTTGAGAGACAGAGAGAGACAGAGCGAGCAGGGGAGGGTCAGAGAGAGAGGGAGACACAGAATCAGAAGCAGGCTTCAGGCTCTGAGCTAGCCGTTAGCACAGAGCCCGACGCGGGGCTCAAACCCATGAACTGTGAGATCATGACCTGAGCCAAAGCCAGATGCTCAACCGACTGAGCCACCCAGGCGCCCCTCTTTTGCTTTTAAAAGTTAAAAATACTTGAGGTTTTCTTTCTAAAACCTTTTTTTTTCCTCCCTAGATTGAAACAATTGGAAAAAAGGTGTCTTCAAAGAGAATTCCATATGCACCTTCAGGGGAAATTCCAAAGTTTAGCCTTCAGGATCCACCGAACAAGAAACCCAGAGTATAGACATTGCCATTTTTATTTGGAATTTTTTTGGTACTTTAGGATAGCAGATATCTATCTGATATTAAATGGTAAATGAACCAAGTGTTTTTAAGGAAACAAAACTATTTTTTTAATATTCAAATTTATACTAGCTATATGGGAATTAGCATATCTGGTATCATGAATCTAGAATATTTTTTACGTATTTTTGTAATATCGTTACCTCAGTGATTGGATGAGTGGTAAAGAATCATGTTGCTTTTAATGGTGTTGATTTTTGTAAAATACAGATTAAGCCTCAAATACTTTTTACGTTACAAAATGTCCATAGGCAGCACTTTAATATTACATTGTACTCTGTTCAGTTTTTCTGATTATTGGTTTATTTACTTGTCATTAAATATATATTTCAAACCATGAAATTGCTGTCCTAAATACTGGGCTAAACCTGTTAACCTTTCAGAAAGTGTCCTGGAGACTTAGAGGTTTCTGGCTTAATTGGGTAAGGTGTTTCATAAGCCATTTCTTGTCTCTCTGAACGGACAAGGGAGATTCAGGGGACAGAATCGGGCCTTGTGCACTTTCCTTCCCTCTTTCCTTCCTTCCTTCCTTCTTTCCTTCTTCCTTCCTTCCTTCCTTCCTTCCTTCCTTCCTTCCTTCCTTCCTTCCTTCCTCTCTCTCTCTGTCTCTGTCTCTCTCTCTCTCTTTCTTTCTTTCTTCCTGCCTTCCTGCCTTCCTTTCTCTCTCTCCTTTCTTTCTCCCCCCTATGCTCCATGTTACAAGTGGCCCTATAAGTTTGGTTTGGGTAATGTTCCTTCGTCCCTTTTGTTTGAATGAGTTGTATCATTGGGTTTTTAGCCCAGGAAGGTCATCACTGCTTATTTCCAATCAATCCAAATAAGACTAAAACACAATTTTTTTTTTAACACAAAGAGAATGCAGTATTGATCTAGTTTATTCTTCTTTACTTCTCATTTTTTCTCGCTGATTATTATTTTTTTAGTTCAAGAGCCAAAAATATTTGTGACCTTCATTTTGCATTTTTATTTCTATAACTCATTGAAGTTCCCCTTTTTCTTTAAATAAGAAAACCAATATAATCTCATGTATGAACTTAAAAAAGTAGATTTTAGAAATTATGTATAGCATAATTCTAAAATAAGAATTTTTGTATGTTCCCATGTGCTTTTTTCTTACGTGTCTTATGGACTTTGATTTTCTCTTGTGCTTTATCATTATTGAAATATGCCAGATGTTCATTTGATGTCTATGCCCTGCCAAGAGTGTACAAATGAAGTTAAACAGATACAAGCCTCATCCTTTAGGAATTTTGTGGTTCAGTAAGAATCCAGAAACAAATATAAAGATGAGGAGAGACATTTGTAGATGTCAAACTCATAAATAAAATATTCTGTTATCAACAATTGTGTGAATGTATTTTCTGTCATAGTAGAAGTAACAAATGAGTCAGGACAGTCTGACATTAGAAAAGTATTACTCCTAGAGCACCTGGGTGGCTCAGTTGGTTAAGTGTCCAGCTTTGGCTCAGGTCATGATCTCATGGTTTATGAGTTCAAGCCCTGTGTTAGGGTATGTCCTGACAGCTCAGAGCCTGGAACCGGCTTTGGATTCTGTGTCTCCCCCTCTCTCTGCCCCTCCCGTGCTCGTGCTCTGTCTCTCAATAATAAATATATATTTTTTAAAAATTAAAAATAAATAAATAAAAATGTTACTCCTTTTTTTGAGAAAAGGACATTACACCATTCTTTCAAATGATATAAGAAAGGGAGGGAATTTAGCAAATAGATCCGGTAACAGCAAACGAAAGCTTATGGGCCAAATCTGGCCAGCCACCTATATATAAGCTAAGAATGTTTTTTTAAATTTTTATATAATTATATATTTTTAAATTTAAGATTTTAAGTAATCTCTACATTTAATGTGGGGCTCAAACTCACAACCTTGAGATCAAGAATTGTATGCTATTCTGACTGAACCAGTTAGGTGCCCCTACAGGATTATATTTTTTAAAAAATTTAGGGGCACTTGGGTGACTCAGTTGATTGAGTGTCTGGCTTCAGCTCAGGTCATGATCTCATGGTTTGTGGATTTAAGCCCCAAGTCAGGCTCTGTGCTGACAGCTAGCGCAGAGCCTGGAACCTGTTTTGGATTCTGTGTCTCCCTCTCTCTCTCTGACCCTCCCCTGCTCCGGCTGTCTCTCTCTGTCTCTCAAAAATAAATAAAAAACAGGAAAAAATAATTTAATAACAAGACAGAGAGCACAAGCAGGGAATGGGCAGAGAGAGAGGGAGGCAGAAGATCTGAAGTGGGGTCTGTGCTGACCGCAGACAGCCTGATGTGGGGCTCAAACTCCTGAACCAAGAGATTGTGACCTGAGCTGAAGTCAGACACTTAACCAACTGAGCCACCCAGGTACCCCTACATGATTATATTTTAAATGGTTATGTGAGTCGCCAGCTTTGCTCCTTGGCCTGAAAAGCCTAAAATATTTCTTATCTAGTTCTTTCAGAAAAAGTTTGCAGATAAGAGTGAAAAAAACAAAACACCAGAAAGAGATACCAGAGTGATAGAACATAAAATGATTTTTTAAAATAGTTTATTTATTTTTTAGATAGAGACAGAGCATGAGTGGGGTAGGGGCAGAGAGAGAGGAAGACACAGAATCTGAAACAGGATCCAGGCTCTGAGCTGTCAGCACAGAACCTGACACGGGGCTTGAACCTGCCAACTGTGAGATCATGACCTGAGTTGGTTAAGCCAGATGCTTAACCAACTGAGCCACCCAGGCACCCTGAACACAAAATGATTTTTTACTCATAATATCTCAAAGTGAAAAATGAGTTTATGTGTCTTACTTCTGCTCAGGTCATGATCTCACGGTTTGTGAGTTTCAGCCCCACGTTGGGCTCCGTGCTGACAGCTCAGAGCCTGGAGCCTGCTTTGGATTCCATGTCTCCCTTTCTCTGCCCCTTACCCACTCCCAGCCTGTGTAAATAAACATTAAAAAAAATTTTTTTAAAACAAAAGAAAATGAGCTTATTACTTATAATTTCATTTATATTTCTGCTTGAAAATATCCTTGGATGCTGCTTAAGAAACTTATAGTCTGGTAAAGGGAATTATAACCTAAAGATTTCTTACTGAAGCAGGTAGAATTCGGCACTGATTTTCAGTTGCTTCAGTGAGTAGGATTGATAAGTAAAGAATTATGTGTAAAATTGACTAAAAGGTAGGAGGATTGGTGAGTGGACAAAATATAGCTCATAGAGCCGTATGTGCGTGCTGTTGGTAATGGGGGGGGGGGCCTAGTAACTGGGCAGGTAACTTAACACAGCAGTTTGAATCCTTTGTGTGAAAAGTTGCAAGAAGGTGGTTAGCATTTTCCCCCACTAAGAAAACTAAAGACCGTGTGTGTGTGTGTGTGTGTGTGTGTGTGTGTGTTTAATGACATACGGTTTCTATTTTTATTACGTATTCTTTTTTTGATTGGGGCAATGAATATAAGTGAGGTTATTAACTAGGACTTACAATAGAAAATAATACAGGGACATGGTAAAAAAAACAAAACAAAACTTTCAAATAGATACAAAAAGGTCTATGGAAAAGTGAAATCACACACAATGTGTTCTCCAGAATTTGTTATTCCACTTACGACCCCCAGCTTTAAATCCTGATGGCACTACCTATTAGTATGGGCTAAGTTGTCTGGCTAAATTACCTGAACGCCTTATTTTCCTCATCTCTGACAAGATGTTGTTGTTACAAAGATTATGTGAAATCAATGTTTATACAAAGATCTTACTGCACAGTGGCTGGCAGGTGATGGACACGGCTGTTAGACACTGTGACAAGATGGTTCCACTGAAACTAAGCCACTTGTAGGCCCTAGACGAGAATGGGCGTGTTCAGGGTGCTATGGCCATAGACCACACGTAGGCTGTAGGCTGTAGGCTGTAGGCTGTAGGCTGTAGGCTCTAGAATCACTAAGAGTACAGTAATTAACATAACAAGGCAGACACTCGGCCAAAGCCAAACGTTTTAGTTCCATCATCTATTCTTCTTTTTTTATATTAATTTATTTTTGAGGAAGAGAGAGAGAGTGTGTGAGGGTCTGGGAGGACAGGACGGGGACAGAGAGAAAATGAGACAAAGAATCTGCAGCAGGTTCCAGGCTCTGAGCGGTCAGCAGAGGGCTCGAACTCATGACTGTAAGATCATGACCTGAGCTGAAGTCCAATGCTTATGACTGAACCACCCAGGATCCCCTTCTCATCTATTCTTCACGTAAGTCCTTTGAGGTAAGTTCTATCCCCATCAGATGAAGGCGGGAGGCTAGAAAGATTAATTTGCTCAAGGTCACAACAGTCTAAGCTTTCTCTTTCTTTCTTTCTTTCTTTTTTTTTTTAATGTTTATTTATTTTGAGAGAGAGACAGTGTGAGCAGTGGAGGGGCAGAGAGAAAGGGAGAGAATCTCAAGCAGGTTCCACGCTGCCAGTGCAGAGCCCAATGCAGGGCTTGAATTCACAAACCATGAGGTTATGGCCTGAGCGGAAATCAAGAGTCAGACACTTAACCTACTGAGCCACCCAGGCCCCACTAAATAGGAGCTTTTCTTACTTGATGTTGAAAGCATCCTAATTTAGAAGCATTATGAAAAGAGTGAGCACCTATGGCCTTAGGCAGACTAACGGAATAGCATCCCAAGGAGAGAATCAGAAGGCAGATAGGGCAACAGAGCCTGAGCAGCAGTGAAGAAGCAAGTGAGCACATGCCCTTCAGCCTCTTGGAGACTCCCAACTACCAGAGCGGGGTCTGAGGTTCTACAGGAGGCTGAGGGCAGGGAAGAACGGGGACACAAGCCAGTGAAATTAAAGTCCAGCAGTCTGTAAATTCATTGTGCTCACATTTGGGTAACAATATTTAATCTATTTCCTATTAGGTGTCTGTGCCCACTATAAGGCAGATGCAGTGAGGTGCGCAAACCTAGCAGGCATCGGTGAATGAGAAATCTTATAGAGAAGCTCAGACATGTACAGAAATAATTAATCAAGTATGAAAATAGCCATAAGTGATAAAAATAACATGCTATGTGGGCACAAAAGTGAAGTTCGCTCCAGTTGAGGAAAATGGGAAGGCTTCTTGGAGGCAAGATGGCATCTGAGGTGGGTCATTGACATGATTTGGAAAGGAAGAGGGTAGAATGAGCATATCAGTGGCAGAAGCAATGGAAACAAAATGATGGACACAGGAAAATTTAGACTGAATTTAGGGAAAGCAAGTTGCCTTTTCTCTGGAATTGAGAGGAGGGCAAACCATAAGAGGCTCTTTTTTTTTTTTTAAGTGTTTTAATGTTTATTTACTTTTGAGAGAGAAAGAGACAGAGTGTAAGCAGGGGAAGGGCAGAGAGAGAGAAACTGAAACAGGTTCCAGGCTCTGAGCTGTCAGCACAGAGCCTGATGCAGGGCTTGAACCCATGAATTGTGAGATCATGACCTGAGCTAAAGTCTGTCACTTAACCAACTGAGCCACCTAGGTGCCTCCATAAGAGGCTTTTAAATACAAAGAACAAACTGAGGGTTGATGGGGGAGGCGTGGAGAATGGGTGATGGGTATTAAGAAGGGCACTTGTTGGGATGAGCACTGGGTTTGTATGTAATGATGAGTCACTGGATTCGACTTCTGAAGCCAAGACTACACTGTATGTTAACTACCTTGAGAATAAATAAAATAAAAAAACAAAGCCCTTATTTAATCTAAAAAAAAAGGAGAATGAAGAGGAAGAGCTGATTTGGAAGGGAAGGTTAGACTAAGAACAGATGGTAGGAAGCCTTGATCCAAGCTGAGTTTGGGCTTCATTTAGTTGTCAAAACGGAGACACCAATGGCTGCAGGACATTGTAAACACACCTAATGCCACTGAATTGTACACTTTAGAATGGTCAAAATGATAGAAAGTTGTCTTTGGAGTCACTTTCTTTTTTCTTTTTTTTTTTTAAATACATCTATAGTTTTATTAAGACAAAAACTGACAATGTGATATGAAGTTTACATTTAAACAAAGTTTTCGCAGAAACCTAACACATGGCTAAAAAGATTTTACAGTGGAGTTCTACATACAGGTCTAGATGATGTCAAGAACTGATGTCTCTCTTGATTCAAGACAGCATTTTGGGGATTAGTTAATTCTTAGGATTAAAAAAAATGTTTTCTTTTGTGTTTTAAAGTGAACCACTGCCCAGTATGAAAGTTTAATCTTCTCCTGAGACCAGGGCTTTTGAAATCACTCAACTCTGTAAGTGATTCAGTGAATTTGTGCTGTCGGTGACTGAACCCTGCCACCACTGATTTCAGAGTTCAAAGTTCAAATAACAGGCTCCAAGAGTTTTTCCACCCTAAGAGCGTGGGCCCTTGTCTTTCTCTACTCTCTCCCCTT
>NC_043700.1:162787176-162790871 GCF_006229205.1 Suricata suricatta
GCAGCTTTGGTAACTTATTAACTGGCTTAGTCCTCTGCTGGGAACAGCATGAAGCTCAGGCAGGGAACACCTTGGCTTATACGTTTCAGGCATTCACAGCTTTTGAAGTCTCTCACAGTCCTCATTTAGGTTGCTAATGACCTTTTTTGAAAAGATAAAATATTCTGGACACACACTGAATCACCACAAGTTTGTTCTTTTCATTGTTTCACCATTTCCCCAATCAGGCCCCAAATTTTAACAAAAATGATCCTACCCATCTCTGTTCCTTCCCACCCCCAACCCTCCCGCCCCCAAATAATACACCAGCAATAGCCCAAAACTACACACATGCTACGCTGTAAAAATGCAGAGTTAACACTGTTGGGAAGAAGGCTGAGGGTTGTGGAGATGTGCTTCGAAGGTCGACAGTGTCCTTTGCTCTCCCACACACCCATTCTGCAAGTTCTGTCCTTCATGGAAGGCCCTTTGCCTTTCTCAGCAAAGGAAAGAATGGGCTGCCTTGCAACCCTTCTCCTTCCCCTCCACTGGGATGGGTGTGCAGACCACACGGCATGGAAAGGCTTTAAAGCACTTGGGCTGCTTTCGGGCACAGAAACGCTACTGGCTCTTCAAAGGACATCTTCTCAAGTCACCTCTACGGTGCCCAGACAAGTAGAATTCCTTCCCTCCCCACTTGAAACCCACAGTCAGATGTGACAGGGGCTGGTACTCAGGAGAGTTAATTCTTGTCATCTTTTTTGTCATCATCCTCCGAGGGGTAAGAATGACACGTCAGCCTTTCCTCATAGAAGGATATGACCACCTGTGGGCACTTGACATTGGCTTCCTTGGCAGGGACTAGGTCAGCCTCATCAGAGTTTTTCCATTTCATCAGGAACATGAGTTCTCCACTGGAGTCTGTGGCTCCAATAATCTGCTCTGGCTCCAAACCCCGGGCAAAGCCTCGTGGCTCTTCTGACTCTTCTTTCTTCTTTGGTTTGCTTTCCTCTCCCTTATCTTCAGAATCAGAATCAGCTTTGTGCTTGCCTCCCTCTGATTTATCTGTCTCATGTGCTGTTTTCTGTGACCGTAGAAATTCAGCGAGATCAGGGCAATCCAGGTTCTCTTCCGGCTCCCACGTGTTATCCTCGTCTGAGAACCCCTTCCACTTCAGGAGGTACTCCACTTTGCCCTTTACCACTCGACGGTCAAGAACTTTTTCCACCTCATATTCCTCTTCCTCCTCTTCTAGCACCTCCTCCACTTTCTTGTTTTGTTTCTTCCCCGTAGTGCCCGCCAGCTTTCTGGTCTAAAGGGTGACGCTGCTCAGGGCAGCGCCCAGGAGCCTGAGAGGAATCGGTAATGGCGCGTCGCGTCTGGCCGGCCGGGGGAGTGGCGCCCAGAAAAGCAACAAGCTGGTGGCCGCTGTCGAGCCCTTCACTGAAGCTGGAGTCACTTTCTTAAAAACAAACAAAACCAGAGCATATAACCCCAAACCAGATGTTACCGTCTAATTTATTCATATTCTGTCACTGTATTCAAGTTTCAGACCAAAACACTGGAAAAGTATTAGTGCCAGCCTGGCAAAATAATATTTATAAATGACCTTGTGGCATCTGGGTGCCTCAGTCGGTTAAGCATCCAGCTTTGGCTCAGGTCATGATCTCACTGTTCCTGGGTTCAAGCCCTGGGTCAGGCTATGTGCTGACAGCATGAAGCCTGCTTGGAATTCTCTCTCTCTGCCCCTCCCCCACTCATTCTCTCTCTCTCTCTCTCTCTCTCTCTCTCTCTCTCTCTCTCTCTCTGAAAAATAAATAAAAGAAGTAGCACAAGTCATTTCTGTTCACATACTGTTAATCAAAACTTATCTACATGTTAGTCACATTATCTACAACCAGCTGCAAAGGAGTCTGGGAAATATAGTTTTTAGCAGGATGACCACTATGTGCCAGACTAAAAATTCTATTGTAGGAGGGTTATAGAAATTGGGAAGAATTAGCAGACTCTTACACATAAAACCCACATTTTCATTGCTATGATTGCTGATTTTTCATACAGTAGGGATATAAAGTTTCATTTTAAAGGAAATTAAGTTTAGAAATTCAGTCAATTGTGAAAGAATTAATATATAACACTGTAGTTCCCACTGAGATAGGACAAAAATTGTGAAGGTTATATGTGAATGAGTAGAATTTAGGAAACACAGGGATAGTTTTAACTAGTAATGCTAAACTTTGGACACTGCCAGGGATGTTAGTTTTTCTAACACTTAAAGACCATGCCTACGTAATGACAAACATGCAGATAGAAAGTGAAAAGTAGGTACTATTTGTTCTCTAGCAATGAATTTTCAAACTTTGACCCAAGCATCTCTACAGAGGTGTTTCAAGGATCCTGCAAGTTAGATTTAAATATAAATACATATATACACACATAGATAATTATAGTATATATGTAAAACTATCTACAAAGCTATGTTTTTTATTTTTAAAAGTGTTTACTTATTTACTTTTGAGAGATAGAAAGAGAGCACAAGCAGGGGACGGACAGAGGGAGTGAGGGAGACACAGAATCCAAAGCAGGCTCCAGGCTCTGAGCCGTCAGTGCAGAGCCCAATGTGGGGCTCGAACCCATGAACTGTGGGACATTTAACCAACTGAGCCACCCAGGTGCCCCTACAAAGCCATTATTAAAAAGATAAAAAGCAGAGCTCTCCATTGGCATGGTATACTGAGCACACGTTTATATCCTGTCCCTTCTTAGGATCCTATTAAAGTTACAGCAAGTGGGGAAAGGACATAATCCAATACAATAAAGGGACTAGGGAGGGGACATCCGTGGTCAAGAGATTTAAAGAAATTTCTGGAGTGCATTGGGCAGATAGTTGTATGCTGGTGAATAGCTGACCCCTGGAGTCCTGGCAGAGGTGGGGCCTGTGCAGCAGAACAGCATCCCATCTGCCCAAAAGGATGTGGGAGAAAGAGGGACACACACCTGGGGCTTACCTGAAGGTCTTTAACTTCGACAGTCAACCTTCTCGTCCAGTCCTCCTCTGGAAGCATAATGACAGGCAGCCTGGCATTCACCCCCACATGACTACATCTCTCCGTCCCAGGGTCAAAAACAAGCTCCCCAAAACAACTAGGCAGGGTTGGGGACAGGGTTCTTCTGTAAAGAAACTGATTAAACTGTTGGGGAGAACTAGAGCAAGGAGTGTTGTCCGGCACCGCGGAACTGTGCTTTAAGTCAGTCCAACGTCACCTTTGCCCTGAAGGCGTCATCAAGTCAGAAGACCTTCTCAGGGCGCCTGGGTAACTCAGTCGTTAAGCATCTGATTTCCGCCCAGGTTCATCAGCTTCAGCCCTACTGTGGGCTCTGAGAGATTTTCTCTCTTTCTTCCTTTCTCCCTCGCTCTCTGCCCCTCGCAGGATTTTCTCTTTCTGCCTCTTGCTCACCATTTGTACCTTCTCTCTCTCAAAAAATAAACTAATAAAATAAAATAAAATGAGCCTTTAAAAAAAAAAGACTGGGCTTCCAGGTACATGAGTTGAATTAAACACAGGCACTATTTTCATTCTCTCCTGAATGAGAGAGTGAGCCCTTACTTGAGCTTACTTACTAAAAATGGCAGCAAAGGAATGAGAAGGATGTAAACAAAGAGAGTGGGAAAGGAGGCACAGATGGACAAGAGACATCAACCATTTCTTAGAAGG
>NC_043700.1:162790971-162853615 GCF_006229205.1 Suricata suricatta
CCCCCCCCCCCCCCGCCCATCGCCTATCAGGCGTGACTTGCCCCGACTCTCCACTCCCCAGGCCATGGGACCTCGCCCGGGAATCCCAGATCCCAATAAAGGCTTTCTTGGCTCCATAACGTGGTCTCTTTTTCCTCCCATCTCTTAAATTAAATCTTACAAAAAGAGCGAGCTGAAACACCAATGCCCATATGAAAGACTGTTTCCTGGTGGTGGTAATTTGCTTCTTAGATCTCAAGAATCAGAAGCACCGGATCTCACAGAAGGCAGAGTTGAGGTGTGGGGCTGAAAACAGGACTTCTGTGGAAGTTAGGTGCCCCCAGTCTCTATCCTACCTCAAGAGAAACACTACCTTTCCCACCCCTCACTCTCATAGGAGAGCAGAGGTTTATTTTCAGGAGGAATAGAATCTGGAAGTTTCAGACCTAGGGAGGGTGTCAGTGAGATGCCAGAGTGGAAACAAGGGAACTAAGTAAAAACCTGCACTCCCCTTGTAAGGATGCAGGTCTGATTCAAGTTTCCCCTCTGACCTTGAAGGCCAGCCAACACCATTAACATTTCTGGGGGCGGGCCTAAAGATGGAGGTTAAGACTAGTCACGCCCTTCCTGAGGGTCCTAGTCACGCCCTACCTGAGGGTTCTGGGTCCACTCTGTAATTGGTTAAAGTTACTGTCAATGATGTGATGCTATAATGATTGGACCCCTGTACCTGTGTCACAATTTCCTGTAACTCCCCCTTCCCAAACTCATAAAAGGCCCTGCCCCACCAGGTTCGGGCTCGCTCCACGTGGATCCAGTGTGTTGTTGAAGTGTGTGAGCCCGAGTTTAGGCTGGCCGGGCCTGAATTCGTAATAAAGCCCTTTGCTTTTGCATGCGTGATTCGGCCTCCCTGGCGGTCTCTGGTTTTTGGGGGCGATATTAAAATCTGGGTACAACACCCTGTCCTGCTTGCTTTTACTCACATGGTTCTGAGGTCAGCAGCCAGGTTTATAACTCTCAAGGCAGGAGGCTTA
This sequence comes from Suricata suricatta, assembly GCF_006229205.1. Classification (NCBI taxonomy): domain Eukaryota; kingdom Metazoa; phylum Chordata; class Mammalia; order Carnivora; family Herpestidae; genus Suricata; species Suricata suricatta. The sequence goes on from NC_043700.1 coordinate 162,791,985, forward strand.
AGGATTATTACTACTTTTTTAAAAGCTTGCGTGGTTTTAGAGAAAGAATCCTAGCATTTGGGAGTCTGTCACTAAGAAATACAGCTCAGCCCCAAACACTACAGTGAAGCTCCATCAGCTGGGTAAGCTCCCCCCACCCCTGCTTCCTATCAGCTTTTTTTTTTTAATTTATTTTGAGAGAGAGAGAGAGAAAGAGTGAAGGAGGGGCAAAGAGAGAATCCCAAGCAGCCCCCACACCATCAACGCAGATTCTGATGTGGGGCTCAAACTCAGGAAGCACAAGATCATGACGTGAGCCGAAACCAAGAGTCTGGGTACTTAACCTACTGAGCCACCCAGGTGCCGCCATCAGCTTGGAGTGGCTCGTCACTCAGTGTGCACGTACAGCCGACGATCACCAGACATTTGAGGACTGCCTTCACCACAAAGGGCAAACGGGCGCCTGGGGGGCTCAGTCAGCTAAGCTTCCAGCTCTTGGTTTTGGCTCAGGTCATGATCTCATGGTGGAGGATTTGAGCCTCACTTCAGGCTCTGCACTGACAACGTGGAGCCTGCTTGGGATTCTCTCTTTCCTCTCTCTCTGCACCCCCTACCTTTCTCTCATAAATAAATAAACATTAAAAAAAAGAGACTAAAACAAAGGAAATCGAGACAGCGCTCAATGTGGGGAGCCACAACGTCAAAAGACTGTCCTTAGAAAAAGAGAAGACATTGCAACTAGGAAACAAGAACAGGATGCTGTTTTCAAAAAGAAAAAGAAAGGAATCATCAGAGAACTCTTGAAAGTTACAATACAGTGACCAAAGTCTTAGCAAGGGAATCATTGTCAAAGGAAATTTTCATGGAAGACCACTGTAAAATAGATTAAAATGGTATTAACACAAATGTATGTTAAAGTGTGTGGCTGGATCCCCAGGGACGTGATGGGCGCGTGCTCACACCCCGCTCATGGCTGCTCCTGCTATTTTGCTCGATGTACATTCTGAATCCTTCTTTGTGATGTTATTCCTATTTTTCTGCCTAAGGCCACTGGTGCTTGCATTTTGAATGTAATCACATTGATAATACTTCTGATGTTAGATGCTTTCTCCTTCAAGTAACAGAAACTCCTATTCAAACTGGTTTCATTAATATTTTTTTTACTATGTAACTTACTTCTTATTGAAAGTATCTTGCATTCATGATGGATGCTTTCTAGGTTTTGTGAGATATTTTAATGTTAAATTATTTTTACGTGCAAGTATTGTGACCTTTCCCCCACATGGTATCACTGATTATAAAAAGATTACATATCACATAGGTTATCTGTCCTTTTTAACTGAAAAGCTAACAGACCATGTAGTTATATTTCCCCCCAAACAACAAACTGAGGAGTAACCGAGTCTCTAGCCAACATATTCAAAGCTAAGAATTAAATATGCAAAAACAGGGGCGCCTGGGTGACTCAGTCGGTTAAGCCTCCGACTTCGGCTCAGGTCAGATCTCATGTTCGTGGGTTCGAGCCCCGCGTCAGGCTCTGTGCTGACGGCTAGCTCAGAGCCTGGAGCCTGCTTCCGGTTCCAGGCTCTGTGCTGAGGCTAGCTCAGAGCCTGGAGCCTGCTTCCGGTTCTGTGTCCTTCTCTCTCTGCCCCTTCCCCTCTCACGCTCTGTCTCTCTCTGTATCAAAAATAAATAAAACATTTAAAAAAATTAAAAAAAAATTCAATTAAGTTAAAAAAAAATGCAAAAACAAGTCCGTAGATCCAATTAAGCGAGCCGTGCTGCACACAGGCTCATCAACACCAGCGGTACTTTGACTCAGTGAGGCTGGAAGACTCCTAATAACCCCACTCAAAACATTTACCTCAAGTAGCCTTTTTCCAGTTTCCAACTCATGAATAAAGATAATACGTTGTTAATTCTATTTCAGAAAACTTTTTGCAACTTGTTTTATTTACAATGCCAACTTTCAAACGGTCATTAAACTAAAGTTAACTGACAATAAACTAGGCGGAAATTATTTTACAAAGAGGGAAATCTCAAAATGTCACCTTCTGAGATCCCACAGTTGAGTTTTATTCAGAGTAAAGAAAAAAGAAACTTGTGATCATACGAGAAGAAATTCAGCCGTAAGTTTGGAATCTGTAGTCAAATTACACATGCAAGGAGGACGATATTCTGCTAAAACAACAGATTTGCTGCTGCATTTGTCTACGGTTTGTCTAGTATTAGCAATTATAAACAGAGCAGTGCGACTAGTATCTGAAACAATCCCTTACAGTGTTACAGCGTCAGGCATAACATTTCACTTCTCTTCACGCCATGGTTCTCTTTGCATGCCTGGGCTTCCTCTTCTTCAGTAAAGTTTTGAAGGTCTTGGGAATCTCCTCAGGAATTTTCCCTTTGATCATATTGGCAACAGTCTTGCATGTAATCAAGCAAACCTTTAATGTCTAAGTAGTTCGCAGCCAGAATAAGTTCAAAAAGTGTTCCTTGGTCAACTTTCAGGAATTCTTGGTCCCCAACAGGGATATCTGTTTGCTTTTCTTTGTTCTCATCATCCTCAGGAGGAGGGGGGCCATCCTTGCGGTGGGCACACCACTGAGTTGCTGCGTTAACATTTGGTAGAGGAACTGGGTCATCATCCCTTCAGCATCCATTCCCGAATCTTCCAACGTGGTCTTGATAGTCCTACAGACTGTTTGGCAATTTCATCATCAACTTCAAATATCTCTGCATCAGAACTCTGCAACTTAATTGAAGGCATGGTGCTCGGTCTCCAGGAGACTGATGGCCGGAGGCTGACAAGAGCAGGACGGCATCACGTACAAGAGAAAGGCAGGGAACAGGGCCACTACCTCATCAATGCATTTTTTATCTCGCCAAACAGGAAGTAGGTGTTGGGCTTGGCTGATCCAGTGGCTGGAAAGGGGGCTGGGACCTTTGTACTAGTTGATATCTTAAAAACCATGTGCAGGGCACCTGGGTGGCTCAGTCGGTTGAGCGTCCGACTTTGGCTCGACTTTAGCTCGTGGGTTCGAGCCCCACATCGGGCTCTGGCTGACAGCTCAGAGCCTAGGACCTGCTTCCAATTCTGTGTGTCCCTCTCTGTGACTCTCCCCTGCTCATGATCTCTCTTTCAAAAGTAAATAAATGTTAAAAAACAATAAACATAAAAAAATGTGTGTTTATCACTTCCTTTTTCTGAAAAATGCCATTTGTGCTACGGAAAGAAAAAGATCAGATATGCTGAAATGGGCAGATACTAAATTTTAATACATTGGAGATCACTGATGCATTAGCTTGTGCTGCTCAATCGAGAATTTTTATATAGACTTCCTGTCATATCTGTGCATTTAAATGTGCTTATTAATGCATCTTTGTTTAGGAGGGCCAAAGCTCTGCCCTGGCCTTTGAAGATCCAAGCCTGTGCATTCTTGTGCAGTTGTGCAAGGAGGTACATCTTACACACGTTAACCACAGTCACATGTCCAGCAAGACCCAGGTGTTAGGTCACATGTTCCAGTCACGGTAGAATGGTAGGTTATGCAATGAGTGAAGAACAACAGCCCCAGAAGCTACTATTTGTGATTCCACTTTGAAGCAAACGTTTCCTGCCACTCCTCTTTCAAGTTTTGGGATTAAGTTTAACTGGAGAGTATCCTGATATCACTAAGGATAGGTGTTTTTTTGTTTTTTAACTTATTTTGAGAGAGAGAGAGAGCAAGAGTAGGGGAGGGGGACTGAGACACTGAGGGAGAGAGAATCCTAAGCAGGCTCCACAGCGTCAGCACAGAGCTCGATGTGGGGCTCGAACCCATGAACCTCGAGATCATGATCTGAGCCAAAACCAAGAGCTGGATGCTTAATTGACTGAACCATCCAGGCGCCCCTTACAATTGTTTATAATTCACTATTATTTTGCTGTTTCAGTGAGGATTTTCTTGCCTACTTGCTGCTGAAGCTGCCAAAACCCTGCAAATGTCATCCATAAGCCCCAATCCCACATTTGTATCAAAATAGCTTCATTGTTTCACTCACTGTTTTTATATATAGTTCCAAATCTGGAACTGTAACATATATGTGTGCTAATAAAATACTATTTTAGTTATTTTATATTGAATCCTATGAGAATCACATCAACAAGATTATTCTTCTGTTAAGATGTTTAACTATCACTCATTTATATTGTGTAAAATTAGGAAACATCCAGATAACATCATAGAATCAGGGTCTGAAAAGTAATCCAGATTTCCTGTGAAATAACAGATTTTAAGGAGGATGGTTGCTTGAGATGCTTCAAGTTTGGTTAACTTTACACAGCAAAATTTATTAGAGTCTATAAGGAAAGTATGCCAAAGTACATACGGATTCCCAGAGTTAAATTAAAATGTAACTAATTTTAAAAGTTATGCATTACTTTTATAAAAATATTGATTCACCTATTTAAAAACTCAAAATAGAATTGGCCTTCTACATTACATATTTCTCATATAGCCATCTAAAAACTTCCTTGGCAAGAATGTAGTAGAAAAACAAGATTTAGAGTCAAAAGATGAAATTAAGGGTGCCTGGTTAGCGGATCACGCGACTCCTGATCTCTGGGTCATGAGTCTGAGCCCCACACTGGGGGTAGAGATTACTTAAATAAATAAACTTTAAAAAAAAATGAGGTTGAGTTTTATACCTAGGAAGGAAAATCCTCCTTGAAGTCATTACCATCATATACAGCCAGAGTGCTGTGAAAAATAAAAGGAATAAATGGGACAGTGCACATGGATGTAGCAAACTACTGTAAAATGAGGGTTAATATTCTCTTTCTTAGGTTCTATTTCCCTGTCTTTGATAACATCATGATCTTGGTTTCAAAGAAGTCCTAAACAAGCAATTAAATGTAAAATTATTGGGGCGCCTGGGTGGCTCAGTCAGTTAAGTATCCAATTTTGGCTCAGGTCATGATCTCATGGTTTATGTTTAATGCTAGCTCAGAGCCTGGAGCCTGCTTCCACTTCCGTGTCTCCTTCTCTCTCTGACCTTCCTCTGCTCGTGCTCTGTCTCACTCTGTCTCTCAAAAATAAACAAATATAATTTTTTTCTTAATGTAAAACTATTTTGAAGGTCTGAAGCAATCATAATAATGTAAAGAACCAACATTCAAACTCTTAAGTCTTTCTAAATTATTGCAATGATGCTGCAGAATTCTGGAAAGGACACATGCCAATTGTAAGTAAACAGTCATAGTTCAAACCTGTAACAGCCGTTTCATCACACTGTCATTTTGCAGAAAAGAAATGCGGTGACGATGTACAGGGACCAGGCTTAAAAACCTCACTGGAAGTTTTTCTTAATGTTTTATTTATTTTTTTGGAAGAGAGAGAGAGAGCACAAGTAGTGGAGGGACAGAGAGAGAGAATGAGAGAGAGACAGACAGACAGATCTGAAACAGGCTTGGACTGACAGCACAGAGTGTGACGTGGGGTTTAAATTCATGAACTGCGAGATCATAACCTGAGCTGAAGTTGGACACTCAACCAACTGAGCTACCCAGGCGCCCCTTTTCCAGAACTTTTTAATGTATTTTTTTTATTATACTGGTAACAGTAACTCTTTAAAAATTTTTTTAATGTTTTTTTATTTATTTTTGAGACAGAGAGAGACAGGGCATGAGCAGGGAGGGGCAGAGAGAGAGGGAGACACAGAACCGGAAGCAGGCTCCAGGCTCTGAGCTGTCAGCACAGAGCCCGATGTGGGGCCTGAACCCACGAACGTGAGATTATGACCTGAGCTGAAGTCGGAGGCATAACCGACTGAGCCACCCAGGTGCCTCTGGTAACAGTAACTCTTAAAAGGTATTTCATGACTACATCACAGCAAGCAATTGTTTAATAGGATAAGACATGCTAAAAGACAAGTGAATTACTTAGTTAAATATGCACAGTTATTGACATATTTCTTAAAACAAGGTGACTGAGGTATGTCCACTGAAGTCCAAGGATTCTGGTACCACTTCTATTACCAAATGGAATCAGATATTAAAAATTCCTGTGGTCTTGAAGGTCTTGTTATGTTTTAGAGGGCTTTTTTTCTTTTAGCCACTAGATTTTTCAGGAAAAATTCACCTATTTAGGAAAAATGAAAACACATTAATATCAATTTAAAGTAAATTTCAAAATTACACTTCGGTGTTTACCTTTTATTTTAAAAATATTTATTATTTATTTAATTTAAGCTCTATATCCAACATGGGGGCTTGAACTCACAACTCCGAGATCAGGAGCCACATGCTCTACCAACTGAGCCAGCCAGGTGCCCCATCAACTTTACCTTTTTTTTTTTTTTTTTAAATAAACTCTCCCCCCTAATGCTTACAAAAAATTTTTTTAGCACTACAGTCTCTATTATTCTTTCCAGCACCCTACTGTGATAAAGCGTGACCCGACTGTACTTAGGGGTCTGCTTTTGAACATCTATTCCACTTTATGTGCATGATCATCGCTGACAAAGTACTGCTGTTGGCACAATTCATTTCAGAGAGCAATTCTGCTACATTAGTAGCCTGGATCGGATGTTTCTAAAATGGATCTCTGTTCGGTGGAGCAGACGCATCTGACGGAATCGCTTTAGCTTATTCCCCTCCAGGGAAGCAAGAGCGCATCATTTATAATAGGCTTTTTCTCCACCCCCTCAGTTGTGCCTGTGCTTTGAGGGGGGACATTCCCTTTTCACTCATTAGGGTTCCATGTAGTCTATGACTATTACAGCGCAGCTCAGGGCTTACTGGCAGAGCCCAGCACGCAGGCCTGAGTTTATGAGGAATCTGATGAACTTCACTTTGTCATCTTAATATACAACTGCAGTGACCACATCTGTACATAATCACCAGGAATCCCAAGATTCATAACCCAGAGTTAACCATGCTCCTAAATCTGGAAGGAGTAGAACCAACAATATCAGACCTGAGCCCATCATTTGAGTCTGATACTCTACACAGAATTCAATCTTTTACTGATAACTTTAAAATCATTAAAAAGTTCGTAACTCACTTTCTAATAAATGTCAGAAATTTCCCTTAAACAAAATAAAAACTCCTCTCAAACGATTTTACTTTACTTTAGCTACTCTGAAGCTGATGTTAGTTCTATTCTTTACATATTTCAGCCTGTCAGCAGAATTCTGCTTGAAAAATTAATCACTTTATTTGCTTCCAAAGTCCCTATACCCTGTCAGTCAGTGTTGAATCAAATTCTTGGGTTTTGTAAGTAGGATAAGCTGGTGTTCACTAAAATGTTTTGCATTTCTTTTTTTTTAATTTTTTAATGTTTTATTTATTTTTCATACAGAGAGAGACAGAGCATGAGAGGGGGAGGGGCAGAGAGAGAGAAGGAGATACAGAACTGGAAGCAGGCTCCAGGCTCTGAGCTATCTGTCAGCACAGAGCCTGATGCGGGGCTCAAACCCACAAACATGAGATCTGACCTGAGCTGAAGTCGGAGGCTTAACCAACTGAGCCACCCAGGCGCCCCTGTTTTGCATTTCTTAATAGGAACACACTGAATATCACTAATGCTTGAACATTAGTTTCTACCAATAGAATTTATGCCTAATTTAAATATATCTATGATTTAAACTCAGTATGTAACACAACCATCTAAAAGATAATTTAGAGTAATAATGGAGTTTAAACCTATCCAAAAAATAACTGTCTATACTTCAAGAAATTACAATTGTTAAGTCCAACTGATGGGAAGACTTTATAAACATTCTTTGAATTAAATTCAGGCTTCAGGTATGTTCTCATAGACATTTTGATGGCCATTACATGACTTTTTATCCCTTGGAAGAAAAGGCCTTGTTTATTTTCAGAAGTCACCTCAAGCTGCTGATCAAATAAGACCTCCAATTACAAAGGTGGTGAGGAACCGCACTGTGGCTGTAACAACACTAAAGATTTCTACACAGAAAACAATCTTACTTTTTTTTCTGTTGCCTCTGGGAGAAAAACCACAAAGATATTAATGGGATGAGCAGCAATGCAGTCAGACAGACACTTTCCGGATTTAAATTGCTCTGAAATTAGGAGTTTGGAGATGCAGCTGGCGTCACTGTCAAATGAATATACATTTTCCAGAAAACCATGTTATGTACTTGACTGGTGTTTGTCATTTCTGAATAACCTACTATTGAAATCCACACAAAGAGTAAGCTGATCACTTCTGCTTTCGTCACAGTAGCCAAACTATAAAGGGGCAGGGGATTCTTTATTTAAGGAAAAAACCAGGCTTACGAGAAATTCTTCCTTAATATGAGCCCTATGGAGCAAAGTTCCTAAGGATGTTCCAGAAAAAAATGATTTTTCTGACAAAAGATAACCACAGCTATCATAACATGGAAAGTTACAGTCTAAGTAAGACTATCCCCTGCGGGGTAACTCACCTGCTTTATATGAAGAGCGCACTAGAGGACCACTTGCAGTATAATGAAATCCCAGTTCATTTCCTACTTTTTCCCAGTATTTGAACTTTTCAGGAGTAATGTATTCTTCAACCTGCATTTAAAGAATAGTTCTGATAGTTTTTGAGATTTCCCTAAATCATTTTGATTCTATGGAAAATCTATGGCCATGCATTCAGAATGGTTTTCACTTCTAATGTATCCAGCTGCCCAGACGCGTTCCTCCTCTCCTCCCTCACAGGGTGTCTATAAGGACTTCATGGGAGAGGAGCGGAAGCATCAACTTTGCGTTACGGTAACTAATCCGAAGGAGAAGAAAGAGAGTACCTACAGAGATTACGTATTCCTTGACTAACATGTATAAGCAAGAATTAATCACCCCTGTAAGATTCTCAAGGACCAGACTACCTTACTTGTCTTGTATCTTCTGCTTAGCACTGTGTCTGGCACAGAGTCATTGCTCGGCAAAAGCTTCTAGAATGAATGAATGTCCAATAAAGAAATAGGAAGACTGACTTTTCTTTCTTATTTCACCTCTGGCTCTCGTGTAACTCTAAAACAAATCCCAAGATGATTAAGTGTGGGTGAATGTGATTTCCCAACAATTTAATTCTTTTTCTGTACATTCATCTAAGTTGCACAATTTTGAGGGCAGGAAAAGTGCCAGTGTGCCTGCTGGCTTTATGCAGACAATAACATGGAAACTGGGACTTGGAAATATACGTGGAACATTACACTAAAAAGCTAGCAGCTTCTTAATTGCACCTATGGACAGCAAAGATGTCATTCAAGTTGCCAGCGAACATTTGGAATTCAAGATAATGATACCTTCAGGTGGCGCTTTGTCGGCTGCATATACTGTCCTAACGTCAAGCAGTCCACATCTGCTTCACGAAGTGCTGCAGGAAAAGGGCACACATTACATTAGCAGGTTTTTTATTTAAAAAAAATTTTTTTAAATGTTTTACTTATTTTTGAGAGAGAGAGAGAGAGAGAGAGACAGCGTGGGCAGGGGAGGATCAGAGAGAAAGCGAGACAGAATCTGAAGACAGGCTCCAGGCTCTGAGCTAGCTGTCAGCACAGAGCCTGATGTGGGGCTTGAACCCACAAACTGTGAGATCACGACCTGAGCCGAAGTCAGATGCTTAACCGACAGAGCCACCCAGGCGCCCCAGCAGGTTTTTAAAGAAGACTAATTTTTCTAAAAAATTTTATTACTTATTTTTTTAGTTTATTTTTCTAGTAACCTTTACACCCAGTGTGGAGCTCGAACTCACAATCCTGAGTCAGTCAGACCCTTTTAAAAATGAATATATATATATATATATATTATTTTAAAATAATCTCTACACCCAAAATGGGACTCAACTTACAACCCCAACATCAAGTCACATGCTCTTGTGAGCCAGCCAGGTGCCCCACAAGTTTTGAAAGTAAGCTCTACACTCAACGTGGGGCCTAAACTCATAACCATGCTCCACCAACTGAGCCAGCCAGACGCCACATAAGCACATAATTTTATGGTGCTAAAATTGTAGATGTAAGCATAATTTTCCCAAGCATAATTTGACTTTGAACAGTCTGAACTTTATGCTGGCCTATAATCCTAATGTTGGGGAATAAGGCTAGATCTATCCATTCAAAAGTGCCAGGAAATATAAAAGAACTGAAAACACAAGAATGGTAAAGACAATCATGGGGGGTGGGGAACATCTGGTGGGTCAGTTAAGTGGCCGACTTTGGCTCAGGTCATGATCTCATGGTTTGTGGGTCCGAGCCCCACATTGGGCTCTGTGCTGACAGCTAGCTCAGAACCTGGAGCCTATCTTCAGATTCTGTGTCTCCCTCACTCTCTGCCCTTCCCCCACTCATGCTCTGTGTCTCTCTGTCTCAGTAATAAATAAAAACATTTGGGGGGAAAAAAAAGACAGTCATGAGGGGCTAACAGAAAGGACAAATAACTCTAAAACTATGGAATAAATGCCAAAATATGGGTGAAGGATGTTTTGAGCAGGAGTCTGTTAGACTGAAAAGATAAAGGTAACAGTATATGAAAGGCCTGAAGTCACTCATACTACAGACCAGATGTGCTGTATTAAGTTTTACTAAACATGCATGATGTGCTCTGGGGGATGTGATATGACCTCTCATATATTGAAATCTTTCTAGTAAAACTGTAGTTTTACTCTAGTAAAAAAGAAGCTTTGTTTTAAAAAAAAAAAGTTTTTTTCTAAAAATTTTTTGTGTTTATTTTTATTTTTGAGAGAGAGAGTGAGTGGAAGAGGGGTAAAGAGAGAGGAAGACACAGAATCCAGAGCAGGCTCCAGGCTCTGAGCTGTTAGCACACAGCCTGAGGCAGGACTCGAACCCACAAACCTTGAGATCATGACCTGAACCAAAGTCAGACACTTAACCAACTGAGCCACCCAGGAGCCCCAAAGAGAAGCTTTTAATTACTATTTGGATTTGTTACCCTTAGAACCAGTACATAACTATAAGTAGGCAAAGTATCCACATGTAAATAAGAACCTTTTTTTCTTACAATTTATAAAGCCTAAGAATCACAAAGCAAATGGGCTTACAAGACTAAGAATCATCTGAGTCCAAAGCATATCATGTTACGTGACAGTGTTACCAGTAAGCTCTTCCTCAAAGGCCTGGCTTCATCTTACTCATCTTTGAATTGTCACTGTCTGTCAGAGCGCCTAGTAGCTGTCTCTCTCAAAGAATACTCAATGATTAAACAAGAAAAGTGGATAGAACTATATTTTTACTTGATGAAAGAATACGGAATAAAACGGGATATAAATTTCATGTCCTGAGCTTTCTGCATACCATTCCATGAGGTTCTAAGAAACATACTTCCTTTCCTTTATATGCTGCTGTTTATAACCCCATCCTGTACTTTGTTCTTACTGGCACTTTCACTGAGACTATATGGAGGAAGCGTAGCAGGGCCTTCAAAATAAAAGAGTTTTCATTTCCAACTTCTTTACCTTTCATTGTTGCATATACTTGCTCATCATTTTCTCCTAAACCCAACATTATGGAGGTTTTAGAAATCACATCGGGCCGAACCTCCTTGGCGTGTTTCAGTACGCGCAGGGACTGGTTGAAATTGGCCCTGGGATCACGGACTTTCCTTGAAAACAGCAAGGCTGTTGTTAGCAAGAAGGAATAACCGCCAGCTCACCCAAGTCCACAGTTAGGCAAGCAATCTAAAAAACCAGAAAAGTGCATTCTGGACATGACATTAAATCATATGGTTCAACACGACCATCTGTGCACAAATATCTAGCTCTTACTTTTGTGATGAAAATCAGGTTTCGTTAGGCTCCCTGGCTCTCTCTACTTTTAAGGCCTTTCAAGCCTGCGGCAGAGAAAACTAGAAAGGAAGTAATTCATTTTAGGAATTACTCATTGAGAAACCAGAATTTGAAGCTGAAAATGAGTGACTGTAAGGGAGGGAAGTTGAGAGAGAAGGTAAAAGGGCGGAAGTAAAAAAATCTCAATACTGAATAAAGGAAAACTGTTTAACCTGAATCCACATTTCAGGTCTGAAAACTTTTATGTTCATTTCTTTTCTAAAGCCCAAGCTGCCCTCTGCTGGTGAGTACACGACAGTGCCATCCCTTAGGTAAAAATGCATGATTCTGGAATTTTCACCGCAAAGGATAATGTTTCTTAAGTGAAACCAGGGAGACTGGCACCCACTGGTGGCAGTATCAGGAGAACGACGGGGTTGGGGGAGGCCGTGTGCCACACTTCACAGCAGCCCCGCCAGGCTTTAAATGGCGACGAGGCCAAGGACAAAGAGTTGCTGATGTTAATGCAGCATTTGTTTGAATTCTAATGCACCTTCTTTTCGTAGCTGACTCGTTGTCATTATTTTTCATCAGAGACCAATGCACAGGGAAGAAATGAAACCAATTTGTGGATTTAAGAATAACCACAAAACTGACAATACTGCACAGTTACTTTTGAAAGTATTTCTCCACAGAATTTAAGTTATGCTCCCTAATCTTTATTTATGCTTTAGAGGAAATGCTGGTTGTCTACCATACTTTTTTCAAGTTCTTTGATACATATGATGTGCAGAAGCTAATAAGATCACTGCCAAATACTTTACTAAGTAATTTTCATCATTCTGAAATATGAATATGGTCATTAATGTGGAATAACAATCTGTAAATATTTCTACCTAACATTAGTAGAAAAAATAGTACCTACTTCTCAAAAGAAACTTAAAATACATCTGAATAACAGTGTTTCTTTTGTATCATTTATTGCATATATTAGTACCAAATGCATTTTTAAAGTCTCTCCTATTTAGAATTCCAATCAAAGTAATTTGCTTTTATATAATTTTTTTGAAAGCCATTTTTTGAAAAAATAACTCACCAGCACTTGCAATACGATATTATTTTAAAGCAAAAAGATGTTCATTATGTGTGCGTGCACCAAAACATACATACATGCATATAAATATATGTCAATATATATAGGTTATAGTAATTACTGGGCAGAAATAATATGAGTGATGTTTATGCTGTTTTTGTTGGCTATATTTTCTGATGTTTCTGTGATAGATACACGTTGCTTTTGTTAAGAAAAGAAAGAGAGCTCACTTTGTAAAAGTCCAATACAAAGATTGTTCCTAAAAAAAAGAGAAACTGTAGCAGATTCTGGCCCAACGTTACTCTGTACATGTAATTACCTCTGCAATTCTGGAACTGTTTCTATGTTATGAGCGTATACATCTAATCCTGACAAAGCAACTTTTTCTATTGCTTTAAGATCTCCTCGGAAATCAGGCGTGAGACATTCCACAAGAATTTTTGGATTCCTATGAAAAAAAAAAGTAAGTATCAAACTGAGGGAAAAAATTGACATTAACTATTGCTTAAAACAGAAATTACCAGTAATTCAGTATCAGTTTTATTCAATAGTGTAATCTTTAGAATCTTGCTAAGGAAAGCACGAACATACAAATGTTCATAAACAAATTGTGATAGGAAAAAACCCCTGAACGTCAAATATTATGTACATACTGATTAAAACACATCTGCAGGCAAATGATAGAATAAATTTTGAGATTAATAGACTTATACTTTATTGAGCAGGTATTAAGAAAATAAAGTTGCTTAAAGGAATTAAAATATAAATATTAAAACATTAAATATATAATACCTTTTTGTTTTTTGGAAAGTACATTGGGACACTTATGTATAGAATGCAAATATTATTTGATTGCTTTAATTTTGATTTCTTTAAAAATTCATCAAGTAGTACCATTCTCTCTTCCTCTAGGCAAATATTTCACAAGTGCTGTGAGTTTTAAAAACTATTTTTTTTTGTTTTTTTGTTTTTGTTTTTTTTAATATAACACAATTTATTTTTTAACATATGCAATTATTTTCCATCATTTACAATACAGTAGTTACAATAAAAACTATTTTCTGAATTGCTGAGTCATGCGTGAGCTTTGCGTAAATGAAATTCACGTTAAACATTAATCTTCTATTTATATTCTGACTCTATGCATTCAAGCATTAAAATGTGAACGAGGTCATAGTGCTGTTCCCTTTGACAGCAGCAGAAACCACCAGGACGGCTGATAAATGTTTTCACAAAGCCTGTGGCAGTTTCTGGAGATCGGTGCTGAGAGGACAGATGTAGAAAGGACCACATGCAAACCCTCTCATGCACAGAAGTGATGCTGAAAGAATACAGCCGTCAACTCACTGGATTTTTTTCTTTTTCTTTTAATTGTAAAGTTGAGACCCATCAATTTAGTGATTTGCAAACAGAGCTTTTTAAAGTAAACTGTTAAAAACAAACAAAAAAAAGCCCCAGAAAACACAGGGGGAATCACTGAAAAAACATGTACTAAATCTTAGGTACTCAACTAGCACTAAGCTGGAAGTAAGCATAACTCCTTTTTTTTTCAAGTTTTTAAAAATGTGTATTTATTTATTTTGGGAGACAGAAAGTGTGAGCGGGGGAGGGGCAGAGAGACCCAGAGAGAATCCCAAGCAGGCTCGGTGCTGTCAGCCTGGACGTGGGGCTTGAGCCCACCAGCCGTGAGCTCATGACCTGAGCTGAAATCAAGAGTCAGGGGCCCAACCGAATGGAACATCCAGGTGCCCAGGCACAACTCCTTTTGTCATATTTTTAAAATAGATGGGATCAAAATGTTAATAACACTGCAGCTGATGGGCGAGTTTCCCAGGCGGATCAACAGGGATAAGAGCTATATCAGGACTCGCATAATTCGACAGTGCTGGAGCTTCTCTGGCCCTGCATACTCCTAGGGGATGACCTATTCAAACTTGTGCCCGCAAGACTGCGGTTTTACACTTCTTTTAAAAATTACTCCAGGGGCACCTGGGTGGCTCAGTCAGTTAAGCGTCTGACTTCAGCTCAGGTCATGATCTCATGGTTCGTGAGTTTGAGCCCCACATTGGGGTCTCTACTATCAGTGTAAAGCCCACTGCAGATCCTCTGTCCTCCTCTTTCTCTGCCCCCCTCTCACTCTTTCCAGAAATCATTCTCATTCTCTCTCTCTCCCCCCTCTCTCTACAAGTAAATAAATAAATTAGAAATAGAAAGTTAAAAAGAATCACTCAAAGTTTGGGGTGCCTGGGTGGCTCAGTCAGTTAGGCATCCTATTCTTGACTTTGGCTCAAGTCATGATCTCATGGTTCATGGGTTCAAGCCCCGGATTGGACTCCACACTGACAGCAAGGAGCCTGCTTGGGAGTCTCTCTCCCTCACTCTCTGCCCCTCCCCCATGTGTGTGCAACACACACATTCTCTCTCTCTCAAATTAATAAATTAAAAAAATTAAGTTTATACAAGCAATGCAAAAAACATGTACCTTTGCTTTAAGTACGATACAGTCTTTGCAAAATGCTCAGCTCCTCCGTCAGGCATATCTAAAAACAAAAGAGTCCACTGCTCAAGATGCTGTCACAACTTAGTAAGAGCCGATTTCTGGAAGAGGCAATGATGACACACTAACCATCTCGATCCACAGACGTCAGGACAACATAATCCAGGCCCCACTCTGCAATTGCCTTTGCAGTATTGTAGGGCTCATTGGCATCCAGTGGCCCTGGATTTCTTGCAGTCTTAACAGAACAAAATCTGCAACCTCTTGTACACGTGTCCCCCATCAACTAGAACAGAGAGGTTACAATTTAAATCAAATAGGATGACCCTAAAGAACATATGTTGAGAGAATAAAGCAAGTTACAAAAATGAATACAGTTTAATTCTCGTTATAGGAAATTTGAAACATTTAAAGTAAACAAAATATAGTTAAGGAATACAAATATATGTAGTAAAACTGGAAAGAAAAGGGAATGGTAAGCTCAGAATTAAAAATAGTGTTAAAGTTGAAAAGGTGATGGGATCAGGAAAGGATGTACAGGAGGGTTCAAAGATAACACTAATGGTCTGTTCTTAAACTGAGACGTATCAAACTGTCCACTGTTATTCTTTATAACTTATATATAGTCTATAAAGACTCTTTTGTACCTGTTTAAAATTTTGAGAGAGAAAGAAAGAGAGAGAGTCTGAGTATGAGTAGAGGAGAAGCACAGAGAGTGAGGGAGACCGAGTATCCAAAGCAGGCTCTGAGCTCTCAGCAACAGCAGACAGCCTGATGTGGGGCTCGAACTCATGAACTGTGAGATCATGACCTGAGCTGAAGTCAGACAACTTACATGACTAAGCCACCCAGGCACTCCTGTACTTTTTAAAAATATTAATAAAAATTATTTTAAAGGAAATAAAACATTCAACTAACATATCAACATGCAGGTCTCTGTGATAGATAAACAGAAGGTATAGCTCCTTCTTGTCAAATAAATGAAAGACGAAATACATGTAAAGTTAACAATCTGCTTCCTGTGGGTACTGCTATTCTTCAAGACACTGCTTCTGTTGCTACATACAGGTCACTACCATGTTTGGCCATTACAGATGTTCTGGGGCCACTGAAGTTTTACAGCTGCACAATAATGGGTTGAGATCTGGAAGAGAAAGCTCCTCTTCTCTTAATGTTTAAGTTTTTCACAGGGGACTCATAGCTGTGGTCCCAACATGTCATAGGGATTATATTGAAACAATGAACTCTTTCCAGAAACCAGTCATGAGTCAGTGGGGAAAGGGGCCAGGCAGGGGATGAAACCAGAGAGTTCCATAATGGAGTCTTCAAAATCACTCCTTCCTTCAAGAACTGTAACCTGAATAAGCTCCATGGCCAACTTTATTACATAAGAATCCTTGGTGCCTCATGTGAACAGCCTCCTGACGGTAAAATGTAGACATTCCCAGTAAGTATGAACTTCCAGCTGCGCACCATTTAGATTTAACCCCAACATCTCAATCTCCAGACCCCTCTGGATGAATACGGTAGGTTGCACAGTCAATACCAATTCTTACTCCATCATATTAAGATTATGTACCTTACCCATTGCCATGTAACCTCAGGGCCTCCTACTGGGGAGGGAGCCTACGTCTCTGCCTCCATTGCTGTTTGCTTGGCCATGTGTGACCTACTTTGGCCAACTGAATAATAGCAGGCATGACCAAGCAGAAACCTCAAATGGGCCTGGCTGGCTGGCTTGCCCTCTGGTGCTCTTCCACTCTTCATGGTAAGAATACATCTTGGAGAGCTGCCGGTCTAAAGAGAATAAAGCTCCGTGGAGCAGACCTGAACCCTGCCACTTCAACCTACTGCCTGGAGTCCAGTTCAGCCAGTCAAAATCAGTTGTACCCCAGGCAACGGAAGGGACATGAGAGCCAAAAATACATGCTTATTATTGTTTAGTGGGGGAAGAGTTAAGCAATCATGAATGTTTCCAAAAATTAACAGAAGAGATACCTCAAAGCACCATACAATTAACTGATACCTACATGGAAAAATCAGCAATAGATTTATTCAGAGAAGGGTGAGAGCATTATCAGCCTAGATTATTCTGTCAGGTTTGTTTTCCCCTCATATTTTCCATAAATTCACACGTAACAAAAAATCTGGTCAGAGATTCATAATGCACATTTTGAGGAGAAAAACGTAAAATATTTCTGTCAGTTTCCAGACTAAAACTTCATAGTCTGAGGCTGTCCTTACCATGATTGTGGCTGTGGCTGTGGCATATTCTCCACCTCCCCAGCACTCTCCAATGTTGGGGCATCGCGCTTCCTCACACACCTGTGAGTAAGAGGGAACGGAATACAATCAACTCAAAATATTAACCAACTGAGCAAATTAGTGATCAGGCATTCTATTTTTTTTTTAATGTTTATTTACAGAGAGACAGAGCATGAGCAAGGGAAGGGCAGAGAAAGAAGGAGACACAGAAGCCAAGCAGCTTCCAGGCTCTGAGCTGTCAGCACAGAGCCTGATGTGGGGCTCAAACTCACGAACCATGAGATCATGACCTGAGCCGAAGTTGACTGCACAACCGACTGAGCCACCTAGGTGCCCCTGTGATCAGGCATTTTAAACTGTCCATTCTTTTCAGTGTATTTATGAAGAAATTCACTATTCAAAAATGTTGTTAAACTGCCAAACTGTATGTATGTGAGTGTGTGTGTGTGTGTGTGTGTATATACATACACATATAGGTTAGGATCCCATTTTTAAATGAAAAACAATATAAATGTATACATTTTATATGTGCAAAGAAAAAGGTCTGGTTGGATATATGCTAAAAAATTAAAGTGGTGTGTTAACATTTGGGATTCTATACATGACATCTCCTATTTAATATTATTCTCTTTATAGTAAACATGTACTTAATTGTAATATAAAACACACACACAAAAACCCTAATTTCCTAGGTTGTAGGAAAAAATCTTTTTTGTACTATTAAATGAGAAATTAAGAAGTACAATTATTTTTTGTTTCTTTTGCAGGGAAAATAATTTTTAAATGTCTTTCCATTACTGATCATAATGCATCCCTAAATATCTTTATTCACTTTCCTTGTTATTTTTATTTATTTATTGATTGATTTATTTTTTATGTCTATTTATTTCTGAGAGATGGACAGAGCATGAGCAGGGATAGGCAGAGAGAGAGAGAGGGAGACACAGAATCCAAGGTAGCCTCCAGGCCCCAACCTGACAGCACAGAGCCTGATGCAGGGCTCAAATTCATGAATCTTGAGAACACGACCTGATCTAAGCTGGATGCTTAATGCTTAAATGACTGAGCCACCTAGATGCCCCATATTTTTAAGTTACACATATGTAGAAACATTATGAGTTTCACATAAGAAGGACATTTAACACTGAGACTTACTGTATGGAGATTCAAATTCCGCAATGTATTTTTCAGTTTATTGTAATTTTTCCCCATGGGAATCTCTGTCTTTAGCCACGGAGGTAGTCTTAGCCTGCAGAAAGCCAAACAGAACAATCCATTATCAAATATGTTCCCAAATAATCACACAGCTTTGAAGTTACTCTGCTCTATTACAGTTCTTAGTGAAGAGGTGTTTTGGTTTTTTCCCCATAATCCTGGGTTAATTCTAATTTCTGCCAAAAGAGTAAGAACAAAGAATCAAATTTAGACTTGCTCAAACCACTTCAGAAAACACTCATAACTATGTCTAACACAGCACTATGCTCATGTCTACCTTTTGCAAACGTACATCATCCTAATAAAAAACTGAGGAAGTTGTTGAACATCTCATTCCTCAGTGAATAATACCACCAAAAATTCTACATTTGTCCAGAGTAAGGAGAGATCCCACAAGTGTACTTTCTGCTCTACGTTCCAGATTTATGATAGTTATTAAATGGAAAAAAATCTAAAATTTGGAGCAAAGACTATATATCCTGAGGTTCCTTTGGACTTATATCCACTTATGAACCAGAAAGTGCTCAGTAAGGTATGTCCCAAAACAATCTGCTCTCTGTGCGAAATTCCCTCACCATTATTTTAAATTAAAGCAAGGTATCCACAGGCCGTATATTCATTGAATAGGAGAAGCAATACGTTAGATCAGCAGCAGCCAGTAACAATGAAAAATTTATCAAAGTCGAACTGACTAGAAGCAAGGTGATAATGTTTGCCCTCTAAAGAAATTTGATGCTGAAGGCAAAATGGGAGATGGGGATTTAAGATGGCTAAGTCCTAGAAAGACTGAAGAAAAACTGTCAAAGGACACAAAGAAAAGATTCTAACAATTTCACTTATTTACCTGTTTCAGGTCTGTTATCACTTCTTTCTAATGATTTTTAGTTAAATATACCAAGTGTGATTAAAATTATACTCTAAAGATTGGTTATATCTGAAAATAACGCACAATGAAGAAATATATCTCAGAATTTCAATTACCTTTCTCCTTTCTGGCGTTTTAAGTTTCCTTTATATTCATCCCACTTGCTCTTGTCTGCAAGATCACCAGATACAAAATCTTGAAGATCTGGTCCATTCTGTAAGAATTCCTTTTTTTTCTCTGGCAAGGAACTTACTGCTCTGATTGGACTGCATATATATCTTCCAAATACCTAAAGAAAAAGTTCATTATGACATGTACTTAGTGGAGTTTGAAATAATTTAGTTTTAACCTATTTTAATACCTAAAAGAAGGGGTAAAGCCAGAGAATTGATACAGAAATTATGTCATACAATTTACAGGCGCTTAGAATTACAGAGCTTAGAATTAAAGAAGGCTCAAAGAGAGCATATGAAACCTAAAAGAGAATGGTAGCTAACCGTTTACTGCTGAATGTACAATAGATTTGGAAACCTCTGGAAATGGCTAACATGTCACTAGTAACCCACTGAGGCACTAAAATTTTGTCTTTCACAAAGTTTAACTGGAGATGCCACAGCTTTGAATTTTCTACTCCTGAGTTGAGCCAAGGGCGTTTAAAAGTAAATTTGCAATAAGTCTCTCTTCTTTGGGCTTTGGATAAGCACTGGTGTTAAAATGTAGAGGTAACGTTCAGTGGGTTTCAGAGAACAAAAGGCGAGAAACCGAACTCATGTTTTAATTCACGGTAGTCACTCACCATACATTTGTTGACCATAAAAAAAACCACTTACTTCTAGATCTGAACACAAACGTATAGCCCAAACACTCAAATTCACGAATACATGCAACCTTCAACAATTTAAAAAGTGCAGTTGGGGTGCTGTGAGATTGCTACTTCACTCGACCCCAACCCACCCACCCACCCCCGGCTCCCGAGCTTGTGTTCTCATTGTACAGCCCTGGTGCTACCAAAACGTAAGAGCCCAACACAAAGGGGGAATTTGGGGTGCTCATTGCAGTGCTCCTATAATACTCCAATCAATGCAGGGCACAGATCACTGTGACAAGCGGAAAGAAAGCCCTCTGCGCCTGCGAGAGATCCCTACAAACAAACCAGTACCAGAGACTGCCTGACGGTGTGTTGGGAGAATTAAATGGAATACTACATGAAAACTTTTAGCACACATCCCGGCTAAAAGGAAACGCTCAGTAAGTGCTGGCCTTATGATCGGGCGCTCTGAAGAGATGGGAGCCCCTCCTTCCCAGGCTCGCCTCCAGCTCACCCGGGGCCCCACGGTGCAGGCGGCGCCCCCGCAGCGTAGAGACATCCCTCTCTCTTTTTTTCTAGCAGAGTCGAAGGATCACTAATCCCCGGGAAAGACAGATGACCAAACCGTCGCTCGGTTTATGACACAAAACCTGAGCTACCACTAACCGGGCGGAACTTAAACGGCTCGGCGATTGGCTGCTTTAGCCTGGTCGCGTCGCGCTCTGATGACGCCATACGCAGGGCCCTTTACGGGCTACAAGAACGTGATGACGAAAGACGCTCCCTCTTTGCCGCATCTACTGCGAGGTGAGGATGTAACAGAATTTTGTGGGTTTGGGCAATCTGAAGCCATCGGCTCTAGGAAAGCCAGGGGCGCGGATCTGCCGCTCGAAGCCTCTATGCTGGTTGTTTCCCCGCGCAACGAGCGCCATATGGATCTGGCGGCACTGGGATTCGAGCCCTGTACTGGACTCACAGGCCTACCCCCGCCCCTCAGCCTTGCCGGGATGGCGCCGCCTTAACAGGGCTCCTAGGGTTGCGCTGAGCGGGAATTCATCCCCTATACTCGTAATGCCCGCTTGGGAGCTGCTCTTTCCTGGCCAGGACGCAGCTGTGGGCTGCTCTCCTGGTTAGTCCTCCTGTGTCCCGGGGGTTCTGCTTGCCGGTCTCAGGTATGCGTGGAACCCCGCGCAGGGTAGTTTGATCGCAAACAGGCCCTGCACCGACCTCACAACCAATCCCAGGTGTTTGTGTTTCAGAATGAAGACCATTCTCAGCAATCAAACAGTCGACATTCCGGAAAATGGTAGGAGACAGGATGTTTGTACTTTTCTTAACGTCTTTTACTGCCTGCCTTGTATCTTGTTCGGAGGACTCACAAACATGTTCTCTTCGTAGTCGACATCACTCTCAAGGGACGTACTGTTATTGTGAAGGGACCCAGAGGAACCCTGCGAAGGGACTTCAATCACATCAATGTAGAACTCAGTCTTCTTGGAAAGAAAAAGAAGAGGGTGAGACTTTTTTTTTTTTTTTTTGCTTTCCGCATCAGTTTCTTGTTTGGAAGGTAGTGATTTAATAGTACCGGATTTGGTTGCTCTTAATTGCTCTTAAGAGTTACAGAATTGAGGGGCGCCTGAGTGGCTCAGTCGGTTAAGCATACGACTTCGCTTCGGGTTATGATCTCGCAGTTCGTGGGTTCGAGCCCCGCGTCACGCTGACAGCTCAGAGCCTGGAGCCTGACTTAAGATTCTGTGCCTCCCTTTCTCTGTGACCCTCCCCTGCTCATGCGCGCACTCTCTTTCTCCCCCTCCCTCTCTCTCTCTGTCTCAAAAATAAATAAGAAACATAAAAAAAATGAAAAGAAATACAGAATTGAAGTTAAATGTCGTAGCTTAAAATTTGGTGTCCAAAAGTGTAGCTAGTTAGTACTGCTTTAGCGAAGTTGGGAAAGGAAATTCTGACATCTTAGGAGACAGGCAGCTCTTGTGAGCCTGGTGTTTTAGTTTTCTAGGAGTGAAGTATGAGCAAGTTAATCAGTATTTATGTGATATAGAGTGGCAAAAATGTTAATTATTAGGGCTTTCTATGTGGGTGCTTTAATTAGGACTAATTCTAGAATCTAATTTTGTGAACAAATGAATTTTATGACTTATTACTGGAAAAATCTCTTATTAAAGTTTTTGTTGTATTACAGCTCCGAGTTGACAAGTGGTGGGGAAATCGGAAGGAACTGGCCACTGTCCGTACTATCTGTAGTCATGTACAGAACATGATCAAGGGTGTTACACTGGTGAGTAGATCGATCAGACTGCTTTGTTTTGGAAGGGAAGTTTCTCACCTGTGCTGTATGCATGCGACATAAATGCTACAGAACATATGTGTGTAATTTGTTAATATATTTGGGGAAAGGTAATATTGGCGATTTTTATAAAATCTTTATTTTGAGAGAGCAAGTGTGCGAGTAGGGAGGGGAAAGAGGAAGAATCCAAAGCAGGTTCCATACAGTAAGCCCAGAGGCTCTATCCCACGAACTGGAAGATCATGACCTGAGCTGAAATCAAGAGTCAGATGCTCATTGACTGAGGCACCCAGGCACCCCAGCTTGGCAGTTTTTTGTTTTTTAATTTTTTTTTTTACATTTATTATTGAGAGAGGTGGGGGAGGGGCAGGGAGAGAAGGAGACACGGAATCCGAAGACAGGCTCCAGGCTCTAAGCAAGCTATCAGCACAACCTGACGCAGGGCAAATCCACGAACCGTGAAATTATGACCTGAGCTGAATTCAGACGCTCAACCAACTGAGCCACTCAGGCATCCCCAGCTTGACAGTTTGTAATCGGCATCCGCAGGTCTTTAGGCTTAAGTGATAAATATGGGTAAAGACCAGATGGTCTTTTTTTTGTTTTTATTTATTTTTGAGGGAGAGAGAGAGAGAGAGAGAGAGAGACAGACAGACAGCATGAGCAGGGGAGGGTCAAAGAGAGGGAGAAACACAGGATCTGAAGCAGGCTCCAGGCTCTGAGCTAGCTGTCAGCCCAGAGCCCGACGGGGCTCAAGCCCACAAACTGTGAGATCATGACCTGAGCTGAAGCCGGATACTTAACAGACTGAGCCTCCCAGGCGCCCCCAGACCAGATGGTCTTAAGAGTAGGTTGATGGTGGGGCACCTGGGTGGCTCAGTTGAGCATCGGGCTTTGGCTCAGGTCATGATCTTGCTGTTAGTGGGTTCGAGCCCTGCGTCAGGCTCTGTGCTAACAGCTAGCTCAGAGCCTGGAGCCTGTCTTCGGATTCTGTGTCTCCCTCTCTCTCTGGCCCTCCCCTGCTCACGCTGTCGCTGTCTGTCTCTCTCAAAAATAAATAAAACATTTTAAAAAAGGTTGATGGTGTATCTTCAGGTTGTATTTATGTATATATAGGAAATGTAACATGTAAGTTATACTTTGATTTCTTGGTGGTATGCTCTTATCACCAGGATTCCCTGAGGGGATAGAAAAAGGTGGATCTAATTTCTGAGTTCCCTGTCTACTTCCCTACAAGTATATTTGATATCATTGTTCTCTTACCCACTCCCTCTTCCCAGCTTTTAAGATAAGGTTCATGTCTTTGTTGAAATGCTTTTCTCTGCATTAAAACTCAGCCCTTTTAGGTGGCACCCTGTCCTTCAACTCCATTACACGCCTTACTGGGTCATGTGTCCCCTCTTTGCCCTCGGTACCAAGCTAAGTTACCCTGAAGGCCTTGTCTAATACTTGTCATCTGGCATACCCTATTAACCCAGTAAATGTTAATCTAATGCCTAAGATGAAGGAGTTTGGGGTTCTTAATTTTAATAAAAAAGCCGGCATTGTTTACTGTGGGTATAGGAAGTAGTAAAATAATGGCTTCCTTAAAGAATTTTACAGTTCATTGAAGGAAGAAACATGTTACGTATACAGTTTGTAAGGCTTTGGTACAGGTAAGTGTTAGAAAATCTTGACAATGAGTGCTATGGGAGGATTGTTGCATTTTAAAATTTTGGTTGTGATGTAAGCATCCTACAAAATTTAAAAACTGGATTTCTTATCTTTCAAATTGTTCAGCTTTGCTAATAGTTTATTTACCTAACATAGGGCTTCCGGTACAAGATGAGGTCTGTGTATGCTCACTTCCCCATCAACGTTGTTATTCAGGAGAATGGCTCTCTTGTTGAAATCCGAAATTTCTTGGGTGAGAAATACATACGCAGGGTTCGGATGAGGCCAGGTATGTGCACTCTTTAAATATGGTTCAGAAATGTTTCCTTGTGAAATGAAATAAATCCAGAATTTTTTTTCCAGAATTGTCCGTTTTGATTATGCTTGTAATAACTCTTGGTGTTAAGGCTTTATATCATACTCCTACTGATTGTGATTCCTAAAGGCTTATGCATTAGAGTAGTTTCAGGGTGTGGTAGCTGTGTTTAATTGTCTTTGCAAACTGGAATCTTTAAAAAGAATGTTTGAATAATGGTTAATAACATACACTGTCTAGGTTCAAATCTCATTATCAGCCTTAGGCAAATTACCCACCTCTGTGCAGCTCATTTTACTCATTTGTAAAATTGGGAATATCTCATGGCTAAATGAGTTAAAATTGAAATGCACTTGAAACATTTTGGCTTGATATAAAGAGAAGCATTAAAAACATTTCTTTAGAGATTTGAAATTTCTTATTTTTAAAGATTTTAAGGTAATCTCCACACCCAGTGTGGGGCACAAACCCACAGCCCCAAGATCTAGAGTCACATACATCACTGACTGAGGCAGCCAGGTGCCATCCTGATGTTAGAAAATTTTAGTGCTCTCTTGATGCTTCTTGATTTCATTGGGGTAGGAAGAATGGATTCTAATACCAGTTTAAGGGGTCTACAAAAATATTATATGGTCAACACATTTAATGGGAATTGTTAGGTAAAAAATAAGCTTGGCAATATCAAATATATACAATTAAGACTTGATAACAAAGCTTTGCAAGCTAAATTTGCACTAGGTGCATACCATTTTCTCCTACTCCTTGAATGAATCACTGAAAATCCAACTACCTTAGAACAGGTTCATTCAAGCAGGAACACGAACAAGGTAATTTATTTGCCGAGATAAGTCAGGTCCTGTAAAATCAGAATCTCGAAGTTTCCTTTGATGTTTGGAATTTTTAATGGAATAAATTGCTAGTTTAAATATTTTAAAGATTTTATTTTATGTTGACAGTATGAATGCCTTCTCCCCTTCCAGGTGTTGCTTGTTCTGTATCTCAAGCCCAGAAAGATGAGTTAATTCTTGAAGGAAATGATATTGAACTTGTATCAAACTCAGGTTTGTATGTTTGCTATGCCTAATTATGGCCTACAGAGAGATTTGGTTTAAATATTGTAGTTGAATACGTGATACTCTGTTCAGTGGGTGAGCTTTTTCATTTGTAGAAGTTAAATAAAAAGCTATCTCAAAGATATTTGAGATAAAAATAGGTTTAAGTATCACATATGATAAAATATTTAAGATGGGTTTGGCTGGTGATGTAACTGCCTTTTTCTTACTGCTAATAGCTGCTTTGATTCAGCAAGCCACGACAGTTAAAAACAAGGACATCAGGAAGTTTTTGGATGGTATCTATGTTTCTGAAAAAGGAACAGTTCAGCAGGCTGATGAATAAGATCTACGGTAGGTTCTTGTGTCTAAGTTTCCTTACTCTGTTTTAGAGGTCTTAATACTAGAGTCTGGAACTGGAATTGTAATGAGAGACAAATTTACTGGAACATGTGAATTTGGCAGAGTAAGAATTTAACGTACATTTTTACTATGAACTAGTAAGTCATAATTTAAATTACTTAAGAGTACAACTTGTTTGGGCAGAGGTATTGATGATAATTGACAGATCTTTTCATTTCTTTTTACAGTTGTCCAGCTACAGAAACAGCAAGATGCCGGATGATACTTGTGATATTTTAAAGAAGCAATATGCAATAAAAGCTGTATGGATTTGGGGCTTTTTCTTTTCCTTTTTTTTTTAAAATTTTTGATGTTTATTTTTTATTCTTGTAAGAGAGTATGTGAGTAGGGGCTCACTATCTTTAATAGTCTATAAGTTGACACATTATATAAATATGTCACTTCCTCAATCACTATTGCCTGGGAGGAATTTTAGAAATTAAAGTTACATGCTAAAATGTTATACAGAAAATTTCTTTTTTGAGGGAGAGAGATGGAGTACAAGTAGGGGAGGAGCAGAGAGAGGGAGACCCAGAATCTGAAGCAGGTTCCCGGCTCTGAGCTGTCAGCACAGAGGTTGTTGATGCAGGGCTCAAACTCAAAAGCTGTGAGATCATGATCAACTTAACCAATAAGCCGCCCAGGACCCCCTATTTGGGGCTTTTTCTTAAACCAATAATCCTTTACTACTATTTGACATTAAACCATTCAGAAGTAAATGTGTGCTAAGAACAATTAACCAGGACAAGAACAGGAATTTTTCTCTAGTAATACTTCATGGGAGAATTGGCTTGAATTTGGTTTATTTGAAGGAATATAGAGGGTATTTCACGCAAGAGAAATACGGTACCAGTGATAGGCAATACCAGTTGACTTCATCATTGGACATAGAACTTTTGGGGGAGGTCCTGAAGGTATCTAATTTTGCAGAGTCATAAATTTGAATATTGTGAGGTAAATGTGCTTGAGTCATTGATCTGTACCAGTAGCTTTTATGTGAAAAAGCAGCTAAAGAATGGAACAAAGTGATAAGCCTTAGTAAGCTTTGTGTTCATGATAAATATGGTGGTTGTCTCCAAGATCCTCTCTCTCAACTCTACCCTACCTCAGCCATTTACTCCCATATGCTAGTCCTTGGTATTTTTAGAAACTGATAACCCTTCCATAATCTAATCTGTGTCACACTTTAAATATGTTACTATACTAGACTGTCTTTAACTTAGCAGGGTTGCCCCCAGCCTCTTCCTACCGTCTTCCCCATCTCATTCTTAGAAACTCCAACCTTCTGATTTCTCGGGCAAAATAACACCATTAAATCCATTAGAAAAGTGTATACTCTGCCTTTAGTAAGGTATGTTCAAGGACTTAGAATAAGAGGGGGTGCCTGGTAAAGAAATTAAGAAAAAGCAACCTTTTGTAATGTATGGATCTTAGATCTTAAACATTTTTCTGTTTATTTTGAAAGTGAGCACAAGCAGGGGAGTGGCAGGGAGGGAGATACAATCCTATAGAATTTTTGTTTTGGGTTTGTTTTTTTTTTTTTGCGTATTACTGCTATTAGACTTTTTTTTTTCCATATTATCGTAGAGAGACAATCCTAAGCAGCCTCCAGGCTCTGCTGTCCACACAGAGCCTGACGCGGGGCTTAAATTTACAAACCATGAATTAGATTGTGAGCTGCCTAAGTTGGACACTCAGCCAACTGAGCCACTTAAGCCCCCCACTGAAATCTTGATTTTAAATGAACCAACTGGATTTTTATTGTAAGTAGTGGATCTTTAGTTTAGTGATAAGTTTTAAAGAAATAACAGTGGGATGATCAACTATTTGATAGTTGCTTGAAATTTGCTTTGAAATATTTAAAGTGGGGTTGGGATTCTAAGTGTAACAATGCCTATAAATTGATGGTGAAACTGAACAATGGGGATTTGTTGCATCTACTTCTATAAAGTTTTGAAATTTTTTATAATGTAGGAAATAAAACTACATTTTTGGGGGCTTAGTATAATAGCCTTTTAACTGGTTAGCTTTGCTCCTCTCATCTTTCAGCAGTAACCAGAATGCTTTGTTCAAACTCCACGTCCTATTAACCTTTCTAATACACTGGCCAAACTGACCTTCCTATTCCTCAATACCACTGTCTTTCCCCGTGGAAGTTCTTTTCCCTTTGGAGTGGCAACTTAACCTTCAAGTCTATATAGTCAAAGCATTTTCAGGGCACCTGGGTGGCTCTGTCACGTCTGACCTTGGGTCAGATCGCGATCTGGTTTGTGAGTTTGAGCCCCACGTTGGGCTCTGTGCTGACAGCTCAGAACCTGGAGCTTTCAGAATTCTTTGTCTCTTTTTCTCTGTCTCTGCCTTCCTCCCTTCACACTGTTTCAAAAATAAACATTAAAAAAATGTTCTATAGTCCAGCGTTTTAAGCAAAGCCTGTCTTGATCTCCCTATTCTCACTCCTCATACCTGTCTTACACATACATACCTCTGCTTCATTTGTTTTTATTCATAGCATTTATAATGTAATCTATGTATCGATTGTACACTTTTTGTTTTTCCTGTTAGAATGTAACCTTTGTGAAGATGGATCTTTTCTCACTGGGATGTTCCAAATACCTGGAACAGTAATGGCTGGCACATTGCTATTTGCTAAGTAAATGGTATCTGGATTGCCAGGGATATTAAACATTACTGTTACAGACACAGTAACACCAGTGGGACTGGAAAACAGTGTTTTGAAAAGTATTGAGGATTTTAAAGCTTATTTTGAACTTTGAAGAACAAGTTCCCTAATGGCAATATTCTAGAAGGATAGAGGTGTTCATATTGAGAGTGTGTAGGCAGTGGTAGCAGCAATGGGGGTAAATGTAATTGCTCACAGAGTGAAGTGGATTGATAGGGGTGAGACTTAGGTTGGTTGTGGTAAAGGAAAGTCTAGTTCTCTCCCCAGGAAGACTACATGGTCCTCTGCGCCTACAATGGATAAAGGACTTGTGTGTTACTTTCCCAACTTTGAGGATTAGATATCCACATTCTATAATGAGAGAACATACTCTGAAGAAAGTTCTCCAGTATGCACACAGCTTGGAGGGATGGGCAGGGGCAGTGTTAGGCAGAACCCAGTAATACACCAGATCCATTCATATAACTATTGAGCAGACTTAGTTGGATATAAATAATCAGCGTAAACTGTTTATTTGGAATAAATTGCATTGAGAATTCATCAAGATGTACTGACCACCTTTTTACAGAGGATCTTTAAACAACATGGATATGTTGTAATATTTTCCAGATAAACCAGACTTAGTGAGAGAGGGTTATTACATTGTGTTACATTGAATACACAAAACTAGCATGCACAAAATAGAGCAAGTTAATTTGATTTTAAGATGATGCCCTCCCTTCCCCCAGCAAGTCTCAGGCTTAAATTTTGAAGATCTTGTCAAAAGCTATCAGCAGTTTCAAATGATAACTTGACAATTCTTAAATGAGTTTGGTATAAATCTGAAAAGTATAATTGATCATGATTTAGATTAAATATCTACCTAAGGATTCTTGAACGATGGTGGTTAAAGGCTTGTAAAATGACTCCTAGGTGTTAGGACTGTAAGCACAGGTTTAAGGACTTGACTATTGGAGCAGGGGGGAAGTTATGTATGGTGAGTTTGCAAATGGACATAAATTTTAAGCTGTAAAGACTTAAATGGTAGTGAAGGTTAACTATAAATACAAGATATCTTTTTAATGTTTGGGAGGGCCTGAGCAGGGTGGGAAAGGTAGAGAATCCCAAGCAGGCTCCCTACTGAGTGCACAGAACCCTAAGATCAATGGAGCCAAATAATCTCCAAGGTACTTTTGGATCAAAGAGCACAAAGTAGACCCCAGAAAGGCAAAACCTAAATTTAATTCTAAATGTTGTGTTAATCCTAATATGAATGTGCATTCCTTTTTCAAGATGATGGAGATTTAAAAGTTGATAAGTTCAACTAATACTTAGAATACTCACTGGAACTTTGGGGTCCGTGAATCTGTGACACAAAGGGGAAGCGGAACCAGCCAAGTGTTTTCTTTTAAATGACATTCTTTCCACATAGTGAACAATAGAACAACCAGTTATAATTGTGGATAGCCTTAGGCCCACTTGTTCTCAAAGAGGAAATAAAAAATCATTGGAAACATAAGCATAATCTAAAAATTGCCAAAGGTGGGAGAGTGGATGCTTTGGGGGCAAGGAGAATAAAATAAAATTTACTGTTTAAATTTGGCCAGCCAAAAGGCAAATTAATTTCCCATCACTTTTGCATTTATTTGACCAATCGTCTTCTCTCACTATAGTGTCTTTGAAACACTGCTATTCATTATCAATTAGGACCTCATTTCCATGTAAAATTTGGCTTCTGATCTAGGTGGACCTGGAAAACAATCACAATTGCCTAAATTTAGGGTAGTTTTCTACCAAGGCTTTTTGAACAAAAAAAGCTTTCCTTTGACTCCGTTGATTCCTGGAGAGTGGTGTTGATTCGGTGACACAGTGATTAGCTACTATGTGTAGTGGGTGGCGATTTAAATGTTGACCAACCTAAAGGATGGGTATGAATGGGTTTACATTCCAGTTTAGAATACACAACAGATCTTAAGCATGGAGTTAAAGTCAAACTCCTAGTTCAGATTTAAGAATTTACTTAATCCCAGCCTAAAAAGGTACAATGAAAAATGTTTCAACTCATTCAAACCATCAACGTTATGTATCCAAAGAATCACAGTTGCAAGGTCAAAATACAGCTGCATTCTAAACCTCTTTGAGAGGTTCCCTTTGTTCACATGGTGTCCAAACTGGAGCTGAGGAGAGACCCAAGTCTTACAGACTAATAGAGTCCTTTGATGACTTGATAACAAAACTTGACATCTTTTTTAGAATGTTTAGCTTTCCCAAGTACGTAAGATCTTGTTTTTCACCTCACAATCAAGCGAGGAAGGATGCTGTCAATTTGTCTAAAGGAGTTTGCAGTACTGCAGGCAAGTGAGTCTAGCTCTCCTTAATCTTAGTCCTATGACCTTTCCATGAGATGAGTTATGGAAAATAAGTGTTTTTAAAAAACTGGATCTGACAAGAGACCCAACAAAATTTTGTATCTTGTGAATGATAACTTTTATTTCTATTGAGAAAAACTAGGATCAATGGACTTGAGTATAGGCTGTAACTGATGATAAATGAGCATTACTTATCCTACTGTGTGTTTTCTAAAGGGGAAAAGCACTTCCTTAGAAGTGACAGAAGAGTCACTGACTATCCAGTGTTAAGAGTTTTAAAAGTTCTGCTGTGGAGTCTAACCAAAGTTGTACTTTTTTCAAAATAATTTGTTAAATGTACCTACTGGTATTTAGAGAAGAATGATAGAAAACAGCTTATTCAGCTTCATGGAGCAGTGTATCAGATAATCCTCCTAGCTTACTGTCTGGGTAAAGCCTTTACCTTCATATCCAAAAACCAAATTCAGTGATGTCAACACCTAAGGGAAAATTCCTTTGACCCACACAACAGAGACCTCGATTGTCATCACTTGGTTACCACCAGTGTCTCAAATAGTCTTTCTACAATATAGGTATTTCTTCTATAAGTTACCAGTATACAGAACCGGAGTGAATTTTTAGACTTTCTATCATGCAGACAGAAGTAGGATCAGTTTCACTTAGAACTCTCTGTGTCCTTACTTTAATGGTATGTGTTGTAAGTTCCTTGCTTTCCAAATTTTTCTTCTCTTTCGCTTGTGAAAAATGGTAATTGATAAAAGTAGAACCAGGGTGGAGAAGAAGCAACAACCAAAGAAAATGAGTGGTTTCTTTTGCACAAGAAATAAGCAGACAATGCACTCCGTGTTTCTTGGAGTCTGACTGCATCTAGGACTAGTGTTCTCAGAAGGGAAGCCTCTGTTGTTGATCAGTTTGTTGTAAAGTTGAACTGAGGACTTAGCTTTGAATTCAGATGTGAAGAATCCAAATCTGGGTTTAGATTTTTCTTCAGTCAGTTTGAATGCATAATAGCCTTTGATTTTGACTTTATCAATCAGGTGTGCTGAAAAATATCAGAAATGAACATTAATCACAAATGGACTATAAAATTCGAGTATGAGTTTAGTTTCCACTGAAATAAGCTAAAGTTACACCCATAAAAAAAAAAAGTAGTGATTGTCATTAAAGGGTTTTTTGACATTCTGTCATGATTGGTAAATGTGAAAATATGTGTGATTAACTTTTTAAAAATTAACTTTGATCCATAATACAAAAACTCCTGGGGGGGGCATAAAAGCACATTTATGAATTGGAGCTATGAAGGTGGAAAAGGACTTACTGATCCTGTGTTCACTTGATCACATGCAGAAAAATCTTACCTTTTTGGGTGATTTCAGACATCAAATGTGCCCTTGGTGCTGCCCAATGACCATACTTGGTTTTCCCCTAGTCAATTGTTTGGCTGTTTCACACCTCTCCCTCCTCAAACATACAGCACCTCTGTCATCCTTGCTTTGAAAAGATGGCCTTCCTTCCTATTTCACTGAAAAACATACTCAGAGGAGAATTCTTCAAACCCCCACAACCATATCCACCTACTATCATACTTCTGTTGCTGTGGATGTCCTGTCCATGCTCCTGGAAAAGGCTGACTCTTACTAACTTTATTCCCTCCTATTTACTCAAGGACATCTCCCCATCTGTTCTCTTCTCTCACATATTTCCCCTCACTGTTGGTTCATTTCCATATAAACATGCTATAATTTCAAGTATCTAAAGCAAAAACACCCTTGATTGCACACCCTCTAGTGAAAAGTGCTGGCTCCTACTCGCTCCTTCACTGGTTTCTCTTCTCTCTGACCGCTGAATGTTGAAGTGTCCCAGGGCTCAGTCCTCTGTGCTTGCTCTCTTGGTGATACCATCCAGCCTTATTGTTTCTAAATACCATTCTGGCTCTGAACTCCCAAATTTGCATCACAGCTCCAGACCTGATCCTGAGACTCCAACTAGCTTATTTGACATCTCTAATTAGGTGTCTAATAGACATCTCAAACTTTAACCTGTGCAACACCAAACAACTCCTCTCCAAAAACCTGTCATCCGCCTCCCTGACCTGGTAAATGACCACTCACCCTTTAATAGCTCAAACCAAAACAGATTGCATTCTACACTCCTCACATCCCCCATCCAAGCCTCTTGACTTTACCTTCAAAATAAATCCAGAACCTAGTCACTGCTCACCATCTCTACTCTGTAACCTAATCCAATCCCCCATTATTCCTTATTTAGACTCCAACACTCCCTGATTCTGTTGTTGCTCCTTGACAGTGCATTCACTGTAAAAAAGAGTAGCCAGAGTGATTCTTTTAAGAGTGTGACTTAGATCATGTCCCCCTTCTGTTTAAAACCTTAAATAGCCTGTCTATCTCAGAGCAAGAGGCACAGTTCTTAATGGTTTACTAAGCCCTGACATGCCTTTTTTACTTCCTTGACTTCATCTTTGATTGCTTTACCCCCTTGCTCATTCTTCAACCACTTTGACCTTCCTGAACCTCAAACGGGCCAGGCATGCTTCCACATTGGGATTTTTGCATTTGCTGTTCTCTCTCACTTCGCAGATAACTGCACAGGTTTGCTGCCTTGTTGCTGCAGGTCTTTGAAGACTTCCCTAACCATGCTTTAGAACTGTAATCACTCCTAAACCCCACTCCCGGGCACCCTCTTCCCTGTTGTGTTTTCTCGATGGAACTTGTTGCCTCTGACTATCTTATCTGTTAACTCTCATCCCACAAAAATATAGGCGTCATAAGGTCAGTAATCTTTATTTTGTTGAGTAGTAATATAGTGCCTAGAGCAGTTTCTGCCCACATTAGGTGCTCAGTAAATGTATTTCTGGGATCTTTCTGCTGCTTCAACAAATCTATTGTGAATATTTAAAATAATAAAAAATGATAGTAGCCAATGCTGGGAAGAGTATGCGAGATAAATGCTCTCAAACACTGCTGTTCGGTCCCATCAAAATAGATAAAATTGAGGAATTTTTTATAGTATTAAAAAAATAGCTTACTAGGGGAGGGGGGATAGAAACTGTTCTTTGTAAGATTTGACCCAATAATTCCACAGTGGGCAGTCTTTAGGGAGATAATGAGGAATGAAGATTTGTAATCAAAGATACCTACTTTTTAGTATTTAAAAAAAATAGGGGTGCCCGGGTGGCTGTCTGCTGAGCTGCTCAAATCATGATCTCAAGGTGGTGGGATGGAGGCCTCCCCACCCCCCACCTTGGGCTCTGAGCTGACTGTGAAACCTGCTTAAGATTCTCTCTCTGTCCCTCCCTGCGGGTACACTCCTTCGAAAAAAACAAAAACAAAAAGACAAAACCCACATAACAGAGGAATGTGAAGGTATGTCCATGATGGGATATTAAGCAACCATTAAAATAGTACTAAGGCAATATTAGTGACATGGAACACTTACAATGTGATATTAAGAAAAAAGATGGATACAAAACTTGTACTAAAAATGTCTAGCACACACGGATGCTGGAAGTAAATACTGCAAAATACCAACAGCGCTTGTTTGGGGGAGTGAGATTTCAGTTGATTTTCTTTCTTTATATGATTTTTTGAAAATGTTTATTTTTGAGAGAGCATGCAAGGAGGGGAGGAGCAGAGAGGGGGTAGGGGGTACAGAGGATCGGAAGTGGGCTCTGTGCCCACAGCAGCGAGCTGCATGTGACGTTTGAACTCACCAAGCCTAAGATCATGACCCGAGGGGAAGTCAAACGCTTAACCGACTGAGCCACCCAAGTGTTTTGTTAAAAACAAAAAATCAAGGGCGCCTGGGTGGCTCAGTCGGCTGAGCATCCGACTTCGGCTCAGGTTATGATCTCACAGTTTGTGGGTTCAAGCTCCATGTCGGGCTCTGTGCTGACAGCTCTGAGCCTGGAGCCTGTCTTTGGATTCTGTGTCTCCCCCTCTCTCTGCCCTTCCCCCGTTCACTCTCTGTCTCTCTCTCTCTCTCAAAATAAAATAGACATAAAAAAATATTAAAAACAAAAAAACTTCTATACTTGCTAAATTTTCCCTAATGAGCTGGCTCTGTCATTAATGCGCCTTCTCCCCTCGTTTTTTTCGTTCACATTAGCTGGTTATGTCATATTTCACTGTATCTGCTATAGCCCGCACCTCACCTTTCAAAGCCTCCTGAATGTATTTCTCTAAGTAGTATTTTCGGAGCTCATCGTTCTCCGGAGACTGGTCATCGATGCCATTGGCCGTGATGTAAACATCCACGTCTCCGTAGTTCTTCTGGATCCACTTCAGCACCTTGCGCTGCCCCCGGGGCGTGACGGCCAGGCGGCTGGGGGAGCTCAGGCCGGTGATGTCCTGCAGAAACTGGACGTCCCGGTCGGCGGCGTAGCGGCTGCCGTTCTGGCGCGCGTGCATCACGAACCAGGTGGTGAAGTGGTTCAGCGCGTAGAAGTCCGCCGCGCCCCTGACCAGCCGCCTCTCCTCCTCCGTGAACCGAGGCAACGCGGAGCGCGAGAGCCCCTGCCTGTTCTTGACGGCGATGTACTCCCTCATGGCCGACGGGTAGTCCCCGGTCTTGAAGAGGGGTTCTGCGAACCAGGCGATTTCGAACTGCAGGAAGCGCTCGGCGGCCTGCAGGTGCGAGTCCACGTAGGGGTTGGCGGGCTCCGCCCAATCCGAGTGCAGAGACAGCGACACGGCCCCGTGCTGCACCGCCCTGTACCGCCTGTCGTAGAGGTGCCAGACCAGGGCGTGGGCAATCAGCAGGTTGTGGGCTGCCCGGTAAGTGTCGTTACTAGTGTGGCTGTAGACGTCGCTCAGCCTGTTGGGCTCATTGATGGTGATCCAGAGCTTCACCAGGTCCCCCAGCTCCTGGAAGCACAGCCCAGCGTAGTCCTGGAAGGCCTGGACTGTGGATGCGTTCAGCCATCCCCCGCTGTGCAGCAGGGCTGTGGGGAGACCCAGGTGGGCGTGGGTCGGATAGTACAGCGTGACCATTGGGGAGATGTTGAGCTTCAGCCCCTCACTGACCACACACCTGTAGTACCTCAGAGCTTGTCGGTTAACCACGGACAGGTTGCCAGTGGGAAGGATCGAGGGCCAGTCCAGAGCAAACCTGTAGTGAGTGACCTTCATTCTTGCCAACATCTCAAGTTGTCTTTTGATGCTGACAAAATCTGTGCATTGAGCTGGCCGTGTTTTCAGCCTCACCCCTTCCACTCGGTGCAACAGTCTGTTGCCCGTCACATTCCACACGTACAGGTGAGGGTCGCTGAACTGTGGGGAGGAAGCCACCGCCTTGGGCTGTGAAAAACAAACACGATCAAGTAAGGCACATCCTGGCAGACAGGCTCTTAGCATACATCGTGTAAGATGTATAAGGTGTCTTATTTTGCCTCTCACTGACAACAGAGAAGATAAATGAAGCAGGTAGCCTCTTCATAACGATCTGCATGTTCTTCTAGTTCTGGTGATGTCATAGAAGAGGATGACTGGATGGATCATCCTCTCTTCTAGCTCTTGAAATCCCCAGGAGACCAGAAAACAGGGAAGGAACCACACCCAGAGCTTGGCTTGGAAGACAAGCTGTGTTTCAGAAGACATTGAGAAACTGTTTTCTAGTTTGTCCTAAAAACTCAAGTTCTCCAGTGGGGTCTCACATGATACTGTTCAAATGCATCAGGAAATTTGGGTTGGTACCTTCAAATAAAGGAAATCATGAGAGATGGACTTTCCAAGCCCTGCTGTAAATTGATGGCAAAATTAAAATTCCAGTTGTAGAGGATTTCACTGAGATCAGCACTTGGAGTCAAAGGTGGCTGGTAGACCCAAGGTTGACC
Source organism: Suricata suricatta (assembly GCF_006229205.1). Lineage (NCBI taxonomy): Eukaryota > Metazoa > Chordata > Mammalia > Carnivora > Herpestidae > Suricata > Suricata suricatta. Next base: position 162,829,067 of record NC_043700.1, read on the forward strand.
TCTTTTAGTTCCTAAAAGAGGCCAGTGGGATGGCATAGGGAATGGCCCTTGCATTTGCTGAATGCAACTTTCTAGCACCCAAGTGTATCACATATGCATCATTATGTTGTCCCCACCCACTTGTCTGTGAGAACACGGCATTTATTCATCCACCCTCCTTATGCAAGACACTTGGATTATGACTGGGAAAAACAGTAAAATATCCCCCAGAAACTCCCAAGTTGACCCTTGGATCTGATGGTTTGTCATATCCTGCCCCTCCACCAAGGAGATAGTCCTGGACGCCTGTCTTCATTCTCCCCCGCTGAAACTCAGGCTTGGCAACTCTGTATAGTGACAGAGCAATCGCCCCCACCTCACAGGTGTGCCGCAACGAGTCAATGACTCTGACAAAGCACTCTGTCAACTCGAAAGCAATCTACAAACATACGGTAGTCATGACTTGGGTTTAGTTTTCCATGGTTGCAATAATTGCCCTCTAGACCCTTGAGTCTAGATTAAAAATGAAAAGGGTTTAAGAAAAACATCTCCAAATTCAGAATTAATAAGAGAAAATAAAAGTTCTGTATTTGTTTTAAAGTGCTTTTTCTTCCTATAGCTGAAATTAAATATACTCAGAAAAAAATGATAATTAACCTTTGGTAAATATTTTCCCTCTAATTGTTTTCTCGTGTGTCATCCTTCATAGTCTAATTACAAACCCATAACACTGCCCACTTACCATCTGCCAGCCAGTTATCTAGAACATTAAACTGAGAGAGCACTGATCCCGTGAGCACGAAGTTAAATGTGTATGTAATTATTTGAGTACAATCCTTCTACCTTAGCTTGACAGGCTCAGTGTTTTGAAACCTCAGACCATCTTAATATTGAAAAGGTGTTTACAAAGCGCAATTTTGCTCTGAAATAAGGCAAGAGCCAACGAAAATTGGTCTTTTAAAAATCTCCGGAAAGCATTAGTTTTAGCAAGTGGGTGTGATTAATCTGCTAAGAGATCTCATTAGACATCGTGAACCCTGATCTCAACCCTAGCTCTCAAGAGCTTGTTTCTAAAATTCTGTTCCCCTCTAAAAGGGTCCTTGGCTCCTTGGAGGAATGGCTTCTTCCAGTCTGGGGTGGGAAAAGAATGAGGTGATGCTGGTACATCTAATGCCAGAAAAATAAGAATGTGCTTAAAACTGAAAGGGAAATGTCAAAAAGACACAGGAGGAGTCTGAAGCAGTGCCATTGGCTATTTTGAGTGAGATATATTGAGCATCAAAAGGAAACAATGACAGTAATGAATTATAGTGCATTGAAGTTAAGAGAATTACCTAATATATGTTGAAGGAATAATATAATTAAAATTTTGCCATTTTGCAATCTACAAGGTAATAACTCAGGTAAAGTTTATGAATCAATATTAAGACCAGTAGTGACATGTTGTTGGGAAGCAGGATACGTATAGAGTCTCAAAGTGTCGTCAGCAGATTACTTCCTAATTACAAATGGAAAGGGTACCTTTCAATTATGAGATCTGGCAAATGCTACCTTAATCAAGAAATCTGGGGTTCTCAGCACGGATCCACTGCGCTGGTGAAATCTGTGAGCCCGAGCTTAAGCCTGGCGAACTTAAGCCCGTAATAAATGCCCTTTGCTTTTGCATGCGTGGAAAAAAAAAAAAAGAAATCTGGTAACTACTACTTCAAAACATTAACATCTTTCATAATGAGACAACGAGATCATGTGCTTCCTGATGTGATATATTGGGAAATAGACAACCTCATCAGTGTAGTATCTTTCCAGAAGTTTATTGAATCCAATAAAGAAACAATCAAAGAAATCTAGAATATGAGACATTCTACAATTAATTTGTCTGGACTCTTCACAAATGCCAATACCATGGACTTGGGGGAATTTTTCTGGATTAAAGGGGGCTAAAGATGAATGACATCCTTGTTTGTATTCTTGATCCAAAAAATTTTGTTCAAACCCAAAGGGACAGTTTTGGAACATTTAGGATAATTTGAATATGGAATATGATGATGTTGAATTAATATTAAATCTTATGGGCATGATAATATTATAATAATATAGGAGAATGTCCTTATTTTTAGGAGACCCCTTTGAATAGAAATATTTTGGGGTGAATTGTAACGATGTCTGCAACTTTTCACTGGTTTATAAAACATAAAGCAAATGTGGCAAAATGTTAACAATTGGCCAATCTCGGGGTGCCTGGGTGGCTCAGTTGGTTAAGCCTCCGACTTCAGCTCAGGTCAGATCTCACGTTCGTGGGTTCGAGCCCCGTGTCAGGCTCTGTGCCGACAGCTGGCTCAGAGCCTGGAGCCTGCTTCCGGTTCTGTGTCTCCTTCTCTCTCTGCCCCTCCCCCTCTCATGCTCTGTCTCTCTCTGTATCAAAAATAAATAAAACATTAAAAAAATTAAAAAAAAACCAAAACAATTGACCAATCTCAATGAAGAGATTGTACTAGTTTGAAAGTTTTCAGAACAAAATGTTGGAGGAGATGGGTGCCTTTGTGGCTCAGTCAGTTGAGCATCTGACTCGGTTTCACCTCTTGTCATGATCTCATGGGCTCATGGGTTCATGGGCTCTGGGCTGACAGTGTAGATCCTGTTTGGGATTTTCTTTTTGCCCCTCACATGCTCCTGTGCATTCTCTCTCTCTCTCTCTCTCTCTCTCTCTCTCTCTCTCTCTCTCTCAAAATAAATAAAGAAACTTAAAAAACTACATTGTAGGAGAAAAGAATGCTGAGAGGCAGGGGGAAAATAAGATAGGGATATTTGTAGGTAGACATACTAATATTTTTTAAATGGTACTTTCATTTTGTCAGTCTTCCTGTAGAGGACATTTAGGTTTTTTGGCATCTATTCATAATCCTCTGATTTTTTTAAAAAGCACTCTAATTTTCCTTGGCAAACAATTCATCCTCATTCTTAGTCCAAGTTCAGGGGAGGTTCATGCCTCACTGGGCTCCAGGTGTAAGCATGAAACCCAGACATGGTTGGTCCCAGAATTGCTTTCGCCTGACACAAGTGATTTGCTGTCTTTCCTAGGAGTAGGAGTCGGGTCTCCAGAGGGGATAGACATTCACAGTGTCAATCACAGGGGTACAGGTGGGTCTTCAGATGAAACAGAATCTTACAGGTTGTGTCATGTGCAGTCAAGAACTCCTGTTTCCCTGGGGTCTTTCTTTGTTGGATGTGGAATTATAAAAAACATAAACCCATTTTAAGTGGTAGGGAAAAGATGGCCTCTGCCGTGTGTAGGAGACAGGAATTGGGTAAGTAGTTGGCTCCACAGGGGACACAAGTTGAAGATGAGTCAGTTCTGTATTTCAGTTACTCAGTATCTTTACCCCTATATTATCTCTGAGCATTTACTAGGTCCTGTTTAAGTATCAGCAGGGGTTGAGATTCATGACCTGTGAACTTTGTTCACTCGTGGTTTGGGCCATTTTGTCTGGTCCCATCCCTTGTACATCTTGTTGTTTTTCCATGTGATTCTAGAATATAGGCCACAGTATGGTGCTGTGAGATCTTATAGTATGGTGTCATGAAACAGACAGATCTGCGTAACCTGAATGAGTTATGTAACCTCCCTAAGCCTCAATTTCCTTGCTTGCAAAATTAGTTCCTAAGATGCAACAGAGATAATATGCATGTATACAAGAGCTACATGGTTGGCACATAATAAGGGCTTAAAAAATAGTTGCTATTATTTTGAATAGAGCAAATATGGGGGCTTGAGAATTGCCTGCTGTAGTTCCGCCACTATTTGTGTTACCTTGGGGAAGTCACTTAGGTCTCAGTTATGAACTAAGGGGTCTCACTTTCCTAATCTGCACAATGAAGGGTTTGCAATATGAGGTTTCTAAGGTCTCATCTGGCTCTAAAAGTTGACCTTGCACTGAGAACTGGCCATGTGCCTAACACTGCCCTAGTGAGGCACCCAGCAGGCGGCAGAGCCTCGGATATCTCCACTCTTGTGCGGAGAAAGCTCGCATTCTGGTAGGGGGAAGACATGATAAATAAGAAAAATGCATAGGGGCTCAGTTGGTTAAGCATCTGACTCTTAATTTCTGATCAGGTCATGATCTCATGGTACGTGGGATTGAGCCCTGCATTGGGCTCTGTGCTGACAGTGTAGAGCTTGCTTGGGATTCTCTCTGCCTCTCTCTCTACCCGCCCCGCTCTTGTACATGCTCTCTCTCAAAATAAATAAACTAGGGGTGCCTGAGTGGCTCAGTCAGTTAAGCTTTCGAATTTGGCTCAGGTCATGATCTCATGGTTTGGGAGTTCAAGCCCCATATCAGGCTCTGTGCTGACAGCTTAGAGCCTGGAGCCTACTTCAGATTCTGTGTCTCCCGCTCTCTGCCCTTCCCCCCTTGCTCACACTCGGTCTTTCTGTCTCTCTCTCTCTCAAAACCAAACATAAATAAATAAATAAACTAAAAAATTATTAAAAAATAATAAGAAAATGCATAAAGTAGTTATCAGGGACTGGAGAGAGGGATAAATGGGGAGATACTGGGCAAAGGATACAAACTTTCAGTGATAAAATTAACAAGTTCTGAGGATCTCATGTATAGCAGGGTGTTATAGCTAATGATACTGTATTATATATACTTTATAGTTGCTAAGAAAATAGATCTTAAATGTTCTCCCAACAAAAGGAAATGGGAATTTTGGTATGGTAGCATTTTGCAATACATAAATGTGATCATGTCAACATGTTGTACACCTTACACTTACACAATGTTGTTTGTCAGTTGTATCTCAATAGAGCTGGTGGAGAAGGAAAAATGTGTAAAGTAGACAGTAATATGTTAGATAGTGATGAATAGGATTCACAGAAAAAAAAGGAAGAAGGGGAATTGAGAAGATGGTGATTTTTGGGAGCGGAGCAAAGCCTTATTGAGAAGGTGGCATTTAAGCAAATAATCTGATGAAGGTGAAGAATGAGACATGAGAGGCTCCACTGGGATACAGAGACCTCAGAAGGCCAATTATTCAAATCCATCAAATAACAGGAACCGCTTAAAAAAGAGCCAATAATAATTAGCTTTTGGCCAACAAAATCTATGAAAAACATTTTCCTATAACTTTGACACTACTGACCGTTGCCTCTTTCAAAAACGACTCTAAGTTCCCTCTAGACTGTATACTCGTTGAGGCAGCGTTTCATCTCCGCCACCAAGGATAGGTTCTGGCACATGAAAAGCTCTCGGTGAGCATCGATTCTCCTCATTTTCCTTCCTCTTTCCCCAACTCCCCTCCATAACCTCCAACTCACCATATTTGATACTGTCTGACAGCTGTCACTGAGTAAATGAAATATAATACCATGTGCTACTTGCACCAGTTTATAGTTAATTTTAAGTAGCCACTTACCTTAAGGACAGATTCAGTAACACCCCAGGAGAAGTCGCAGGGAAACTGACCCTGCATGTCTGGCGTGGACTCTTTTAAAGTAAAACCATTTTCTTGTATGATCTGTTTATAGTAATGTGCTGAAGACTTGGGCTTTCTTTCTTTTTCTTTACTATTAAAATCCACATAAAATAATCCTCGGCGAGTGGTGTAAGCATCCTGCCATTCAAAGCCATCCAGGAGAGACCAGGCGGTGTAGCCAAACACTCGTACTTCATCAAACCTTATTGCTGCACAGAGGAAGGAGAGCAGAGATGTTCACTCTGGTTCATGGTTATGATTCACTAACAATATGCTGGGGACATGATGCCAGGAGCATATTAAAAATCAACGTCTGGGGCGCCTGGGTGGCTCAGTCGGCCAAGCGTCCGGCTTCGGCTCAGGTCATGATCTCACTGTTTGTGGGTTCGAGCCCCACATCGGGCTCTGTGCTGACAGCTAGCTCAGAGCCTAGAGCCTGTCTTCAAATTCTGCGTCTCCCTCTCTCTCTGACTCTCCCCTGCTCATGCTGTCTCTCTCTCTCTCTCTCGCTCTCTCTCTCTCTCTCTCTCAAAAATATATAAAACATTAAAAAACATTAAAAATTTTATGTTTATACTTGAAAAGTGGCAGTTATTTTCATCCAGAATTGTCCTCCCCCTACCCACAACAAGTGAAAGATAAAGGATCAAATTTAAAATATTCCTGAGACTTAGTATGCAAATCAGTGTCAGAGGCAGAGAAATTTCCAGAACCCTTTGGGACCAATGCAGATGTCTGCTTGTGACCAAGAGTTTCTCTTTTCAAGCTTGGGTTGGTTCCCATTTGTGGAGAAACTGTTTTCTAAGAAACTACTCTTCAAGGACTGAGAAATCAGCTTTGAGAATAAACATAAGTGAATGTACATCTAAGGAAGAAAACAAGTAGGTGGCAAAAGAGAAAAACTGACCAGCCAGGGGGCAGGAGGGGGGAGGGTGCTATTGGGCAAGTTTCTTGACCTCAGTTTCCTCATTTGTTAAAAACAACAACAACAACAACAAGATTGGAAAAGATGATCTCTCAGGACCTTTCTAGCTTTAAAAACTCTGATTTTGGGACATCTGGCTGGCTAAGGCAGTGGAGTGTGCAACTCTGGATCTTGGGGTTGTGAGCCCCATGGTGGGTGTAGAGATTACTCAAAAATAAAATCCTCAAACATTTTTTAAAAATTAAAAGAAAATGATTCAATAATTTCTAGGAATTGGATAAAAATGAAATTTGGAAATCAACAGCAGCAATAAAAGCAACAAATACCCAAAAAATGATGAACTTTTCTTTTTTTGGGATCTTTCACTTCTCCATTGTTGGGTTTTTGTCACTGACATTCTTTTCCTAAAAGGTGGAAATCCATGCCAAGAGATTCTAGTGAGATAAGTATATTTCAGTAGGCCCTGGTGCTAGTGTCTTTGGTGTCACAGTCTCCAGGGGAAAGGGAATGGATAGCCTTTTTGCCTGACTCTGTGGTATTTGGCTCAGGTCCTGTCGGCAGAGTCCTCTGCTCTGGAGGCCCCCACATGCACATCCCCATGGCTGGGCATGGCTCTGCTCCATGCTGCCCCTTCCCACAGGTTGGGGAAACAAGTTCCTGCTCTCCCTGAGGATTCTTCATGAAGACTGTCTTGCAGAACCTGGGATTTTCCTCTAGGCTTGTGACTTCTTATTTATTTATTTATTTATTTATTTGTTTGTTTATTTGTTTATTTATTTATAATCTCTGTCCCCACCGTGTGGCTGGAATTCATGACCCTGAGATCAAGAGTCACATGCTTACTCTACTGACTGAGCCAACCAGGCACCCTTACGCTATGACTTATAAAGAGAGCTACAGACTTTTAGAAAGATCTGTTAAGAATTTCTTATTTTTAAGATTTTTTTAAATGATTATTTATTTTTGAGAGAGAAAACAGAGAGCAAGCAGGGGATGGGCAGAGAGATGGAGACACAGAATCCAAAGCAGGCTCCAGGCTCTGAGCCTTCAGCACAGAGCCTGATGTGGGGCTTTAAAGCTATGAGCTGTGACATCATGACCTGAGCCGAAGTTGGACGCTCAACCGACATAGCCACGCAGGCACCTCAAGAATTTCTTTATATTTGGGTGAAATGGAGCCTAGTTCTGAAGGGGACAGACCCACCATAATTTGAGCTTTATCTTCTGCTCCATTATTTCAATGAGCCACCTGTAGATGTCACTACTTGAGTAGTGAAAAAGGCATGAGGGGAAAATAGGGGTCAGAGAACTATCCGGGAGCGATAGAAATTACTCAGCTTTGCCATTCATGGCTCGTTCTTTGTCTTCAGACCTTTTTAAAAAATCATTTAGTCATGTAATGGAATAAAAAGACCGTGGTTTGGGGTGCCTGGGTGGCTCAGTCAGTTGAGCGTCGGCTTCGGCTCAGGTCATGATCTCATGGTTCGGTTCGTGGGTTTGAGCCCCGCGTCAGACTCTGTGCTGACAGCTAGCTCAGAGCCTGGAGCCTGCTTCGGATTCTGTGTCTCTCTCTTTCTCTGACCCTCCCTGCTCACTCTCTCAAAAATAAATTTAAAAACATTAAAAAAAAAAGAGCATGTTTTCAAGAAAAGCTTGCAGCATCTTACACCTAGGAATTACTGTCAAAAAACTTTGGGACATAGCTCTTAGAGCATGCATTCTTTTAAAAAATTGATACAGCATCTTGTTACCAATTTAGGATGTATGTACAGTCCAATATTATTTTGTTCTCAAAATTTTATTTAAAAAGGACATGAGAGTAACCTTTAAAATTCTATCAACATTAGACCATGGGGAAGCCCAACAACAATAATCATACGTTGGAAGATGACTCTAAGTATCCTATAAGGATAAGTATTCAAAAGTTTTAAAAATTGAGCTGATGTGCAACCAACCTTGAAGAACCTGGTTGAGGAAATTCTTCATCATGTAGATGGATGTGGTGTCTTCTGTTTTCACATGACTGTCTGTGAACCAGCCGTTCTCAGCAATCAAGATTCGGGGGTTGCCATATTCCAGTTTAATCCAGTTCAGCACTTCTCTTAAATTGAGTGACACATTTTGTCCCATTTTAGCCATGGTGTTCTGGGGCTTGAAATTGTTGGGTCCAAAGGAAAAGGCAAAGAAGTCAGCCGTGCCCCTCACTTCATTCTTCTCTGCTTCAGAGAAAAGGGGTAGAATGGAGAGCAACTTCTTTTTCATCACGTCTGGGTAGTCTCCGTCCCCATGGACAGGATTGGCAAACCACCCGAGCACTGAAACCACGGACTGTTGACACTTGAGTATATCCATCATGTCTTCTGATCTGTTTGGTTCAATCCAGTGGGATCCCAACGTGATTGATAACCAGCCCTTCTGGTGTGGGCGGAAGTTTATGTTGTAGTTATGCCAAACTTTAGAATGAGCCTAATAAGAAGAAAATATTATTAATCTTTATTGTCCTTACAATGATTGTAACTTGGCTGGTAGAAGGTCTCTTCATAGACAAATGAGTGCAGCACAGGGTGGTGCAGGGGAAAGCTGTCCGGGAAGCCTGATGATCTCAAGGCCTATTCTCTGTCTGCTTCTTCTGTGCTTCCGACCTAAAGCCTCTACTATAGGATTACCCAGGGCAGGCAGAGAGCCCTGGTCCAAGCTCCACCTTATTTTTCTCCTTGGCTCCCTTCGTGGGCCCACTTGGGACTGGGTGCAGGCGAAATATTATGTGGATTGTAAGGTTTCTTCCTCTACATAGAAGACAAAGAGAAGTGATCTTTCATCATTCTACAGAATCTTCTTTTAGCCGTAACTTAGAAGTCCAAGATAATGCACTCTCAAAATTCGATAAATGGATACTAATAGAGCCCATCTCCTAGGCTGGTTGTGAGGATTGAATGAAATAAATTATGTAAAAGACTTTAGAACAGTGCCTGACACAGAGTCACCCCTACATAAGCCATTTTACTATTACTATTATTTTTAAGACATTATTATTAATATAAGTTTTATTTTTATAACTATTCTTTTATAACAATATTAGTATAACATTACAGTTGTTATTATTATTACTGTTATTATTAATGAGTGGCAGGCACTATACAAAGCAGGAAACCAATGGAAACAATGTGGGCTTTAGGTTCAACCCTCTTGGGCTTGAAGTTTAGGTGCTTACTGTGTGGCCTTAGATAATTTACTTAAGCGTTCTGAAATCTCTTAGTATCCTCAACTGTAAAATGAAGTTAATAACAATACTAATACTTATAATGCCCTTTGTAAAGCTGCTAGATGTTGTGCTGATGTATATATTCAATATGTAGCATTGAGTAGAGCATCTGGGCGGCACTACCCAGAGATGCGTGTTATCATTCTTGGTCCCCCCACAATTGACACTTCCAGTTGAGCTCTCTTATAACAGAGTCTCATGATAGGTTTCCAGCCTTTTTTTTTTAAAGTTTATTTATTTGTTTTGAGAGTCTGGAAGAGGGACAGAAAGAGAGGGAGAGAATCCCAAGCAGACTCCATGTAGTCAGTTCAGAGCCCCATGAAGTCCTTGAACTCACGAACCGTGAAATCATGCCCTGATTGGAAATTAAGAGTCGGATACTCAACCGACTGAACCACCCAGGTGCGCCTCCACTCTGTTTAACAGGTACTTACTCGGCAATTACTTAATGCCTGGGTTGCCCTGCCCTGAGCGGCTGAAATATACGGCACAGGAATATGCCCTCATGAGCCAATAATCTTATCGGGAAAGTAAGATTGAATTTATGAAAGAAAACATATAAAATGGCATCAAATGGGTCATTAAGTGAAAAAGTAAGTAGAAGCTCGATAAAGAGTCATGAGCTGTATCAGGAGGAGTAAATGTCAAGGACTACAGTTAAGGACTCTGGGCCAGTTAATATTCAAGGCCACTTCGTGACCCGGCTAGACTTAGAATCGTCTGTCATCTGTGTGACAGCCACCTCTTCCCCTGGGCCATTGATTTGCTTGCTTCCTGACGTCTCTTCCCGGATGACTCAATTTCTCCTCTGTTTGAATGTTTCTAAAACAAGTGCACAAACCCTTACTATTTTTAACTACCATATCTGCTTTCCATTTTGTTCTTTAGCTTCTCTTTCACTCATTAGAGATGTTTTATTTTGGGTTGAACTATGTGAAATGCCTTTTTATAGGCCCAAACCAATCAACTATGAGCAATGGTTCACACTTAATAGATCCTGTGGACACTGAAGATGGTCCATAAATTGTGTTAGGATGAGGAAAAAATAGGTGTTACCCTAAGAGGTAAGGATTCTAGAACCGATGCCTCTTTGCTTTATGAAGAGTAGCTAATTTAAATAACTCCTTGAAAGATGTTCTGATGAAGTAGTTGCCTCAAAGTATTACCTCCATTCTACCTGTCCTTGATCAGTTTTCACTGGAAGATCCTGGAATCACTCAGCACCCAAATATTTCCAAGGATACTTATGAACGTTCTCCTCCTAGAGAAAAATGTCGCCTCCTCCCCTCCTGGAACCTGGAAGTTTACTGGAAGGAGTCACAGGGGAGCCTGGGACAGACGCCACCTGTAGTGGTTTAGTCACTCTTTCTGGGCTTTTCTGAGGCTGGAATCACAACAGAAAGACTTGAAAACTATTTTTGTTTTTTGTTTTTTTCGATTTGATACAAAAGCAATCGTGCATGAGTAGAAAGGCAGCGTTCTTTCCTTTATTCTGATCTGTCATTTAATCCCTTGGTATCCTCAGCAACTTCATTCACAAAAGCCCTGGTGATCAGTACATCTTTTCAGGACTGTTGTGCACCTGTGAAGTGTAAACTGTAAAGCCCTGAACATGTAAGATTCCAAGTCATAAATTAACTGCCTTGCAAATACGACATCATGAGACACTAAAGGGAAAGCAAGATGGAATCAGTATACATTCATTAAAACAGTCCTAATCTGAGCAAAAAAAGGAGAGGGGAATTTCCTCAAGATAAAGATGTTCTATTACAGATTTCAGTGATTATATGAAAGAGGACCTAAGCTGTGATTAAATCTTGGTCGTATCAGCATTTTAATGAGAAATAGGACAGCTTAGAAGACAACAGACACGTACGTTTGCAATTCCCTTACAAGCAAGTTTCTTGGACACACGTGTTGTCATGCCCCAAGGTGACCTTCGTATTCCCCAGTGTCTCTTTCACCTTTGCTGCTATTTGCATAGGCTATCAAGGTATCCAGGGTTATCTTTGCTGAGGACTGAAGACAGCCTTTCCATTCTCCTGTGGAGAATGTGGGAGAGGTTCTTTGTGTGGTACTTACGGTTATAACTTGATCCTGTTTGCCAGGTAATAAGGTAAAAAGTTTTGCTCTGATATAGTGAGTTTGATATAAATCTCCATGCATGTCCTTTGGTTGACACTCATAAAGGAGGTCAGTTGGGAAAACTGAAATGGGGTTTAGGAATGTGGCCTGGGCCCTGCAGCCTTGCACAACACTCCTTGTGCGATTTTCCAAGGTTACCCTCTATCTTGTACAAGGCCATCTACCTTTGGAATGATTGATTTAAGGGAGCTTCAACCTTTATTCTTCAGATTCAGTGGCTTAAAGGGGAAGTCAGCAGCTTTTTCTTTTTGAGCCAGCTATCAGGGCCTGATGTCATTGAGAGACAGCCAGGGGCCTATATCTTGTTCTGTTCCCTCCTCTAGCCTAATGTAGCAGCTTTCTTCGATGCCCCTAGAAGACCAGATTCAGTAAGTTCTATGAAGGATAGGAAGCAAAGAAGATATTGGGCACAACTTCAGAAACAAGGTGAAGACATGGTCAGAGATCAGGAAGACATGGCGGGATGCTGGAAGGGGGGCTGTGGAGGGTACGGGCTGAAGACAGATGAGCAAATGTGTTATAGCACCCATGTCTATATTTAAGGAACCTCCAATCACTTATCAAAAGCTAAATTTTCAAATATGTGCATAATTTTAGTCATACTTGGGTTGAAATACCTTCATGTGAACTATAAACTTATTTGTTGCTAAGGTTATTTCAAAAAGTCTTAAATAAACACTGTTAAAGAAAATTTATCTAAAACCCTACAATCACAGCAAACTGTTTTCATATTTCTGTGATCCCATCCAGCTTTCCCAAATATATTTCCCAGCTAAAATCCCTTTGAACATTTTCCATCTTTTTAGTCTTTATAACCATTTACCAATTTGATGAAATAAGACTTACTTAGTCATCTCTCTCTTTTGATAGGAATTAGCTTGGTTTTTTTCCTCCCTTCTTCCCTTCCTCCCTTCCTGTTATCCCCCCCACCCCCCGTCATAAATAATGTTGTAATAACCAACTTTAGGCATATAGCTTTTAGTTTGCTTGAATTATTTCCTTCTGTTAATCCCACAAATGGGCTACCAACTTTTAAAATTGTTTTACATATTTCCAGATTACTCTTTACACATTGGATCCATTGGTGTGAGTGTTCTTTGACCATCTGCTTCAAAACATCGATTGCTATTTGGGGATACATGGTTATCAAGAGGGATAGGAAATTGCTACTTACCTACATGGTATTATCAGGGAAAGCACTCAGGTCCTGAAAGCAAGAGACCCAGGCTCTAGTACTGGCCCTGCTGCTAACTGGGTTTATCATCTTGGATAAATCATTTCCTCCCAATAGCCTCAGTTTTCTCTCTCCCTCTGTTATCCTGAGTTAAAAAGAAACATGCTAGAGAATTGTGGTGAAAATCGAATGAGTTAGTGCCTGTGAAGACTCTGTGAAGACTACACAAATGTAAATGTGAAATACTGGACTTCAAAAGAGTAAGCTGAAGATAATTTTACCTTGCTGCGGGAAACAACGGTAGGACGCCTACGGGGGCAGGAAGAGCCTTCTGCAGCTAGTGCTCCCTTGCCTCTAGAATTTCATGGCTAGACGTGTGTGTTCTCATTTATTTTTTTGCAGCTGATTGAGTTTTAGTCATTGTCCATTTGGATTGGGATTAATTTCATCTTGATTGGATGGAGCTAGAGGGTATTATGCTAAGCAGAGGAAGTCAGTCAGAGAAAGACAAATACCATATGATTTCGCTCGTATGTGGAATTTAAGAAACAAAACAGATGAACAGAGGGGAAGATTAAACAAAAAGAGGGATAGGCAAACCAGAAGAGACTCAACCACAGAGAACAAACTAAGGGTTGCTGGAGGGGAAGGGAGGGAGATGGGCTAAATGGGTGATGGGCATTAAGGAGGGTGCTTGCTGGGATGAGCACTGGGTGTTGTATGTTAAGTGATGAATCACTAAATTTTACCCTTGAAACCAAAATAATAATAATAACAATTTCAGTTTCATTTGTTTCATCTACTACTACTTTTATATTAGTATCAAGTTTTCTGCTAATTATAATCACTGTCCTTACAGCTTACTTAACATTCATTCATTTTTCCACAAATACTTATTGGATGTTTAACATATGCAAATTTTACTGTTCATTGCTAAAAAATGTGACTATTATTTCATTAAAATTTATTATGGGACTGTTATTTCTTTGATTTTTTTTTGAATCTTGAAACTCGGGGAAATGATATCCCCTCATTAATCTTAGGTGAGAATTTCAATATTAACCAAAGTTCCCACCTTTCATAAAGAGAATTTTTACCTATTCTATTTTTAATGGTTAAAATTTATGTTTTCTATAGTTGTAATAGCTCAGTAATCATATTAAAATTTGTTTTAATAAATTTTCCTCCTATTTTTTTCCAATTGTTGTTTCCAAAGGATTCTGACAAATCTTTCCTCATTATCAGTTTATATAGTTTCAGGATTTCCCCAGAGGAGTCATGTAAAAGCTAAACTCTACTATATTTGTTCCTTCAAAACAATGGTATTAATATTGTTATAGAATTCTAATTTCAATGATAATATTACTAAATTCAACTAATGTTTGAGTCAGGGTCTAAACCCAGCAACATAAAGGGAAAGAGGTCTAGAATAAAGCTTATAATTAGTTAAGTGAAACATCTGTGGGTTTCCCCAGATATTAGAAGGGGCCTTAGAAGAAATCAATATTAGTAAATTGATGCTTAACTGAAGTCCAATTTCCTTGCCCAAGGAGAACATTTGCATGCCAAGTCTGCAGAGGTTGGAAGGGTATTTTAAGCTTCCTGTTATTATTACATTAACAATTGTGATCCTGTTAGTAATTTTTTCATGCAAAAAGACCATATCTCGGAGGATAATTGAAGCTAAAATGGTCTGAGTGGATGACCTGAAGCCTTTCCTCAGGATATAGGAATGAAGACTTAAAGGTAGTCAAAGAATTTACAATAATAAAAATAAGACCTTTTGGGCCCTGCAACAAAGGCAGATTTCCCATGAACTGAAGGAAGCTGAAGCTTTACAGCCCCTCACTTGTATGGGTCCCTATAGAATGTTCTAGGTAGGCTGGGAGCCAGCTTGTATTTAGAAGCATCTCTAGTTAAGTATCCCTTATGAATTCCCTAAAGAGAACTTGGAAAAAAAGAAATCTGAATGGGCAAGACTACAGTAACCTGTTGTAATATTTTTCTCGTTCCAAATAAATGTTCACTCCTGTACCAAATTTCATGTCCGTAATTTTTTTTCTCACAGAGGGTCCCCCAGATTGTACATCATGGGCCCGTACAATATAGAACCATGCCTGGCCTACAAGCTTCTTGACCGCAGAGACTATACCTGTTTTGGTCACAGTGGTATATATAGATGCCCCGAGAAAAGCCTGGCACAGAATACTTGCCGATTGAATGCCCAGTATGGGTCAGCCAGTGAGCTGGCCACCTGACATACCTTATCGATGGTACGGCCTCTGAATCTGCAAGGCAGATTTAATTTTTCCTATTTTAGAGAAGAAACTGAAGTTCACAGAGGCTGGACACTGGTGAAGCTAGGATTTGAACCTAGCCCTCTCTGGTCACTTCTCAGGATGGTTTTCCTGCTTTCTGTATGTTTGACCAGTTCTAAATTTTGAAGCATTTGGGGACCATTTGACATGAACCATAACATACTATTTTAAAATTATATTTTATTCCTGCTGTACTTGATTATAATTGATTAAAAGAACTAAACAGTCATAGAATGAGGGTATGGTATCCCGCTCTTCCATGCTGAGAGGAAAATATCTGTGTATGTGAAATTCAGTATCACCTAGAAAGGTCAGGGAGGACTTGCCAGGAAATTTGGAGTTTTCAGAGAACCATGTAGTTGTCCAAGTGCCCAGACCAGCATGGAACACGTCTGTGTAATTCCCTGGGCTCCTTTCCTAGAAGCAGCAAAGTTGGCATTAGATATTGTCCTCATTGGTGTCAGAAGCTAAATGAATCCTTAGGGTTCACTTCTACATTTGAGCGTTTTGATTGTGAATGGTGGACCAAGATGGCAGGGTGTTGCAGTTGTGTAGTATTCAGTGCAGCACCATTTTCAAACAAATCGTAATTAAATGGTCATTAAAGATTAGTGATTTCATGATCAAATGGAACAGTGATTACATTACAGAACCAAAGAAAATTAATAGTATAAATACTAATAAGAGCTAATATGTATCCAGTGCCAGATATGCCGAGTACTGTTCTAAGTGCTTCCCATGTACTCTCTCATTTAATCCTTATTTAGGAAAACTCAGGTAGGTGAAATTAGCATTCTCACTTTACAGGAGAGGAGACCTAGGGATAGAGAGTTAAAATGACTTGTCTAATTTCACAAACTAAATCTAGCCTGCGTTGTATTTCTGCAACGTCTGTGCTCTTGCCTGCTAACTAGAGGTAGAGGATGGACCGTACAGGTCAATTGATCCAATCTTCAAAACTCTTCTATTATAGATGAGATACTGAAGCCCAAGGTCTCAGTGGCAAAGCTAGGATTAGAACTGAGTCAGCTTTTTTGGTCACTGTCATTTCCAGGATTTTACACACTTTAAATTATATGCCCTTGAAACATACTTTTATGCCTTAGACCCAAAGGTGATTCAACAGGCCTAGACAATGCAAGGGACATGTAACAGACAAGGCACAAAAACGAAGTCCAGTACACTGTAAAAGCCATGGGACAGTTTTGGGGTGCCAGCAACACTGTGAGGAAAGGGGCGAGTTGGGAGTCATGGTTTTATTATACCTTCATCCAGTCTTGCCAGCTGGGGCACCATATCCCTACCTGATCAAACAGGGAATTCATCAGCATTACCTCATGTTTTTGTTTCCTTGTAGAAATTATACACATCAGCAAAAGGAAGTTTCAATAAATCGTTTTATCTCTTTCCTTTAACCTACAGCTATTACATCTTTTTCTTCACTCTCCATTCATTCACATTGATTAACTGCTTAAAGTCAGGTCTACAAATACTTATTTAACAAATACAAGGTACCTGGGTGGGAATTTAGAAAAAAACATTAACAAGATAGCTCCTGCCTTCAAATGAAGTATAACTTCTAATAGGAAGGAGAGGTACCGAAGTAAGTTGATCAAAGCAGCATACTTTTGCATTTCAATTAATCAGAAATGATAACCAAAACTTAGTGTAATAATATGATTCAAATTTTTTTTAAATGTGACTATATATATATGTTTATATCCACCTAGAAAAGAATGCGGATAATGAATGCTAGCAGTTGTTACTTCTAGGGTGTGGGGTTAGGGTAGAAGAGAAGACTTTTCATTTTTGACTTTATGTTTTTCTGTATTGTTTGAATGTTTTGCAGTAAAAATGCATTATATTTCTAATTTTAAAAGTCAAGAGAATTGGTTGAAACATATGGTTTCTGTCAGTGAATTTAATTGCTCTATGCTGTTACTCTTTAGTTTCTCCAAAGTTCCAAAAATTTCATAGGAAAAAAAGAGAAACTTAAATAAAAATTCAGTTATTCTAGATTTCATTATATATTAAATAATGCTTTTCTATGCCATAGTAATAAATGTTGATATTCAAAGGTAAGAGCAGAAGATATACAATATATATGTGATTAACATGAAAGAAGAAATGATAGCAGTAAACTTAGCCCTTTTTTAAAGACTCAGTCACATAATCGAGATATGACACTATTAAGAACCAATCAATATACTCCCCCAAATACTAAAAGATTTGGTTTTCCCCAGTCTCAAAACTTCCCTCAAACATTTTCAGGTAGATCACCCAAGAACCATTTTAATTGCTTCTGTGATTCACTCTTCTTTTTTTTTTTTTTTATGTTTTTTTAAATTTATATTTTAGAGACAGAGAGAGACAGCACAAGCAGGGAGGGTCAGAGAGAGAGGGAGACACAGAATACACCCAAAGCAGGCTCCAGGCTCTGAGCTAGCTGACAGCACAGAGCCTGATGTGGGGCTTGAACCCACAAACTGTGAGATCATGACCAGAGCCGAAGCTGGTCGCCCAACAAACTGAGCCACCCAGGCGCCCCTGATTCACTCTTTACTGGTTGGTAAGCTAGAAGGTTCTGATTTATTCTTAGCACTCATACTACTTTTCAATGACAGAATCATTAATGTTGGTTTAATGACCCTCTTTTCTTTTAACGTAGACTACATGACTTTTGAGTTTACTCAGTAAGATTTTTTTACAGTAATGTAAAGTTTTCCTCGGTTCATTTTTTCCCATCATATCTAGCACTGTTTTATTGCTTACAGTATTTTCTGATCCAGTTGGGCCTAATTTTCCATGTATGAGAGTATTCATATCAAATCAAGCTGTTTAAATTTGATCACAATGTTATTCTCTGAACACTTATAATTACATTTACTTAAACTCTTGTTAATCATTCACTGACATACAACTTTTTCTACGTAACGATTAGAAGAAGTAAATATTGCTCTCTTGAAGGTTTTAGAATACCAATTGTCTCCTTCAAATAAGTTTCTTTACACGACTCATATCTAACAATGGTATTTTGGTTATAGAAACTGTCTGGCAATTCTTATCCACATGAAGTTTTCATCTTTTTATTCAGATTTGATTAGAAATGCCTTATAAGAATGCCAATCTTAACTGTTTGATCATTTTTTGCTATATTTTGTTAGAAGTGTCTTAAACCCTAATGGAGATGAGTTGGGATTATCACATAAGCATATGCATTAGCTAATTAAATGAATAATTGTGTTGAAATTTATTAAACTTTATGGGATGCCAGGCTACCTCAGTCACTTAAGTGTCCAACATCGCCAGGTCATGATCTCATGGTTCATGAGTTCGAGCCCCATGTCAGGCTCTGTGCTGACAGCTCAGAGCCTGGAGCCTGCTTCAGATTCTGTGTCTCCTTCTCTCTCTGCCCTTCCCCTGCTCACACTCTGTCTCTCTTTCTCAGAAATAAATAAATTTAAAAAAATGTTTAAACCTTATAAAAATTTTTTAAAATTAATCTTTAGATGGTTTTGCCAAGGGCACACACATGTGATTTAACATTACTTCAATGGGACACTAAAGTTTTGAGCAAATAAAACATTAAAATTATGGAGACACATGGAAAGCCTCATGGTTAATGTATGAGTCAGGGATAAATTGTTTATAGATTTTGTGGACAAATAAAATACGTAGATGGATGGTTCGGGTCTTTAAAAAGGCAAAGTGAAGTTAAGTACCTGTGAGTCAGCATCAACGCAAGTGGCTGCTAAGGGCTTTAGGACTTTAAATTGTTCTTTTTCATTAAAGTCAGGTAGCTGATACATATCATTAAGCCTTGTTAGCTTGGATTCAGATGGATAAGATTTGAGTTTTGGCTCTGTCAATTATTACAGAGTAAAAAAACAACATACAGCTGGGTAACCTCAGGGACACTTCTCTGGGCTTCAGCATCACCGACTGTAAATGACTATAAGAATACCTACCTGGCAGAGTTGATGTGCAAATTAAATAAGATAATATATGAAAAGTACATAGTATAGTTTTAGACACTATGGTAGGTATACAGTATTCTTCTTATATAGTTATAAAAATAGTATGATATAGGGGTGCCTGGGTGGCTCAGTCGATTAAACACCCAACTCTTGGTTTTGGCTCAGGTCATGATCTCATGGTTTGTGGGTTTGAGCCCTGCATTGGGCTCTGCACTGACTGTGGAGCCTGCTTGGGATTCTCTTTCCCTCTCTCTCTGCTCCTCCCCCACTCACTCTCTCTCAAAATAAATAAATAAACCAAAAAAAAAAAAAAAGAGAGAATAATCTGATAGAAGAGGTGCCTGGGTGGTTCAGTCAGTTAAATGTCCAACTTCGGTTCAGGTCATGATCTCATGGTTCATGAGTTTGAGCCCCACATTGGGCTCTGTACTGACAATGCAGAGCTTACTTGGGGTTCTCTCTCTCTCCCTCTCTCTGCCTCCCCACTTGCTCTCTCTCTCAAAATAAATAAATAAACTTAAAAATAAAGAATAGTATGATAGAATGCCAAAATGTTATCTGCAATAATTGTCTTGATTCTCCACTTTACCATAAGAATTAAGACCAATCTCTTCCCCCATTTCTGTGTTTGTCTTGTGTGGCAGAGGAAAGCGGTGAAAGGTAGCAAGTAACAAGGCTTCTTCTTTTTAACCTTCTTTTTTCTGTCCTTCATTGACAGAAAAGCTTGGGCTAGTTTTTAACCATAGATTTAGCAAAAATAAATTTTGGTATGCGTTGTCTCGTAACCCAGCTTTAAGAAGGGGGTTTAAAAATATTCCTTTATTTTTCTCACGGAAAAAAATCATTTCAGATGATTGTTGGAGATTTTCTTTCTATATGACCAAGTCAAACTAAAGAAGGCTTCTGCTAGTATTTCCATTTCAAAACATCACAGTCTTCAAGTTATTGGTGGGCATTGGGGCAGAAGAGGCTTAAAAGTGACATTTCATCTGTTTAAATGTGCCTGTGAAACACTGAATCCTTCTTGTTCAAGAAATCAGTTGCTGTATTCTGTCAGCAAAGAAGGTTTAGCTATTAATCGTGTGAATGGTGGCTTTTTCATAGCTGTTTTTTAGTTTTAACACTAAATTTGGTTAAGAAGTGTATTATAAAAACTAATAGGCAACCGACGGATTGGGAAAAGATAGTTGCAAATGACATATCAGATAAAGGGCTAGTTTCCAAAATCTACAAGGAACTCACCAAACGCCACACCTGAAAAATGAATAATTCAGTGAAGAAATGGGCAGAAGACATAAACAGACACTTCTCCAAAGAGGACATCCAGATGGCCTACAGGCACATGAAACGATGCTCAGCATCACTCATCATCAGGGAAATACAAATCAAAACCACACTGAGATACCACCTCATGCCAGTCAGAGTGGCTAAAATGAACAAATCAAGAGACTATAAATGCTGGCGAGGATGTGGAGAAACGGGCACCCTCCTACACTGTTGGTGGGAATGTAAACTGGTGCAGCTGCTCTAGAAAACAGTCAAAAAACTATCAATAGAACTCCCTTATGACCCAGCAATAGCACTGCTAGGGATTTATCCAAGGGATACAGAAGTGCACATGTACCCCAATGTTCATAGCAGCACTGTCAACAATAGCCAAATCATGGAAAGTGCCTAAATGTCCATCACCTGACGAGTGGATCAAGAAGAGGTGGTATATATACAATGGAGTACTACATGGCAATGAGAAAGAATGAAATCTGGCCATTTGTAGGAAAGTGGATGGACCTCGAGGGTATCATGCTAAGTGAAATAAGTCAGGCAGAGAAGGATAGATACCATATGTTTGCACTCATAGATCTAACAGGAGAAACCTAATAGAGGACCAGGGGGAGAGGAAGGGGGAAAGAGAGTTGGGGAGAGAGAGGGATGCAAAACCTGAGAGATTATTGAATACTGAAAATGAACCGAGAGTTGAAGGGGGAGGGGGAGAGGGAGGGGAGGTGGTGGTAATGGAGGAGGGCACTTGTGGGGAAGAGCACTGGGTGTTGTATGGAAACCAATTTGACAATAAACTATTAATAAAAAATATATATAAATGTTAAAAAAATTAAAAAATGAAGTGTATTATATAAAGATAATTGTTTTTAAAAAAATTTTTTTTATGTTTTATTTATTTTTGATACAGAGAGAGACAGAACATGAGAGGGGAAGGGGCAGAGAGAGAGAAGGACACAGAACCGGAAGCAGGCTCCAGGCCCTGAGCTAGATGTCAGCACAGAGCCTGACACGGGGCTCGAACCCACGAACGTGAGATCTGACCTGAGCCGAAGTTGGAGGCTTAACCGACTGAGCCACCCAGGCACCCCAAGATAATTGTTTTTAAAATATAATCTCTTTACTTATTTTTTACTTCTAATCATGGAAATTTCCATAACGTTTAAAAAGAAAAAGAAAAATATGGTGAACCCTCATGAATACATCAGTCAGAGTTAAGTGTCATCAATATTCTGCAACTTGTTTCATTGTGGGCTTTCCATGTAAAATTGTTTTGATGTCCATTTATTTTTGAGAGAGACAGAGACAGAGAGAGAGAGAGAGAAAGCAGGGGAGGGGCAGAGAGAGGGAGACAGAGAATCTCAGGCAGTTTCCACATTGTCAGCTCAGAGCCTAATGTGGGGTTCAAACTCACGAGTTGTGAGATCATGACCTGAGCCAAAAACAAGAGTCAGAGGCTTAACCAACTAAGCCACCCAGGCGCCCTTAATGTAAAATTTTTAATAGAAACGGGCATACAAAATTGATTTGCATATTCTGAAAAGACTATGTGTTTATGCCAGAATCTGTGTTGGTGTGTGTGTGTATGTATGTGCATGTGTGTGTGTGTGTGTGTGTGTGTTTCTGAAATCAACTTTTATTCATCTACTGAAGGACCAAACTGACTCCATGATATGCTTCAAATAAGCCTCAGAAGCCAGAAGGCCTAAGTTTCTGTTGCCCCAGGTGGGACTCAGCAGCAACGGAAGGAAAAACAACCCACCTGTTGCCCAAGCAGATGCCACCACCAGCCCGAGCCAATACTCTCGCTGTTTTAGCGAGCCCGCGTAGTTTTAAATTAGCCAATCACCCTGCGCGGCGCCAGCCTCTGCTGATGTGCCGCCCAATCGTTTTGTAACCCCAGCCCCTCACTCCACCCTTCACCCCATCCCTCACCCCTACTGTAATAAAAACCCTGCCCGACTGATGATCGGGGCTCTCAGCCTGGAACCACTGCGTTGGTGAGTCTGAGAGACCGACCTTAAGCCCGAATAAACGCCCTTTGCTTTTGCATACTTGACGTGGACTCCAGTGGTTTTGGGGGGGAAACCGTGATCTCGGCATAACACTACAATTTTAAATCCTTTCTAAGAAAAAAGTATCCTTTCTGGAACAAGGTAGATCTTCCGTAAATAGAAGATAGTCATTTGAATTATTTATCGAATACCTAATGCTTATCCAGCCTTGTGTGAGCTTCTTTGAGGGAACGATGCCAAGAAATGCTAAGATAATGTTCCTCAAAGAGGTTGAAAAACAGGGACTAAATCAAATCTTATCCCAGACTCAGGAACAAGTAGGTGAGGCCTTGACCTCAAGCAGAGTTTCCCAACATTTCTTGTCCTGAAAGCCTCTTTCACAGTATTAAGCAATCTATTGAAACCCTGAGGAATTTAAAAAATAATTTCATCATTTCTGTGTAATATACAAAAAAAATGTTGACATGCATTTTCATAAGCCTATTTTCTTAAAAATTGTAGTGAAAAGTATCTCAATTCTATATCTCAAGTCCAGAAAGATGAGTTAATTCTTGAAGGAAATGACATTGAACTTGTATCAAACTCAGCTGCTTTGATTCAGCAAGCCACAACAGTTAAAAACAAGGATATCAGAAAATCTGGGGGTGGTATCTATGTTTCTGAGAAAGGAACAGCTCAGCAGACTGATAAATAAGATCTAAGTTGTCCAGCTACAGAAACAGCAAGCTGTCTGACAATTTTTCAGACTTATTTGTAATATTTCATTTTATTAAAAAATGTTTTTAAATGTTTATTTATTCTTGAGAGAGAGACAGAGTCAGAGCTTGAGCTGGGGAAGGGCAGAGTGAGAGAAGGACACAGAATCTGAAGCAGGCTCCAGGCTCAAGTTCTCAGCACAGAACCCGACGTGGGGCTTGAACTCACAAACTACGAGATCATGACCTGAGCTGAAGTAGGACCCTTAACTAACTGAGCCACCCAGGTGCCCCTATTTGTAATATTTTAGAGATGCAATAAAAGCTGTATTGATATGGAGCTTTTTCTTAAAGCAATAAAATAAAAGTTTATTTTAAATAAATTTAAAATATTCAGAAAATAAATTATGAATATTTAAGATGCTCATATACATAAACATAAATATTGGCATGTTCCCATTTAATAATCATACATTATTCAAATTATTTTAATAAGAAAAGGCATTTTATTTTATGTTACATTTTTAAATGGCACACTGTGTTTGGTTTTAGGACCAAATGTATTACAGTGGTATTTTCCAAGTCTGGTACATCCACCTCTTTTCCTTTCTTTTCTTTTCTTTCTTTTTATTTTTTTTAACATTTATTTGCTTTTAAGAGACAGAGGGAGACAGAGCATGAGTGGCGAGGGGCAGAGAGAGACACACACCGAATCCGAAGCAGGCTCCAGGCTCTGAGCTGTCAACACAGAGCCTGACACAGGGCTCGAACTCACAGATTGCAAGATCACGACGTGAGCCGAAGTCACACTTAACCAACTGAGCTACCCACGTGTCCCCACCTACCTCTTTTTGTATGGGAGATGAAATTAGGTGTGACAAAGAAGAAAAATTTTTTTTGTTTTCAATGCTACATATTTATTTGAAGGGTATTTGAAAATACTTATCTCATGTATAGTAGGAATAAAATTTCCTTTTAAAATAAACATTTTAAAGAAAAATTAACAGGCACATGAAACGATGTTCAACATCACTCATCATCAGGGAAACACAAATCAAAACCACACTGAAATACCACCTCACACCAGTCAGGGTGGCTAAAATGAACAAAGCAAGAGACTACAGATGCTGGTGAGGGTGTGGAGAGATGGGCACCCTCCTACACTGATGGTGGGAATGTAAACTGGTGCAGCCGCTCTGGAAAACAGTGTGGAGGTTCCTCAAAAAACTATCCATAGAACTCCCTTATAACCCAGCAATAGCACTGCTAGGAATTTACCCAAGATATACAGAAATGCTGATGCATA
>NC_043700.1:162853715-162876644 GCF_006229205.1 Suricata suricatta
TGAGGGTTGAGATGGAAGGGGGAGGGGGGAAAAGAGGTGGTGGTGATGGAGGAGGGCACTTGTGGGGAAGAGCACTGGGTGTTGTATGGAAACCAATTTGACAATAAACTATTTTAAAAAAATGAAAAAAAAGAAAAATTAGTAAATAATAGTACATGTGACACTTGGATATGCAAACAAACAACCAAACCAGCAATAAAAACCAACATGAAGTGATGCACAAAAAAACAAACTTTGTGAAACAAGGTGTTGTGGGATCAAAAATTGACAAAATTTGCTTACATAACATTTGTCTGAATTCTTGAATTTTGCTTTTTAAAAAGCACAAGCTTTCAAAAAGTACATTTACATAGTAAATAACTATGTAAGAGAAATGGCCTGGGGCAATTTTTAGAAGTATTTCACAAATAATGCAAAGCTAGTAGGGATTGTCTCTATTCTCAATGTGTGAAAAGCCAAAGTAGACATAAATTACTATAGAGTTTATATATGCAACTTAGAGTTCTGCTGAACATTGTGAGGCAATGTTATGTCCCTCATGCTAATTATATTTCAACATCCTTGTTCTTTCTGCTTCATGTCGTTAACTAATTGTTTACTATAGGTTTACAGGAGAAGGAAAGAAGAAGAATTTTGTCTCCCACTTGTTGGGGACATTTGGCGGTGTCTGGAGACAATTTTGGTGTTAAAACCCTGGGGACAAGTTATTACTGTCATCTCGTGGGTAAAGGCCAGGGATACTGCTAAACATTCTTTCTACAAAGCACAGGAAAGCCCACCACAAAAAGAATTATTTGTCCCCAACTGTCAATAGTCCTGAGGTTGGGAAATCCTGTTACTATGTAAACAGTACATGTCTATGAAAGATAAACATTTAAAGCAGTGAAGTCAAAGTATCATGGAAGCTACTTTGTGGAGTAAGAAACTGAATGACTTGCCATCTTATGAGCAAACTCATCTTCCCCAATTTCTGGGCATGTTTACCCAGAGGCTCTAGATGTTCCCTTTCAAGGGGGAGAGGGACTTACAAATTTAAATTATTATGCATATTTATTGACTTAAAAGTAGAAAGAAAACAGACACTTTAAGTGTCTTTACTAATGTGAAACCTTGAGGTTTTGTCTGATCAGAGGGATGAGAGCAACAGGCCACACAGGCTGAAATCGGTCTCTGGGATTTTAAAAATTGAACTTGAAAGGGAGAAATCTTTCCTCTACAAAGGAGAGAATGATGCCAAACCCCGAGAAGAGACGGATGTGAGAGATCTGAGACAAAGGGCTTCTGACAGTGTCCTCATTACTGGGTCCATTCATCCCTGTGATTTGGTTACTGGGCCAGGAAATTGTTCATTTTTGCTTAAGTCAACTTGAATTAGGTTTCTGTCACTCACAACCAAAAAGCACTGAGTAATATACCAGTGGATTAATATAGGCAATATTTCAAGAATTACTAATAATGCAACAAAATATGAATTTTGAACTTGACCTTGGCTCTTTGATGACAAAGTTTAAGAAAGAAATCCTAAGTTACTCACTCGACAAACATTTCTACCTAGAATCCTAATATTCTGTGCTAGGTGCTAGAAACACAAAGACAAATAAAGAATAGCCTCTCCTTTCAAGAAGTTCTCAGCCTCCTTGGGGAGACAGAAGAATACCTTATGCTATGAGTGCCATGGTAGAAGCAAGCATGTCTTATTATGGGAGTCTTTAGAAGGAACACTAACCTTAACAGGTCAAGGGTAACGTAGAGGTGGTGACTGCCTAAACTGAGTCTTGAAGGACATTAGATGGGTAGAGAGTGCAAAGGGCATTCTCACTGGATAGAATACTAGTAAAGGCTGAGTGGGGAGGACTAGTAAGGTAAAACCAAGACACTGCTAGTAGTGCGTTACAAGGAGAATGGGGTGTGAGGGGTTGGCATTAGTGATGGAGATGGGAGAGTGGCCAGGAAGGAGAGTGAATGGAGGCCAGGGATGAAATATCTTGACACTAAATTAGGACTTTAGTCCCCAAAGCTTTGGGAGCCACTTAATGGATTTTATGCAAGGGAGCAACATGATGAATGTGGAAATAATCCCTCTGTGATAAAACAGGGATAATAATAGGTATCTGACAAGGTTGTTGCCAAAGTTATAGGTAAATTTAAAGCCATGATTATCACGCTTAGGGATGATCAGTCAAAATATGTACTCTCATTCTTTTCCAAATACTGTTCAAAACTCAGAATGGAACTTCCATTAGTAGGTATGATTATGACAAATCACGTGATTTTACCTGAGGCTTACACTCAATTTAAGGTAATCACCAAATTTGCAATAAAGTGGAAATTTAAATTCTAGGTCAGTCTCAGGACAAGCTAGGCCATTCAGGTTTCCTCCAAACCAGGACTATGCAGACTGAAAGGGAGTTTTCAGGATTATTCCGGCACTAGAAACTCCAATAGCCCCTATGAGATCTTTCCAATGTCTGAGGAGTGGAAAATAAAGTAATTATAACCACTTATAAATTTACTTTTATATTATGGGTTGTTTTTTTTTTTAACTCAGTAAGATGTGTTAACTTGGACTAAAAACTAATCCTCAGGAATACTTCTTCTGGGTCACAGATGGCATAGTAAGGAAGAAATACCTCATTGCAACATAAAATATCAAATTAATCTTTTTCACGTTAAAGGAAGAACAGAGAAGGAACAGTGGAAAAAATGAGTTCACCTCGGGCAACCGAGCCATTGCAAGATTTCTCTCTGGAGCTATATGTCACTGGGTTATGAAGCATATTTCACTTCCTGACTGATTTCACAGGATCTCTTACACTCCTTATTTAAGTCAGTGATTTAGAAATTTTAAAGAGATAGAAGAAATTATTTGGAAAACACAATAATTAAAAAAATGTAATCCCTTAATTTAAAACAATGAACTTCATTTCACTATTGGAGAGTGCTAATTTTGTATTAAAGGCAGAATTTATCTTAAGTTAGAGGAAAATGAAAAACATCTGGAAATATAGCATTTTATATGTTAAGGTTGTAAGCAACGTCTATTTGTTAGTTACAACTTTTCCTGTGTATTTCTTTTTATCAGAGCCAGTTTTTAAGGCCTTAAATTAACCACTAAATCATGTTTTTCATGAAAATTCCAATTGTTAACATTTTTCCAGCAAACTGAAAGCTCTTCAACAATTGAGAGGATGTTGCTTCATAAATAAGTTAAATAATCATATATGTGCATGTATTTAAAAAGACTATGTAAGAAACCAATAACAGTAATGGAGAGGGAGAGAGGAATTTAACTTTTTCCACTTTATAAACTTTGGTACAATCTGATGTTTCTTAATCTACAAAAGCATGTAGTATATATGAATGCTTAAGTTTTAATAATTTAAAGAACTAGATAAAAGGAATATTTTTCTGAGGCGCCCGGGTGGCTCAGTTGATTAAGCATCTGACTTTAGCTCAAGTCATGATCTCATGGTTTGTGAGTTCGAGCCCTGTGTTGGGCTCTGTGCTAACAGCTCAAAGCCTGGAGCCTGCTTCGGATTCTGTGTCTCCCTCTGTCTCTGCTCCTCCCCCACTTGTGCTCTGTCTCTCTCTCTCTTTCAAGAATAAATAAACATCAAAAAAACTTTTAAAAAAGGAACATTTTTCTAACTTATGTATGCATAATCTTCATAGTTAATAGCTGTAAGTTTTCTCCCCTTTAAGGTCTTATTTGCCAAATCACAGTATAACCTCACCTTAATGTACTATATACAACTCTAATAAAAAATTTGTAAATGATCTTCAAATCATAATGAAATCAGTTTACTGCAAAGGCAGATGTGACAGAACTATAGTATGACACACATATATAATAGCCCAGAGTATTAAGAAAGGAAAGAAGGGTGGACAGATATTTTTGTAAGTGCAAATTTAGACATGTAGTACTTTTATGTTCCTATACGTTTTTCTACCTCTATACATTTCACATTTGATTATTAAAAATCAAAATATTTCTCCTAGCACATCATGAAACACTATTAATAAAGTTTTTTTTCATTTTCAAAATGTAACAGGTGTCCAGAGTAATTTATTTTTCCCAAGGAAACTATTTGACTCAAAAAGTTTAACCTGATTCTAGATATTAGCCTCAATGTGAGGTCTCTTCAAAATTCCTTTTAAAAACATTCTGAATAAAAACATTTAGTGTTTTTAATTATGTTATAATTTATAAATTAATTTATTTAATCCCACTAAGGTTCAGTTTCTTCATCTTTAAATAGGGACACTAACAGGACCTAGTTCATGAAGTTATCACAGGATTAAATATGATAACGCATGCAGAATGCCCAATATAGTCTGTATACATAGTAAGCATCCAACCAATATTTGCTACTTTTTTGCTTACATTTTCACCATTGTTTTAGTAATTTTCAGATTTCCCAACATTAACTGTAGCTTTTAAAACATACTGAGTAGAGCATAGTCTTCCCAGGTTTTTATATTACTAGTTTAAGTGTAACTCTTAGAACAGTTAACCTCATCTTTTCTGCCATGTAACACAGATAAAACCACTGTGAAGCATATTTGTCTCAATTCCTGTATTTAATATGTATCAGTTAGCTAACCTGTATCTAGCTTATTATTGCTAGGTATCACTAAGAATAGCAATACGAACAACAAATATTTATTGGAAATGGTCATGCCTTAAAAGAATCCTGAAATGGTTGCGTATTGTCAGAAAAGCTTTCACCATTTAGATTTCTAAAGTACTGGTTTTTCATAGAATGAACGTAAACTAATATTCTCACACTCTAGACTCACAGATTTTGAGTTAAAACATTTTTAAAGTGTAACATTTAGGGAAAATAATCAGCTTAACCCATTACTAAGAGCTTAAATAAATAAAACATGACCTTAAATGGAAAATTTGAGGATAGAACTTGTGACACCAAAATTAGTTGAATTGATATCAATAAGGAGAATTATTTAAACAAAAGATACATTTCTTAGTGTTTCTCTTTAACTCCTGATCCTTACATTCTGATAGAACATGAAGACAGCTGTACAGTACCTTGATGAGGTTGTGTCCCACAGAGTAGACAGCTGCTAGGTTTCCCTTCTCTCCAGGTGCATGCATACCTGTCCCATACCCATGCCAAGCAACTAGATATGGATTATGAATTGTAATCCAGTATTTGACACGGTCCCCAAACGTCTGGAAACAGTAAGTGGCATAGTCATTGAAGATATCTATTATGGTTTCATTTTTCCATCCCCCATAGTCTTCTTGTAGGGCCAAAGGCAAGTCCCAATGATATAAAGTAACTATTGGTTCGATGTTTCTAAGTACTAGAGCATCGAGAAGAGTATTGTAATACTGGAGACCTTTTGCATTGGCAACTGCTGCTATTCCAGTGGGAAAAAGTCTTGGCCAGGAAATTGAAAACTGATAGAAAGAAACTCCGATAAAATCCAGGGCTGATAAGTCTTTTTCCAGAAAAATGTAACTGTCACTGGAACCATTCGTGCCGTTGACATCTTTAAGGTGTGTTTGGATAAAATGATCCCATATAGAGGGTCCTTTTCCATCTGTCTTCCAGTTCCCTTCCACTTGAAATGCTCCAGTCCCGACACCCCAAAGAAAGTTTTTAGGAAAAGTGTCATAGAGAAATAGCTGACTTTCATTTACCGGACTAATATGAGGATTTTTAGACCACACAGCTCTGCCGTCTCCAGAGAATCCGGTAACAGCTTGCAGGAGAATGAATGCTGACAGGATGGCAGATCTTTGCGGTCCCCCGGTGCACATTGTTTTCTGGCAGTGTATGTTTCTTTCATCGGTGCTGAAGAAAAATCCATTCATTCCCTGGAGATCCAGCCGCCCAGCCTGACTTCATTTGCCACGAACTGCTCGAACTGCTCGCCTGTCTTATCAACGCTTCAGTAAAAGCTTGTGATTGTAAAGCTCTGTCAATGATTAGCTTGAACTGTGAGATTTAGGATGGGCCACGGAGAGCAACGTAATTTGAGGGAGGTGGCTCTCCTACACTCCCCAACACATTTCCTTCTCTCTGACTATGGGAAAAATTATATGAAAACGCATCACTGACCGTACTTTGATTGTGTAACTAAAACATGTATAAGCAATGATTAAAAATGCCATGTTCTCTTGGTAGACTTTCATATTGACCCAAATCTTTTCTGAATGTTTTGAACATTATTGAATAAAGTATATACCTTTTCTAGTTTTATAGTTTTTGAGTGGTAATTTTATTATTTCATGTTTCAGGAGAGGCAATACAAATAAGGAGCATTTCTATAAGCCTGTAATGCAGAGCTAGAACATACAATAAGATATTACACTTCTACAAAAATTATAACACATTGAAGAATAATCTAATCAAATGCCACCTATTTTTTTAAAATTTTTAATTTATTTTTGATACAGAGAGAGACAGAGCATGAGAGGGGGAGGGGCAGAGAGAGAAGGAGACACAGAACCGGAAGCAGGCTCCAGGCTCTGAGCTAGCTGTTAGCACAGAGCCTGACGTGGGGCTCGAACCCACGAACGTGAGATCTGACCTGAGCCGAAGTTGGAGGCTTAACCGACTGAGCCACCCAGGTGCCCCTCAAATGCCACCTATTTTAAGAAATTTATAAAAATGTATTGATACATTTGAAAAAAGATGAATGAAGAAATATATAGCTCTTTCTAGGTGGAAAAGCTGAATACTTTCCAATTTAATTTATAAATTTAAATGTACTTTCAACCAAAATTTTCTAAACCCCAAATTTTACTTCAACAAAATTATTATAAAAGTTTGCTTGATGAATAAATAGGCAACAGTTACAAATAAAGAAAGAGAAAAAGAAAATAGTGAAGGCATAGACCACCTTTAGATATGAAAATATTTTTAAAAAGCACAACTTAAATAGCATGAATCTGGTATAGAAATATATAGAAAGAAAATACTGTACAGAATCCATAGCTTCCAGTTAACTTTTAAAAAATGCATTCTTTTAAATATTTGAAGTATCCCATAATAATGAAAGGTAGAGTGGTTAGCAATTTGGTCTCCGGAGTCAGACTGCCTGAGTTTCAATATAGCTGTGTGACTAGAAACAACTTATTTATCTTTTCTGCACTCCAGTTTCTTGTTACGTAAGAAAAGTCACAACACTAGTATCTACTGCTTGGATAAATGTGAGAATTAAATTAGTTAATACATGTAAAGCACTTAGAAGAGACACTGACACATAGTAAGTGCTCAATAAATATTTCTCTTATTGCTTTGTGAAAAGGAAGGATTATTCAGAAAGTGATGGTAAGATTTAGCATAATAGACACTATGTTCTGGCTCCTGCCCACATTTTAAACTTTATTTCTCTTCAGTTTACTACATGTAGTACCCTACCCTTCAGCCATATCAAATAACGTTTAGTAAGTTGGACACACGTTGAGCCCTCATATTCTGTGCCTTGGCATGCATGCTCTCTGCATAGGATGTGTTTCCCCCTTCATGTAGCTCATGTCTAGGTGTTCTTCAAAACTGCAGTACTTCCTTTGCAAAACTTTCTGGCTTTCCAGTTTGTTTTAACTTATTTATTTATTTAAATTTTAAAAATTACAGTTTATTAGTCCTCTTGTGAAAAATCAGCACAATCACTGCAGATAAAGTCACTGCTGAATCTTTACTCCTTCTGGGTCTGATCTCCTGCTCACTTTGGTCAGCACCAATGCCGGCCTTGGCAGTCCGCCTGACTTTCTTCATTCTATTCTTGTGTTTCCTTCATTGTTTCCTTGACTTCTGTTTTTCTCGTACAGGCCATGTCTTGCAAGTCTGCCTGGGTTCATTTTTGGAGGTGCAATCCAAGAAATACTAAATCATGCTGAAGCCAGCTGTCTTGCAGTCACCAAAATAGGCTCTGGATCCAAATACAAACATGACACCTGATGTCATCTGGTCTTGTACATTTTGGTTATTTTTTCCTCAAATTTCTGTCTTAGGTACTGTTGCATTCCCAGGGTGAAGTAGTCGATTGGTCATGAACTTCCTGGTCTGGATATTTACCATGTTTCTCATGATGGTGGTTGATCCTCAGGCAGCCAGAGAAGAAATAAGACTTTATTTGTTATAGATGTACCTCCTTGTTCCATGTTCCCATTGCAATCCATACCTTCTCTGTTATGACATTTATCACACAATAAATTTATCTATAACCTCTTTTTTTACTTTCTCTCTCACTGTCTCTCTTTTAAAAACAAGGACCATAACTGTTTGGTCTCTATAGAACATTTTGGGCCTAGTAGTCACTAGACCTGAGTGAATGTCCCTATAGTATGTATGCTTACATCTGTCACTGCATTTATCACATGATCCTGGGATGCTTTGTCTCTTCCCCCAGACAGGGAGAGTATCTTTTATCTAAATTTTTATCATCACTTATCTAAGCAAATGCTTAATCATTGTATATTGAGTGAATGGAGTTGATGGAATCAGTTCACTATTTCTAAACTATTTTTCTCAGATTTATTAAGATATAATTGAAATGTAACATTGTATTAGTTTAAGATGTACAGGAAAATGATTTATGTCTATATTGTGGACTAATTACTAAAAATAAAAATTTTAATTTACACCCTCACAAATATATTCGATTAAAAAATATATAGCTAGAAGAAAATGGAAGTAAATGTTAAATTACATAAATACAGTTTATACAATGATATTTATATACTTACATGTGAGGTTATATAAATAGTTTAATTATAATTAAAATAAATGAAAAAAATTGAAAGACAAATAACAAACTTGGAAAATATTAGAGTAAATCTAGAAGGCAAACGGCCAACTTTTTATTATATAAGTAATACAGTCAAATCATTAAGAAAATACTCTAAATTAGACAAATGGTCAAACAACATGAATAAAAAATATGAAAAATGAAGAAATGCAACTGAATAACTAATTTAAAAAAATTACATGGCCAGTCATTAAAAACACATACAAGAGTAACTCCACGAGATCCTGGTTGGCTCAGTTGGAAGAGCGTGTGACTCTTGATCTCCGGGTTATAAGTAAAAGCCCCATTTTGGGTGTAGAGATCACTTAACAATATAATCTTTACGGGCACCTGGCTGGCTCAGCCAGTTAAGCATCTGACTTGGGCTCAGGTCATGATCTCACAGTTTGTGCCTGGATCATCTGTCTCCCTCTCTCTGCCCTGAGTGCTCTCTCTCTCCCTCATCCTCTCAAAAATAAATAAACATTAAAAAAATAAAATTAAATAAAATAAAATCTCTAAGGGTGCCTGGGTGGCTCATTTGGTTAAGTTAGCTTTTTTAAAGTTAAAAAAATTTTTTTAAATCTTGAAACAAAACTCCAAAATATTTTATTAAATTAGCAAAAAGAAAACTAAGTTATAAAAATCAGTTAATGAGATTGTAACTGATTAGAGTATGATTTTGTACAATACTTACAGAAAATAATTTTTTTAAGTTTATTTATTTATTTTGAGAGAGACAGAGATAGCACAAGTGGGGGAGGGGCAGAGAGAGAGGCAGAGAGAGAATCCCAAATAGGCTCTGCAGTGTCAGCACGGAGCCTGACATGGGATTCAAACTCACGAAAACGTGAGATCATGACCTGAGTTGAAGTTGAAAGTCAGGGGTGCCTGGGTGGCTCAGTGGGTTAAGTGTCCAGTTTTGGCTTAGGTCATGACATCATGGTTTGTAGGTTTGAGCCCCATGTCGGGCTCTGTGCTGACAGCTAGCTCAGAGCCTAGAGACTGTCTTCGAATTCTGTGTCTCCTGTTCTCTCTGACCTTCTCCTGCTTGTGCTCTCTCTCTCTCTCTCTCTCTCTCTCTCAAAAATAAATAATGAAAAAAAATTTTTTAATTAAAGAAAAGAAACTAAAAGTCGGACGCTTAACCCACTGAACCACCCAAAAAACAATTTTTAATATACAATTAACCTTAGATATTTTCATATTTTTAAATTCAATAATACCAGAAATTAATAAAAATCAGAAATATATCATAATAAATTAATACTAAATACATAAAATGCTGTGTATGCAAATATATTATAGCAGTATTACTTATGTTTGTGCAACATGCATTTTTGACTCAAAATAAATAAATAATCTGAAAAAAAGGAGTGTTTTATGGTTTGTTTCCCTCTCTCTCCCCTTTTTCTACCTTTCCCATATGTTCATCTGTTTTGTTTCTTAAATTCCCTATATGTAGTTAAAGCATATGATATTTGTCTTTCTCTGGTTGCCTTATTTCACATAGCATAATACACTCTAGCTCCATCCATGTCATCACAAATGGTAGGGTTCATTCTTTTTGATGGCTGAGTAATATTTCATTGAATATACATGCCACATCTTCTTTATCCATTCATCAGTTGATGAACATTTGGACTTTTTCCATAGTTTGGCTACTGTTGACAACACTGCTATAAACTTCTGGGTACATGTGCCCCTTTGAATCTGTGTTTTTATAGTCTTTGAGTAAATACCTAGTCATGAAAATTGCTGTGTCATAGGGTAATTCTATTTTTAACTTTTTTAAAAACTTTTTTTAATGTTTTATTTATTTTGATACAAAGAGAGACAGAGCATGAGAGAGGGAGGGGCAGAGAGAGAGAAGGAAACACAGAACCAGAAGCAGGCTCCAGGCTCTGAGCTAGCTGTCAGCACAGAGCCTGACGCGGGGCTCAAACCCACGAACGTGAGATCTGACCTGAGCCAAAGTCAGAGGCTTAACCGACTGAGCCACCCAGGCGCCCTATTTTTAACTTTTTGAGGAAGCTCCATATTGTTTGCTGGAGTGGCTGTACCAGTTTGCATTCCCACCAACAGTGTAAGAGGTTTCCCCTCCACATCCTCACCAACATCTGTTGTTTCCTGTGTTGTTCATTTTATACATTCTGACAGGTATAAGATGGTATTTCATTGTGGTTTTGATTTGTATTTCCTTGATGATAAATGATGCTGAGCATTTTTCATGTGCCTGTTAGCCATCTGTATGTCTTCTTTGGAAAAATGTGTATTTCATTCTTCTTTCCATTTTTTAACTAGATTATTTGCTTTTTGGGTGTTGAATTTTCATAGATTTTGGATACTAATCTTTTTTTTAATTTTTTTAATGTTTTATTTATTTTTGATACAGAGAGAGACAGAGCATGAGAGAGGGAGGCGCAGAGAGAGAAGGAGACACAGAACTGGAAACAGGCTCCAGGTTCTGAGCTAGCTGTTAGCACAGAGCCTGACGTGGGGCTCGAACCCACAAACGTGAGATCTGACCTGAGCTGAAGACGGAGGCCTAACCGACTGAGCCACCCAGGCGCCCCTGGATACTAATCTTTTATCAGTTATGTCATTTGCAAATATCTTCTCCCATTCCGTAAGCTGCCTTTTAGTTTTGTTGATTGTGTCCTCAACTGTGCAGAAGATTTTTATCTTTTTAATAAATGTTTATTTATTTTTGAGAGAGACAGAATATAAGTGGGGGAGGGGCAGAAAGAGATGGAGATACAGAATTTGAAGGAGGCTTCAGGTTCTGAGCCATCAGTACAGAGCCTGATGTGGGGCTCAAACTCCCAAACCATGAGATCATGACCTGAGCTGAAGTCAGATGCTTAAGCAACTGAGCCACCCAGGTGCCCCCAGAAGCTTCTTATCTTGATTAAGTCCCAATAGTTCATTTTTGCTTTTGCTTCCCTTCACTCTGACAATGTGTCTAGTAAGAAGTTACTTGGGCCAAGGTCAAAGAGGTTGATGCCTGTGTTCTTCTCTAGTACTTTGAAGGTCTCCTGTCTCACATTTAGGTCTTTTATCCATTTTTAATTTATTTTTGTGTATGGTGTGAGAAAGTGGTCCAGTTTCATTCTTCTGCATGTTACCATCCAGTTTCCCCAACACCATTTGTAAAAGAGACTGTCTTTTTTTCACTGGATGTTCTTTCCTACTCTGTCAAAGATTAGTTGGCCATGTAGTTGCGGGTCCATTTCTGAGTTTTCTGTTCAGTTCCATTAATCTATGTGTCTGTTTTTGTGCCAGTGCCATACTGTCTTGATGACTACAGCTTTGTAATATAGCTTGACATCAAGAATTGTGATGTCTCCAGTTTTGCTTTTATTTTTCAGGATTGCTTTGGATATTTGGGGTCTTTTGTGGTTCCATACAAATTTTAGCATTGCTTGTTTTAGCTCTGTGATAAATACTATTGGTATTTTGATAGGGATTGCATTAAACGTGTAAATTGCTCTAGATTGTATAGACATTTTAATAAAATTTTTCTTCCAATCCATGAGCATGGAATGCTTTTTCATTTCCTTGTGTCCTCTTCAATTTCTTTCATTAGTGTTCTATAGTTTTCAGAATACAGATTGTTTACCTCTTTGATTAATTTTATTCCTGGGTATCTAATTGTTTTGGGTGCAATTGCAAATGGGATTGATTCCTTGATTTCTTTTTCTGCTACTTCATTATTGGTATAAAGAAATGCAACAGAGTTTCTGTATGTTGATTTTATATCTTGTGACTTTGCTGAATTCATGTGTTAGTTCTACCAATTTTTTGGTGTAGTCTTTTGAGTTTTCTACATATAGTATCATGTTGGCTGCAAATAGTTTGACTTCTTCCTTGCAAATTTGGATGCCTTTTATTTCTTTTTGTTGTTTAATTGCTGAGGCTAAGACTTTCAGTAGTATGTTAAATAATAATGGTGAGAGTGAACATCCCTGTCTTGTTCCAGACTGTAGAGGAAGAGCTCTTAGATTTTCCTTATTGAGGGTGATATTAGTTGTGGGTCTTTCATATATTGCTTTTATAAAGTTGAGGTATATTCAATGATTTATTTAAAGGTAAGTTGAACTCATGACTCTGAGATTTAAAGTCACAATTGAGCTAGCCAGGTGAAGCTTAATTTTTTATTTTTAATTAAAAAACAAAAGGATAAAAGGAAAAAAATTAGTCAATATTAGACATAAAAGTTTATTTATGAGAAACTCTACTTTCCTGCAAAGATTAAGAACAAACCAAGGATGTCTACTTCAACACTTGTACCCAACGTCATACTAGAAGTTCAAGCTAATGTAATAAGACAAGAAAGGGAGGTAAAAAGTATAAAAATTGGGAAGTAAAAAATAAAAGTTTTTGTTTATAGATGATGATGATTGTCTATGTAGAAAATCCCAAAGAATCAATAAAAGAAATCCTGGAAATAAGAAGCAACTATAGCAAGGTTGCAGAATATAGGTTTATATATATATATATATAACTTTATATTGTTTTTTAAAGTTTATATTTAAAATTTTTTTTAATGTTTTATTTATTTTTAATACAGAGAGAGACAGAGCATGAGAGGGGGAGGGGCAGAGAGAGAAGGAGACACAGAACCAGAAGCAGGCTCCAGGCTCTGAGCTAGCTGTCAGCACAGAGCCTGACGTGGGGCTCGAACCCACGAACGTGAGATCTGACCTGAGCCGAAGCCGGAGGCTTAACCGACTGAGCCACCCAGGCGCCCCTAAAGTTTATATTTTAATTCCAGTTAGTGAATATACAGTATTATATTAGTTTCAGGTGTTCAATATAGTAATTCAACAGTTCCATACATCACCCTGCACTCATCACAACAAGTGCACTTTTTTTGGGTAAATTTTTTTAATGTTTATTTATTATTGATACAGAGAGAAACAGAGCATGAATGGGGGAAGACAGAGAGGGAGTGAGACACAGAATCCAAAGACAGGCTCCAGGCTCTGAGTTGTCAGCACAGAGCCCACGCGGGGCTGGAACCCACAAACTGTGAGATCATGACCTGAACCGAAGTCAGATGCTTGACCAACTGAGCCACCCAGGTGCCCCACAAGTGCACTCCTTAATCCCATCACCTGTTTAACCCATCCCTTCACCACTTCCCTTCTGGTAACCATCAGATTGTTCTCTATAATTGAGTAGAGGTTAATATCTAAAAGTCAATTGCTTTATTATTTACCAGAAATGAACCATTGGATTTGGAATTTAAAAGACAATACTGTTGGGGTGCCTGGGTGGCTCAGCTGGTTAAGCATCCAACTTCAGCTCAGGTTATGATGTAATGGTTCATGGTTTCGAGCCCCGTATTGAGCTCTGTGTTGACAGCTCAGAGCCTGGAGCCTGCTTTGGGTTCTGTATCTCCCTCTCTTTTTGCCCCTTCCCTGCTTCTGCTCTGTCTCTCTCCCTCTCAAAAATAAATAAACATTTAAAAATTTTTTAAAAAGAAAATGCTAAAAAAGAGTGACAATACTATTTACATTAGGACAAAAAATTACATACTTAGATATAAATCTAACAAGATATGTACAAGATCTATATGAGGAAAACTATAAAACGCTGATGGAACACATCAAAGAAAATCTAAATAAATGGAGAAATATTCCATATACATAGACAGGAAAATTAAATATTATCAAGATGATGTGGGTTCTCTGTAATGTGATCTACGGATTCAATGTAATCCCAATAAAAATCTTAGTCAGTTATTTTCTAGATATTGATGAATTGATTCTAAAGTTTATATGGAAAGGAAAAGACCCAGAAAAGCCAATATGATATTGAGGAACTGATAATCTAAGGACTGATGGCACCCGACCTCAAGACTTTAAAGCTACAATAGTCAAGACAGTGTGATATTGGCAAAAGAACAGACACGTAGAACAACTGAATAGACTAGAAAGCCCAGAAATACACCTGCATAAAAATAATCAATTGATCTTTGACAAAGGAGCAAAGGCAATTTAAGGGAGAAAGGATAGCCTTTTCAACAGATAGCGCTGGAACAATTAGACGTTCACATGCAAAATTCACATTCACAAGGAACAGACTATACACACTATATACACAAAAATTAACTTACTGTGAATCATAGACTTAAGCTCATAGTGGATCATAAAATGCAAAATTATGAAACTCCAGAAGATAGCATAGAAGAAAATCTAGGAGACCTTGGGTTTGGTGATGACTTCTTAGTCAAAATCACGACCCAAAAAAGAAAAACAAAGGTAAGTTGAACTTTTTTTTTTTTAATATTTTTTAAAATTTATTTTTGATAGAGAGAGAGAGACAGAGCATGAGAGGGGGAGGGGCAGAGAGAGAAGGAAACACAGAACCAGAAGCAGCTCCAGGCTCTGAGCTAGCCGTCAGCACAGAGCCCGACGCGGGGCTCGAACCCACGAACGTGAGATCTGACCTGAGCCGAAGCCGGAGGCTTAACCGACTGAGCCACCCAGGCGCCCCTGAACTTCTTTTTTAAAAAATTCTGCCTTGCAAAAGACTTTTAAGAGAATGAAAAAAACAAGCCATAGACTAGGAGAAAATACCTACAAAACAGATACATATCAGATAAAGGACTGGTATACACAATGTATAAAGAACTCTTTTTTTAATGTTTTTTAAAATTTTATATTTATTTTTGAGAGACAGCATGAGCAGGGGAGGGTCAGAGAGAGAGGGAGGTACAGAATCTGAAGCAGGCTCCAGGCTCTGAGCTAGCTGTCAGCAAAAAGCCCAACGCGGGGCTCGAACCCATGAACCATGAGATCATGACCTGAGCTGAAGCCAGATGCTTAACTGGCTGAGCCACCCAGGCACCTCCAAAGCACTCTTAAAACTCAAGAACAACAACAGAGATGCCTGGGTGGCTCAGCTGGTTGAGCATCCAACTTCGGCTCAGGTCATAATCTCCCAGTTAGTGAGTTCGAAACCCACATCAGGCTCTGTGCTGACCTGGAGCCTGCTTTGGATTTAGTGTCTTCCTCTCTCAGCCTCTCCCCTACTCATGCTCTGTCCATCTTTCTCTCAAAAATAAATAAACATTAAAAAAATAAAAAAAAAGAACAACGAAGCAATTAGAAAATAGGCACCATATCTGACAAGCATCTCAGCAAAGAAGACAGACGCATTTGAAAAAATACTCCACATCATATATCATGAGTGAATTGCAAATTAAAACAACAGTGATATATTATTACATACCTATTAGAATGGTCAAAATCCAAAACACTGATCACACCAAATGCTGGTAAGGATGTGAAGCAACAGGCACTCTTATTTATTGTTAGTGGGAATGCAAAATGCTACATACACTTGGAAGAGGTTGGACGTGTCTTATAAAATTGCTTATAAGTTTCTTACAAAACGTACTCTTACCACACTGTCTAGTAATTACAACCTTTGGTATTTCCCTAAATGAGTTAAAAACTTGTTGTCCTTACAAAAATCTCAACATAAATGTTTGTAGTGCCTTTATTCATAATTGCCAAAGCTAGGAAGCAACCAACATGTCCTTTAATAGGTGAATGGATAAACAAAAATGTGATACATCCATACAATGAAATAGTATTTAGCAATAAAAAGGAGTGACCTATCAAGCCAGGAAAAGACATGGAGAAGACTTAAGTGCATATCACTAAATGAAAGAAGAGAATCTGAAATGGCTACATACTGTATGGTTCCAACTATATGACAATCTGGAAGCAGCAAAAGGGAAACTATAAGATCCGTGGGACTGGGTTGAGGGAAGATGAATGAGTGAGCCACAGGGTATTTTTAGGGCAATGAAACTATTTTTCTGTAGAATACTGTAATGGTGGATCCATTTATCAAAAGCCATAGAATGCACAACACAAAGAATGAATGTTAATATATGCTATGAACTTTAGTTAATAATGTGTCCATATTGGCTTATTAATTGTAACAAGTGTACCACATGGATGCAAGATGTTAAAAACAGGGGAAGTTGGGGCTGGGGGAGGAAGTGAAGGGGTGTATGGGAACTCTGCAGCTATAATTTCTCAAGAAAGAGTCTATTAATTAAAAAAATTATTGACAAAGGCTAAGTTTGAAATGTATACTGAATATTTGTTTGCTAGTGACAAGTAATTTATCATCAAACGATTTCCTATTTCATATGAGAAAACAAAGGAATTAGAGAATTGTCAGGGCAAGTGCAGTCAGCTGGTTAAACCAGAACATGAGTAGATAACAATAACATAACTCCACACCTATTAGGATGGCTACTATGAAAAAGAAGAGACACCAGGAATTAACAAGCATTGGAGAATATGTAGAGAAATTGGAGCCTTTGTGTATTGTTGGTCAGAGTGTAAAAGGGTGCAGATACTGTGGAAGAAGACAGTGTAGCAATTCCTCAAAAAAGTAAACATATAATTACCGTGTGATCCAGCAATTCCACTTCTGGGTATATACTACAAAAATTGAAAGCAGGGATTCCAACAGGTATTTGTACACCTATATTCATGGTAGCATTATTCATAGGAGCCACAAGGTAAAAACAATCCAAACTACCATCAACAGATAAATGGATAAGCAAAATGTGCCATATATGTATATATATACATATATATGTATATATATGTATATATATATATATATATATACACACACACTGTATTACTCAGCCTTAAAAAGGAATTAAATTCTAACATGTGCTGCTACAACATGGATTAACTTTGAAGACAGAATTAAATAAGCCAGATGCAAAAGACAAGTATTATACAATTATACACCCACCAGATACCTGTAATATTCAAACTTGTATAGACACAGAAAATAGAATGTAGTTTCCAGGGCTGGGGAGGGGGGTGAATGAGGAGCTATCATTTAATAGATACAGAGTTTCAATTTGGGAAGATGAAAAAGTTCTGGAAATGGATTACATTACATTCAACAATGTGAATATAATTAATGCCATGGAAGTATAAACCTAAAAATGGCTAAATGGTAAATTTTATGTATGTATATTTTACCACAATAAAACATTCTTTTTGAAAGAGTGAATGAGGAAAAATAGGAAGTAACCTTTGTGATGACAATGACTTAATACTGAAGCTTAAAGAATTCTCAAATATTTATGAAAATAGGTCATAAATTTATAAAATATTTACCACGATTTAATGAATCAGAATAGGGGTTTCATTTTTCCTGAACAATTATCAAATATTTTTGGATATTTTACTCATAAAAGGGCCCATATTAAGTCCTAGGAGAGAATATATATGTTCCTGCCCCCCAAAAGAGTTTACAGCTTAGAAAAAACATAATAAAAACCATAAAATGTCTAAGAATTCAAAATAATATCTCCCAGGTGCCAACTAAATGGGATAGACATATATACTCTAGGAATTATGTATTCAAAAAATTACTTCATAACGTTTAATACAAATGACAAAATTTTACAGTAGGGAGTGTCCTTAGAAATCATCTTGTTTAGCCCTTTATTTTACAAATAAGGGTTTTAAAACTAAGATAGTAGAGGCCAGAATTCATCATTCATTTATTCATTTCAAAAATCTTTACTGTGGGGCACCTGGCTGGCTCAGTAGGTTAAGCGTCCGACTTCAGCTCAGGTTATGATCTTGCGGTTCGTGAGTTCGAGCCCCGCGTCTGGTTCTTGCTGACCGCTAGCTCAGAGCCTGGAACCTGTCTTTGATTCTGTGTCTCCCTCTCTCTCTGACCCTCCCATGCTGATGCTCTCTCTCTCTCAAAAAATAAATAAAACATTTTTTTAAAACCCCAAAAATCTTTATTGAGTATCTCCTATGGATCACTCTGTTGGAGGCTGGAATTTAAAAATGAAGATGTTGGCAAGAAAGTGGTGGGAATGTACATTGGCAGAGCCACTGTGAAAAACTGTGTAGAGTCCTCAAAAAATTAAAAGTAGAACTACCATATGATCCAGTAATTCCACTACTGGATATTTACCCAAAGAAAACAAAAACACTAATTTAAAAAGATACATATACCCCCGTGTTTATTGCAGATTGTTTATAAGACCCAAGATTTGAATGCAACCCACGTATCCATCAATAGGTGAATGGCTAAAGATGTGATATATATGCATAAATATACACACATATATGTGCATATATATGTGTGTAATAGACTATTACTCATTTAAAAAGGATGAGATCTTTGCCATTTGTGAAAACATGGATGGATCTAGAGGGTATTATGCTGAGTGAAAGAAGTCAGAGAAAGACGAATACCATACGATTTCACTTATAAGTGGAATCTAAAAAACAAAATAAATGAATAAACAAACCAAAAAGCAAAAATAGTCCTATAAAAACTGAGAACAAACTGGAGGTTGCTAGAGGAAAGGAGATGGGGTCTGGGGAAAATGAGTGAAGGGGAGTGGGAGATACGGGCTTTCATTTGTGGGGTGAAAAAGTCACAGGGGTAAAAGTACGGCGTAGGGAATACAGTCGGTGTAACAGCACCGTGTAGTGACAGCTGGTAGCTACACTTGTGGTAAGCGTAGCATAATGTATAAACTTGTCGAATTCCTATGTTGTACACCTGACACTAAAGTAACATTGTAGGTCAGCTCTACTTCATTTAAAAAGTAAAAGTAGAGGCACCTGGGTGGCTCAGTGGGTTAGGCAGCCAACTCTTGATTTCAGCTCAGGTCATGGTCTTACTGATTATGAAATCAAGCCTTGCATCAGGCTCTGTGCTGACAGTGCAGAGCCTGCTGGGGACCCTCCCCCCCCTTTCTGCCCCTCCCCTACTCTCTTTCTCTCAAAATAAATGAATAAACTTAAAAAAATTGAAGATATTATAATATTCACATCTCTTATACAAAAACAGGATGGACGTTTAATCCAAAGAGACACGTCTGTGCATACATGCATGCATGTGTGTAGGTGGAAGGTTGGAGTAGAGGTGCCTGAAAACTCTGAGTTAGTTCCTAAACAATGAAGAATGATGAGATATTAGCCAGAAGAGAGAAAGAGGGAGGGAGGCTATCCCATGTAGGTGCGGTAGAATATTGGAAGTCGAGAGATGAAAAGGTTTGGCAAGTAGTTCAGGACATCCAGGTTTTAAGAGATAGTGGAGAATAGCAAGAAATAATTTGCAGAGAGTGGCAGAAGCCATGCATAAAGGACTTTTTTAGCCATGTTACTGGAATTTATGTA
Source organism: Suricata suricatta (assembly GCF_006229205.1). Classification (NCBI taxonomy): domain Eukaryota; kingdom Metazoa; phylum Chordata; class Mammalia; order Carnivora; family Herpestidae; genus Suricata; species Suricata suricatta. The sequence continues at coordinate 162,873,686 of NC_043700.1, forward strand.
TTTATGTATTTATTTTTAAGTAGGCTTCACACCCGGTGTGGAGCCCAATATGGGGCTTGAACTTATAATCCTGAGATCAAGATCTGGGCTAAGATCAAGAGTTGGAAGCTTAACTGACTGAGCCAACCAGACACCCCAAGTTATTAGAATTTAGATTCTATTTTTTGTGAGAGATAGGTAGCCATTGAAAATCTGTTAAGCAAGTATATAAGTTAGGGTAAACTTTACAAATAGACTCCAAAATATAAAGTCAAGGCCCAAATAGAAGGTCATTTGTCACACATTTGTCTGATGAAGGAAGTCCCAGGTTTCAGGTGGTTCATCTCCACAGTGATTAAGAGACTTGAGGTGCTTATATCTGTAGTTCTTTTACTCCCTAAGGCCTCCAGGAGTCTCCCTCCCTGACCTCGGCATTTGGAGTGGAAATCCTCTGAAAAGCTTTGGCCTGGAAGTAAGCACATAATTTCAGAAATGTCTTCAAGGTGCATCCATGTTGTGGCATGTGTCAGAATACAATTCCTTTTGAAGGCTGAATAATATTTCATAATATGTATATACCATATTTTTGGTCTATTTATCTGTAGATGAATATTTAAATTTCTACCTTTTGGCTGTTGTAAATAGTGCTGCTATGAACATAAAGTGTGTAAGTATCAGTTGGAGTCCCTGCTTTTGACGTGTATACCCAAAAGTGAAACTGATGGATCATATGGTAATTCTATATTTAATTTTTTGAGGTATTGCCACACTGTTTCCCACAACCTCCATTTTTGTTGTGCATCAGAATCACTTCTTGAGTTTTAAAAAATATACATGCTCAGTCTCCACTTCTGGGCACTGATAGGTAGATTGGAGGAGACACCTGACTTCTGTTTCTTTTTAGAATTCATATTTTTAAAATACTAGAAACAAATTAGTAAGGGGTGGTTTTAAAAAATCTTTATTTACTTTAAAAATTCAGGTATAATTAACATACAGGGTTATATTAGTTGCAGGTGTACAGTAGAACGATTTGACAATTCATTACCTTACTCAGTGCTCATGAGAAGTGCCCTCTGAATCCCTCCCCTATTTCACCCCTCCCCCACCCCCCTTCTGGCAACCACCAGTTTGTTCTCTTTGTTAAGAATATGGTTTTTCATTTGTCTCTTTTTTCCTTTGCTCATTTGTTTTGCCTCTTAGATTCCACATATGCCTGGAATCATATGGTATTTGTTTTTCTCTGAGCGATTTCATTAGGATTTTACCTTCCGGATCCGTTTAAATTGTTGCAAACACAATATCTCATTCTTTTTTTTTTTTTTTACTTTTTTATTTTTATTATATACTACACCGATACACTGCAAACCTTCTAGAAAGGGCAGGTGAGCAGAACTGAGTTATTCTTCATCAGTCAGGAAAAGGCCACGTTAATCGATATTCTCCAAACCCTTTGACACATAGTGACGAGTAACTCCAGAGATGCGCCTATCTCTTTGCATCAGACTCCACTGATACGGATAATGGGCAACCCTTTTTTCCTTGCCCCAGTTACAGAACCTGTGGATGTGCGCGGTGGCAATGCCGGGGATGACCAAGCACACGGCCATGACGCTGATCCCGGGCAGGATCTCGAACCACATCGCAGCACGCCCGCCAGGGCTCATTCTTTTTCTTTTTAATTTTTTATTTTTTAAGTCATTCTTTTTTATGGCCGAGCAATATTACACTGTGTGTGTGTGCGTGTGTGTGTGTGTGTGTGTGTGTGTACCACAACTTCTTTATCCATTCATCTATAGATAGACATTTGAGATGCTCCCATATTTTGGCTATTATAAATAATGTTACAATGAACTTAGGGGTGTATATATCTTTTCTTTTCTTTCTTTAAAAGAATTTTTTTTTATTTTATTTATTTTTGAGACAGAGAGATTCAGAGCATGAGCAGGGAGGAGCAAAGAGAGAGGGAGGCACAGAATCTAATGCAGGCTCCAGGCTCTGAGCTGTCAGCACAGAGCCTGACGCGGGGCGCAAACCCACGAACGTGAGATCATGACCTGAGCCGAAGTCAGAGGCTTAACTGACTGAGCCACCCGAGAGCCCCTATCTTTTCAAGTTAATGTTTATTTTTTAATTTTGGAGACAGAGAGATAGTGTGAGCAGAGGAGAGGGGCAGAAGGAGAGAGAATCTTAAGCAGGCTTCATGCTCATTGTGGATCCTGATGCAGGGCTTGATCTTAAGACCTGAGCCAAAATTAGATGCTCAACTAACTGAGCCACCCAGGTGCTGTTCCAATTAGTGTTTTTGTATTCTTTGGGTAAATAACCAATAGTGGGATTACCGGATCATGTGGTAATTCTGTTTTTAACTTTTTAAGAAACTTCATGCTGTTTTCTGCAGTGGCTGCTCCAGTGCACATTCACACCAACAGTGCATGAGCTTTCCTTTTTTCTCCACATCCTCACCAACACTTGTTGTTTCTTGTGTTTCTGATTTTAGCCATTCTGACAGGTATGAAGTGATATTTCATTGTGATTTTTGTTTCAATTTTCCTGATGATGAGTGATGTTGAGCACTTTCCATGCATCTGTTGACCATCTCTATTTCTTCTTTGGAAAATGTCTGTTCATGTCTTCTGCCTATTTTAGTTGAAATATTTGTGGGTATTTTTGGTGATGAGATATATACATGTTTTATGTATTTGGAATATTGTTAAGAGTAAAAATAAGAGAATATTGAGCAAAATGTTGAGGTTCCCCTAGTTAACATTCAGAGTGTATCCTTATACACACACACCCCACACTCCACATACATTTTTCATACTTTTAAAAAACATAAATGTAATCACACACCATACACAGTGTTCTACAACATGCTCTATTCTCTTAATAATTTATTGTGAAGATATTTCAATGTCAGTATATGTATGTATGTCAAATTCAATCTTTTGGAATAGATGCATAATATTCCATGGCATCA
>NC_043700.1:162876744-162878370 GCF_006229205.1 Suricata suricatta
TGATGCCATGGAATATTATGCATCTATTCCAAAAGATTGAATTTGACATACATACATATACTGACATTGAAATATCTTCACAATAAATTATTAAGAGAATAGAGCATGTTGTAGAACACTGTGTATGGTGTGTGATTACATTTATGTTTTTTTAAAGTATGAAAAATGTGTGTGGAGTGTGGGGGGGGTGTGTATAAGGATACACTCTGAATGTTAACTAGGGGAACCTCAACATTGTGCTCAATATTCTCTTATTTTTACTCTTAACAATATTCCAAATACATAAAACATGTATATATCTCATCACCAAAAAAACCCACAAATATTTCAACTAAAATAGGCAGAAGACATGAACAGACATTTTCCAAAGAAGAAATAGAGATGGTCAACAGATGCATGGAAAGTGCTCAACATCACTCATCATCAGGAAAATTGAAACAAAAATCACAATGAAATATCACTTCATACCTGTCAGAATGGCTAAAATCAGAAACACAAGAAACAACAAGTGTTGGTGAGGATGTGGAGAAAAAAGGAAAGCTCATGCACTGTTGGTGTGAATGTGCACTGGAGCAGCCACTGCAGAAAACAGCATGAAGTTTCTTAAAAAGTTAAAAACAGAATTACCACATGATCCGGTAATCCCACTATTGGTTATTTACCCAAAGAATACAAAAACACTAATTGGAACAGCACCTGGGTGGCTCAGTTAGTTGAGCATCTAATTTTGGCTCAGGTCTTAAGATCAAGTCCTGCATCAGGCTCCACAATGAGCATGGAGCCTGCTTAAGATTCTCTCTCTCTCCTTCTGCCCCTCTCCTCTGCTCACACTATCTCTCTGTCTCCAAAATTAAAAAATAAACATTAACTTGAAATGATAGGGGCTCTTGGGTGGCTCAGTCAGTTAAGCCTCCGACTTCAGCTCAGGTCATGATCTCACGTTGGAGGGTTTGTGCCCCACGTCAGGCTCTGTGCTGACAGCTCAGAGCCTGGAGCCTGCTTCCGATTCTGTGCCTCCCTCTCTCTCTGCTCCTCCCTGCTCACGCTCTGAATCTCTCTGTCTCAAAAATAAATAAAACAAAAAAAATTCTTTTAAAGAAAGAAAAGAAAAGATATATACACCCCTAAGTTCATTGTAACATTATTTATAATAGCCAAAATATGGGAGCATCTCCAATGTCTATCTATAGATGAATGGATAAAGAAGTTGTGGTACACACACACACAGTGTAATATTGCTCAGCCATAAAAAAGAATGACTTAAAAAATAAGAAATTAAAAAGAAAAAGAATGAGCCCTGGCGGGCGTGCTGCGATGTGGTTCGAGATCCTGCCCGGGATCGGCGTCATGGCCGTGTGCTTGGTCATCCCCGGCATTGCCACCGCGCACATCCACAGGTTCTGTAACCGGGGCAAGGAAAAAAGGGTTGCCCATTATCCGTATCAGTGGAGTCTGATGCAAAGAGATAGGCGCATCTCTGGAGTTAATCGTCACTATGTGTCAAAGGGTTTGGAGAATATCGATTAACGTGGCCTTTTCCTGACTGATGAAGAATAACTCAGTTCTGCTCACCTGCCCTTTCTAGAAGGTTTGCAGTGTATCGGTGTAGTACATAATAAAAATAAA
>NC_043700.1:162878470-162892762 GCF_006229205.1 Suricata suricatta
GTTTTCCCATTTTTTTCTATTACAAACAATTAAGCAATTACCAACCCTGAAATAATAATTTTGCATATGTGAGAGCTATAAGAACTTGCTAAAACTGGAATTGCTGGGTTAAGGGGTGTGTCCATTTTCTATATTTATGGATATTTTCACTGCCCTTCAGAAAGACAATTGATGCTTTTAAGCTCCTACTATTAGTGCATGAGAGTCAGTTTCCTTCTTCTCCTCAATATTAAGCGTTACCAATCCTTCTTTTTTGTCAGTGTGATAAGGAAAAGATAACATTTCATTTTTGTATTCATTTGGGTTTCTCTGATTACTAATCTTGCATTCTTATTGACCCTTTTTATTTCCTCTCCTGTGGGTTGCCTTTTCATTTCCCTTTTACAACTTTCCTATTTTTTGCCTTTTTCTAATGAATTAGGAGGAGTTCATTTTATATATTTTATATCATTTATATCATTATATACATATATTAAATCTCTGGTCTGATACATATATTGCAAATTTTCTCTTTCTACATTTCGTTTTTCAGCTCTTCTAAAATCTCTTTACTGAGATAGAGTTCCCATACCATGCAATTATCCATTAGAAGTATACACCCCCATGGTTTTCAGTATGTTCAGATTGTGCAACCAACAATACAATCAATTTCAGAACATTATTTAGTGCTATTTTTAAAAAGGTTTATTTATTTATTTTGCGAGAGAGAGAGAAGGGAGAGGCAGAGACAGAGGGAAAGAGGGAATTCCAAGCAGGCTCTGCACTGTTGGTGTGGAGTCCGTTGCGGGTCTCTAACTCATGAACCATGAGATCATGACCTGAGCTGAAACCAAGAGCTGGATACTCAACTGACTGGCCCACCCAGGTGCCCCTATTTAATGCTATTTTAATGTACCTACGTGTGAAAAAGTTTTTCATTTTTGTGCAAATTTATTTTTCATTGCCTTTAGGGTTTCTGGGCTAGGAACACAGTTTCCCCACTAAAATTATAATATTCTTTTGTATATTTTTTAAATTAAAAAAATGTTTATTTACTTTCAAGAGAGACAGAGCATGAGCAGGGGAGGGGCAGAAAGAGGGGAGACACAGACTCCAAAGCCGGCTCCAGGTCCGAGCTGGTAGCACAGAGCTTGATATGGGGCTCAGACTCATGAGCCATGAGATCATGACTTGAGGTGAAGTTAGATGCTAACCAACTGAGCCACCGAGCAGCTCCTCTAATATTTTCTTTCTAGGACTTTTATAGTTTTGTTTTCCTTGTGTGGTCTTTTAAAAATCAATTTTCCTATTTATTAAGTTATTATTTCCCCCAAGCTCCCTTCCTCTCTTTCCACTCTTTTGTTGTTCTTCTAGAATTTGTCCATCTCCATATTTATACTTTGCATAATATTCAGGTATTGCTACCTTTCAAATCATTAATTTTAGACTATTGGTTTGCTAAATGGTAGATGAAGATTTGGCTTTCTTATATTATCATCTCCTGTTGGTATAAAAATATCTTTTTGGTTAAATTGATGGTTAGGGTTTACATTATTTTTACATAAATATTATTTATTGCTGAGTATTGTAATATACTATGGTTATGTTTTCTCTCTTTTAGTGAAGCACATTGCTCACCGCACATTTGTTTCATTGTTTGGCTGGGTTTAGAATTATACATTGGGGATCATTTTCATATAAAATGTTTAAAGGATGGGTGCCTGGCTGGCTCAGTTGGTTAAGCGTCTGATTTCAGCTTAGGTCATGATCTCATGATCTCATGATTTGTGGGTTCAAGCCCCACATCGAGCTCTGTGCTGACAGTTCAGAGCCTGGAGCCTGCTTCGGATTCTGTGTCTCCCTCTCTTTCTCTGCTCTTCGTCACTTGACCTCTGTCTCTCAAAATTAAAAAAATTTTAAACATGTTGAAGGGAGACAGAGGTGGTAGAAGCTGATGCAACACCTCTAGCATCACGAGTGTCTATAGCAGCCAGCAACATGTTCCCTGGACTGGCTCCAAGTTCATGAGCGGGGGAGGCTGTGGCAGTGGCAGTAACACCAGTGACAGCAGTCGTAGTTTCTAAGTGTAATCTTTTTTTTCTTTTTTTTAAATTTTTTATTTATTTTTGAGACAGAAACAGAGCATGAGCAGGGGAGGGGCAGAGAGAGAGAGGGAGACTCAGAATTGGAAGCAGGCTCCAGGCTCTGAGCTGTCAGCACAGAGCCTGAAGCGGGGCTTGAACCCATGGACGTGAGATCATGACCTGAGCTGAAGTCAGATGCTTAACCAACTGAGCCACCCAGGCACCACTGTAAGTGTAATCTTAAAGCCAAAAGTCTAGTGATGCTGTCTGGCTTCATTTCTTCAGCCCCTGCCCCTCCAACGTACTAAGTACCAAATTAATTCCCTGTTAAACTAACAACAACAACAACAACAACAACAATAACAAAACCCTTTACTGGAAGAAATATCTGGAACCATTTCTGTTTCCTACACTGAAGTCCGACACACACAATGTTACGCTTTGTGATTATGTTGGAAGATAGTTCATACCCAGCTGTTCTATATTTTGAATTGCTAATTACCTGGAATTGAAATATGTTTTTTGTTGTTTCTGCTGATCTAACTCTCACTCATGGTGCTGGTGCTTAGTCATCTTTGACTGTGAGTACAGACTTTGCAGTTGTGAGGGGGATCTATACAGCTGTCGGGGGAAGAGCACTCCAGGTACACAATGAGTAGTGAGTGAAAAGTCCTTGAAACAGATTCATGTCTGGAACCTTCCAGAAATAATGAAGAGCTGTGGCTGAAGTGGAATGATTGCAAATAGGAGGCAGTAAGTACAGACATAATGGGACCACATGGTACAGGGGGATGGGGAGGAACTTGTCTTATATTCTTAACTGAGAAGAGGAACACTGGAAAGTTTTCAGCTCAGAGTGACCTAATCTAACCTACATTTGGAAAGAATCCCTCTGGATGCTGTGTTTAGACTGTAATGTAGGCGGAACAAAGTAGAATTAGGGCAATCAGTCAAGAGATGATAACCAGGGGAGGCATGACGGTAGCTTAGACCTGAATGGTACTGGGAGATGAATGATATTTGTTGGGTTCTGCTTACATTTTGAAGGTAGAGCCAGCAGAATTTGCTGATGGCTTACATGTGCGTGTGGATGATGTGTTGGGGAGAGAAGAGAGAAAGAGAGAGGGAATGAGAGTCTTTTTTTTTTTTAATGTTTATTAATTACTGAGACAGAGAGAGACAGAACATGAGTAGGGGAGGGGCAGAAAGAGAGGGAGACACAGAACCGGAAGCAGGCTCCAGGCTCTGAGCTGTCAGCACAGAGCCTGACGCAGGGCTCTAACCCACGAACTGTGAGATCATGACCTGAGCTGAAGTCAGACACTCAACTGCCTGAGCCACCCAGGTGGCCCTGAGATAGAGAGAGAGTCTTAAGCATGTTCCACACTCAGCATGAGGCCCAAGGTAGGGTTCATTATCATTACAAAATGCTGTTGGCATTCTTGTTGCTCTGTCTATAAACACTCTTAAAATTGCCAATGAATATGTTAGGAAATTAATGTACAACTTGAGATACAGTATATGTATCTGATTATATTGGTATGTTATATCAATATTATTTAACCAAACAATATATTTGATTATATTACTATAATAAAATGTATATGTCAACAGTAAAAGTTATATGCTTTTTGTTAAGTTTACTATTTTAAATGTAAATGTTTCTTCCTTTTTTTCATAATTATTTTGATGTTTATTTATTTTTGAGAAAGAGAGAGACAAAGCACAAGCCAGGGAGAGGCAGAGAAAGAGGGAGACACAGAATCCAAAGCAGACTCCAGGATCTGAGCTGTCAGCACAGAATCTGATGCGGGGCTTGAACCCACGAACTGTGAGATCATGACCTGAAGTCAGCTGCTCAACTGACTGAGCCACCCAGGTGCCCCATAAATGTTTCTTCTAACATAAGTGAAGACACTGATACACTTGGGAGAAACTTTTTATTAATTACAGTTTATAAAAATCATCAGGCAAGTTTATATAAATTTAGATTACCAAAGTATAATCATATTAAGATTAATTGAATATCATCCAAGAATTAAGATAAATAACATAGTGCCTAATTTCCTAAATTAGAATATATGCGCTATCATGGTGACAGATTATGACAATGATTATGCTCATAAATAGATTACAAGGTCAACATCACTAGGCTAGATCTGCAGTCATCATAAATGCAGAAAAGGATAAGCTACCTAATGGACTGTTTTCTATAAGAAATATGTTCCAATAAACCCTGACAAAGCAGGACATGCTAATATTTATCCAGAGGGCAGAAAGTCACATTTGTTGTTGCACACTGACAATTCGATTGGTTTCTGTTGACTTATAAAAGTCCATGTGAAAGACAATGTAGTTATTGTGCTCCTAAAAAGGATTTTAAAGAGACTTCAAGTAAAGAGTTATTTCTATCATACAGATAAGTTAACTAAGGCAGTGGCACTAACACTGAGAATTTACATTGAACAGTGTTTTCCACTGACACATGGTAGTAGTTAGATTATAAAGGATGATCAAAATTCAAATCATGTACTTTCTGGCTAACGCCCAGGTTTTAGTCATTTCAGGAGGACAATGATTTACCTCTCTGTATATGTTATAGAAAGAGGGCCAATTACTGTATGCATAAACCAACCATTCACAAGTTTAGAAATCTACCAATAAAGATGTTAATGTCAATATTCTAACTTTTGTGGTAAAGGGTTCTTCACAGAATGGAAATAATTATTCATTTAGAGATATATCCCTAAGTTGAGGAGGGAAAGAGACCCTTGACTTTCACATAAAATTGACTTTGTTGACAAAGTTTTCCCTGAAGCCCTTTCTTAAAGGAGGAACAAGGCCAGTGAGCATTGGGTATAATCAGGTCTAATATATAATATATCCCTCAAAAGTGTGTCTTCTCTGTGTTAGGTCTCAAATCATTATTTAAAAATATTTTACGCTTTTAATAGATAACCCTTAATTCTGGAAACTGCACTGCTTATCCAATTGCTTTATCTGTTACCAATGTCATTCTGGAACGAATTGTTAGTCTTTTTATTTTTTTATTTTTTTGTTAAAAAATTTTTTTAACATTCTATTAATTTTTGAGAGACAGAGACAGTGTGATCAGGGGAGGGGCAGAGAGAGAAAGAGAGAGGGAGATATAGAATCTGAAGGAGGTTCCAGGCTCTGAGCTGTCAGCACAGAGCCTGATGCGGGGCCCGAACCCACAAACTGTGAGATCATGACCTGAGCTGAAGCTGGCTGCTCAACTGACTGAGCCACCCAGGCGCCCCCTGGAACGAATTATTAGTCTTATTTATTCATCAGCTGGTTTGAGAAATAGTTACACAAAGAAGAACTGAACTAATAACTAAAGAGAGCATGAGGAAAAACTTTTGATGGAAGTCCTTTTAAGAAAACATGCCAGGAATCTTTGTTAGCTAATGTTTTACATCACCAATAAGTAACTTTTCTATGCCTCTCTGAAAAACTATCCAAAAAACCAGCCGGCTTAGTTTGTTGTATTCTTGATCTATCCTTAATTTCCTGGAAAGGCATTATTATAGTCTTTCAATTAATACTGAGACATGGAAGTAGTTATTGAGCTATTACTATTTTATTCTCATTGTCAAAGAGAGGCCACAGGGATGCAAGGTGCACATAGGTTGGACTTTGGCCTGGAGCGAATTCAATCTAGGGGCTCTAATAGAGTGTGCCCAGTAAGGGTTAAAATCCAGATTCAGTTATTGTGGAGAAGCAAATATAATAAGAGATTGCTGTGCCACTATAGACAAGTTAAAAACGTCATATTTGGTAATCTTTTTAGCACGCTTCAGATTTCTCTGCCGTGGAAAACAAATGGGTAGCATATTTTGCTATAAAACACATGGTAATCTTTTTCTTTTTCTTTTTGGTCATAAAATACCAAGCATAAGAATGATGGGATCATAGCAATCTCATGGCTTAAAACCTTATAAAGCCTTCCCATTACACTTAGAATAAAATTAAAATTTTTTGCTCGTGCTTAAGGCTCTAGAGGATCTCTCCCCTCACCTCTGCCCAAATTAATATCTTATCACTTCCACTTAACTCTGTCCCGGTCATAAAACTGGCTTTCTGGCCATTCTCTGGGTATGTTTAACTTATAATCACATCAGGGCCTTTATACTTGCTGGCCCCTTCCCAACATCCACACCCCAGCCCCATGCCTCCTTAAATCACTTATTTACAACACTTCCACACCCTCCTCCTCAGGCACCCTCTATCTCAGAAGGCTGCTTTCTTTTCTGTATAGCACTTACCCTTATCTGAAGATACAGACTTTATTTTTGTCTACTTATTTATTTTTCTCTTTTCCTCAAAGGTATAAACTTCAGGAAAGCTAGGACTGTCTTATTTACTATGGGTTCCCAGCAAGCACATAAAAAAGTGCTGACACACTGTTGATGGTCAATAAATATTTGTTGAATGATGCGTCGGTAAAAACCATCCCAGCAGAGAAAATAAGCATGACTCTTCTGTTCGTGCTTATTTATGGTTATGTTTTGGGTTCTTCACAATATTTCTGTTCTGGCTACTTATCACTTCACAACAAACTACCCCGAGACTTACCACCTTAAAAGAAAAATTATTTTCTTACACTCACACCACTGTCAGGGAATTTAGGCAAGTTTTGATTAGCTGATTTTTCTGCTCTAATAGTGTTGGTTGGAGTTATTTAGTAGAATTTCACCAGCAGCTGGTATGGTGGGTCCAAGATGGCTTCACTTACGAGGCAGGGACCTCGTGGAGATGGCTGTAATCTGGGTTCAGGTGGTCCTTCTCTTGCTTTACATGGCAACTCAAGGTTTCAGTAGATCAAGGTAGGAGCAGCTAGTCCTCTTAAACCTTACGTCTGAAACTGTCAAATCAGACACAGTTTAGCTCAGGCGAGGGGAGGAGTATCAGAGCGTATGCAGTCATTTTTAATCTGGTACACTTCTGAGATAGAATATTTCCAAGTGAATGTTCCTAAAGGAAACAGTTGAACAGATTCAGTATCTTTCTGGAAGTTACAGGCTTCTGATTAAGTCTCCACTAAATTCAGGGAAGGCTTCAAGTGCTAAAAAAGAAATACAAAAATTAAAAGTAATATAAGAGATGTAAAACTTTGAATATATACCTTATTTACTTATTTGCAATGCAATAATTGGTTTACACCCTCTGAGATTATAAACAAAATTTGTGCTCTGCCTGCTGTGTACATTTTTATGGAGGGTAAATTCATAGTTTTTACTGATTTTTCAGTTTCTCATGACTCCCCTCCTCCCCCATCAAGTGTTTCCCTAAGCCAAATTATGGCATGCAAGGGGCACCTATGAGGCTCAGTTGGCTAAGTGTCCAACTTAGGCTCATGTCATGATCTCATGGTGGTTTGTGAGTTTGAGTCTAGCATTGTGTTCTCTGCTATCAAAGAGGAGTCTGCTTCTGATCCTTTGTCCTCCTCTCTCTGCCCCTCTTCCACTTGTTTTTTTTTCTCTATCTCTCTCTCAAAAATAAACATTTAAGGTGCCCCGGGGTGGCTCAGTCGGTTAAGCCTCCGGCTTCAGCTCAGGTCAGATCTCACGTTCGTGGGTTCGAGCCCCATGTCAGGCTCTGTGCTGACTGCGAGCTCAGAGCCTGGAGCCTGCTTCCGGTTCTGTGTCTCCTTCTCTCTCTGCCCCTCCCCCTCTCATGCTCTGTCTCTCTCTGTATCAAAAATAAATAAAACATTAAAAAAATTAAAAAAAACATTTAAAAATTATGGAGTGCATAAGTTCATTTTTACATTTATCACCTTTGATAATATCCAGCCGTGTGTAATAATAATAATAGCTGACTTAAAAAGATGTGTGTGTCTCTTATTTTATGAATGAGGAAACTGAGGCATAGTAACTTGCTGATAGCATGTGGTGGGGCTGGGAAGGCTACCACACTGACTGCAGATGGTCTGATGCAACGAGGCCCTGTTCATGAGTAATAGTTTACTCCTCTGTAAATTGCAGATAATAATAGTAGCCAGTGTCACGGTGGGTATTAGATGAGCTGAACTAGGACAGTCCATATCTGCATGCCTGGCACATATTACACTGGGCATTTGATAAATACAAGCTCTCCATGTTTAGCCTCTGTTGTATTCCAGAAGTTTTGCTATCTTTCCTTGTAGAGATACTGGTGTGATAAAATGCAGGGCCTCAAAGTCATTGAGTGGGTGGGAAAGGGTCTGAAAGTCTAGGGCCAAACCTAGAGATACTGCTCTCATGTTTTCTCTTAAAATTGTATGCAAATGTCACATTCTATTCCAGAATTCAATTGCTTATCTATTAGTATGGAATCTAATTACTCCAAAGCTTTTGGGATCATTGTTTTTCTGTGATGCACTTTGGTTATGCTGTGGCTTCACACACACCTGCTCTGAGGAATTTGGTGCAGGTTTGGTACATTAGACACCACACCTAGATTCCTTGTGTGGACCCTTTAGCTTGTTTGGGCCTTATATTCTTTCACTTATAAAATGGAGTGGGTGTTGATGACTAGATGACTTTACTGAAGTCTCTTCTGTTCTGGAATTATGCAATATGAAATTGTCCTTTAGGGGTGCCTGGGTGAATCAATGGGTTAAGTGTCAGACTGTTGATTTCTGCTCAGGTCATGATCTCAAGGGTGGTGAGTTTGATCCAGTGTTGGGGTCTGAGCGTCATGACAGAGTGGAACCTGCATGGGATTCTCTGTCTCTTTCTTTCCTTCTGCTTCTCCCCTGTTCGCTCTTTCTCTATCAAAAATAAACACTTAGAATTGTCTTTTAGCCCAGTTTTCAAACTGTGATTTTCCACTTAGCAGACAAACACCCCAATTCGGTGGGCCAAACATTAAAAAGAAAATCAGGATAACTACTCTGGTGAAATTCCTGTTTCAGAATAGATATTTAGTTGTAACGTGCGAAACATACATCCGAAATATTTATTTTCATCGTTGGTGATAATTGGAACACTTGAAAGCTAGTATAAGGCAGTGTACCCTCCAGACGTGTACTCGGGAGAAACCTGGTTCGCCCGCCTTAGTGGATCAACCTCGAAAGCTCCACTACAGCACTGCCACTAAAAGCCCGAGGCGCAAACCTGCGCGCGGACCACGATCCCGTACCTCCTCGCGATCGCAAAGGCCCGCGGGTCCGCGAGGCGTCACCTGGGCCGACGTCGCACCTCCCGCCTCCCGCCTGGGCCAAAGTGAAGCTGCGCGCCTACTGACGTCATCAGCGCGCGCCGCGGCCCCCACCACCTTCCACTTCGCGGGAGAAGTTGTTGGCGCGAATGGATCCCGAGTCCCGGTAACGGATTCCCCAGCCCACCGGCCTGCCCGCCCGCGCCGTAGTCCGTGGGCTGCGATGGTGAGTCTCTGGGGGAGGCTGTGCGGCTCGGGGGCTGGGGAGAGTTTGCAGGCTGGGTGTGGACCGGGCACTTTTGGAATGCAGGGTGGGGGAGGACGGCGGTGGGGGACTCCGGAGAGAACCGAAGGCACCGTAGGGGCCACAAATCCGGCACTGGTCGCATAGCTTTCCTGGGACCACGCGGTTTCAGCTCTCGGCAGCAGGCTGAGCTCCTTCTGGCTTTTGCTGCTGCGCCGCAGTTTTCACTTTTTTTTTTTTTACTCTTGGGGGAAGGGAGGAAGGAAAAGCGTAAAGAAGGTGATTTGGGGGATTAGCGATAAAGTTGTTTTCCTCTTTGGCGTTGCCCGAAAACTCTGTTTGCGTCCGGCCGAAAGCATTGATTTCCAGCTCTGGTTCAAGGCGGAGAAGAATGTAACAAACTTTCCTTCCTTAGGAGTAAGTTATCTTAGGCCTTGAACTTTCGTCATTAATAGCGCCACGAAACGCTCACCACAGAGCCGTTTGAGACCGAGGGGGGAGGGAGGATGCTTTATTTTGTTGGTAGAAGTCAAGGGTATAGCACGGTTTACAAGGGGAAAAAACCCCCAAACCCCAACAACACTGGAGGTAAAGACATGTAATATATCTGACAGCTGTCATCACTTATCTCCTGATGTTAAAAATAATCTTATAAAATCACACCTCTGTATAGTTCTGCGTAAAGCATATAGATTGAGCGTGAAATGATTATGCAGCCATTAAAACAGACATTTATGCTGGTTATGGAAATAGATACAGCTATGTGTTTGAAATATTTTAATTAAAGGACAATTTCTGATATTCTGCTAAGCCAGAATCTACTTCATAATCAGACATTTTCCCCACTATTTTTAAGCTTACTTGTCACACCAGCATTCTGGAGGGAAAATTTTTATGCCACATTGGTAAACCTTGCAGCCTTCGTTTTTATTTATTTTTTTTTAACTCAAAGAAGTACAAAATAATAGCTGCCTTGTACCAGATATCAATATGTGAGCTGTTGGTTTTATATACCTTTACTCATTTAAGCCTCTCAGCAGTCTAGTTTTACACATGGTGAAGGAGGCTTTTAGAGTTTAAACAGTTTGTCATACAACTAAGAAATGGTAGAACTAGAGTTAGAATCTCGTGTTTTTCTGACCACTACATTATACTGCTTCCCTGAAATGATTATGACTACATATTGGACTTAAGGCACTATAGACTGTGGAAAGTTGATGACATTTGAAATCTTGAAGGTAAGAGTAAGGCAATAATTTAGTCTTGCTCTGCCATTTAGTAGTTCTGTGGTGGTGGATTTTATTTGGTTAAGTAAATAGCTTAACTTTCACTTATTTAAGCTTATGTTTTTCTTAACTGTGGAAAGGGGTAAAATACAACTGTCTTAAGTGATTATATTGAGGATTAAACAGGATAATATATGTAAAGCTTCTGTTGTGGCACCTAGCATGTAGAGGTATTATACTACTATGTGATTACCAATGATCTCATCTTCTTAGGAAGGACTCTGTGGAGTCCTTGCAAAGTTTAAGGGGCATCAAAGATGCCTCTGATGTCAGTTATAGGGAACAATGGTTTGTATAGTCAACTTTTGATCATTCAGGTACTTTACATTTTGGTTCTTTTCTATCTTAATACTCTTGTTCACAATGCAGATGAGAAATAAAGCTCTTCTAAGAGAAGAAGTAGAGGTCAGATGGGTCAGTTTTGCTCTTTGTTAAAGGGAAAGGTTCCATAACATAGATAAGAATTTCAGATTGTATTGGTATTTAATTTAGTCTTTCTATCTCTATTACAACAATTAGCAAAACCCCAGACCAAAATTCTGTTCAGTGTAGGTTTATTGAACACCTGGGCACAAGTTCTATTGTAGTACAGAAGTTTTTAACTTTGGGTTACAGTTCCCTTTGATAATGTGGTGTGTGGTTTGCAAATTTTCTGCCCACAGAAATACATATGGGCATATATACAACATTTAAGAGAATTTGCGTATCTTCTGAAGCCCTTCCATAGAAGTTTGCAACTCTTGCCCTGGGAGCTACATTTTTTTTCTTAAATATTTTCTAATTGCAAGCATTAAAAAAGAGAAAACTTTGCCCTGATACAAAACAATTGTCAAGATAATTTAGTAAAAAACACAGGTGTAGGACAATATGTAAAGTTTCACATTATATAGAGAAAGAGAGAAAAGAATATGTATACTTTTGTTTGAAGTGTGAAAGGATACAGAAGAAACTAACATAACATTTGTTACCTCCAAAGATAGGAAATATGTGTCTGAGAGGCAGGATGAGACACAGACTTTTTTTACTCTTGAATTTGGAACCATGTGAACATAATGTCTATTAAAGGAATTGAAACAAAATTAAAGATAAAAAGAATAAAAAAAAGAAGCCATGTAAACAATTTAGTTGCTATAAGAATTTAATTACATGCTCATAATGTGAATAAAACCTGAGATGCCATTTTTAAGAAGTCAGCATATATAATTCATTGCCTGGTATAATTTATTGAACATATGCATAAGGTTGAATTAAACATGCTTGAGACCTCGAGGATCGCCTGTTTGAAGAGCTGTCAAGTCTAAATAGATCTGAGTTGCTTCATGCCCCATTTTAGGGGCTACCCTTCACATTGTAGTTTACTATGCTCCTCCTGGACTAGTGCTGTCACCCTATTATAGTGTAGCTTTTGCCATATATAGTAGTAGTTGGCCTATAAGCCCCTTCTTACCTCTCTTTTGAATGTATTATGCTGGTTCTGTCTCAGCTTTTCTTACTATTTCATCTCCTTGTTCAGATCCTTCTTTGCATATCTGCCTTTTTCTCATCATTCAAGCCTTAGTCATTACTTCCTCAGAGCTTTTGGTATTATATCTGAGAAACCATTGCCTAATCCAAGGTCGTGAAGATTTAGGCTTGTCTTCTTCTGAGAGTTTTACCTCTTACCTTTAAGCCTTGATCCATTTTGAGTTAATTTTTAAGTTTTGTTTTTTATTTTTTATTTTAGACAGGAAGAGAGAGAAAGCAAATGGGGGAGAGGGGCAGAGAGGGAGAGAGAGAGAATCTTAAATAGGTTCCATGCTCAGCATAGAGCCTGACATGGGGCTTGATCCTGAGATTATGACCCGAGCTGAAATCAAGAGTCATATGCTCAACTAACTGAACCACCCACGTCTCCCAGGCTAATTTTTGTATAGGCTGTGAGGTAGGGGTTCATGTTTATTCTTTTGCATGTGGATAGTTGTTTCTGCAGCCTTTGCAGAAAGTTTTTTTTTCCCATTGAATTATCATCTTGGCCCTCTTGACCATAAGTGTGATTTTTTTTTTGAATTCTCTGTAATTTTCCCCTATCTATCTATCTATCTCTCTGTCTATGTGTCTTAGTGCCAGTAACACATAGTCTTTATCACTGTAGTTTTGTGGTAAGTCCCTGCCCCTGCCCCTCCTGCCCCACTTTGTGGTTAGTTTTGAAATCAGGAAGTATGAGTCTTTAACTTTGTTATTTTTCAAGATTGTTTTGTGTGTTCTGAGTCCCTTGACTTTCCACATGAATTTTAGAATCAGCTGTGATTGGATAGTGATGATGTTGAATCTGTAGATCATTTGGGTGAGTGTTGCCCTCTTAAGAGAATGTCTTCTGATCCATGAACATGGACTACCTTTCCATTTGTTTAGATCTTTAATTTCTTTAAACAGTGTTTTATAGTTTTCAGAGTATAGGTTTTACATTTGTATTAAGTTTACTTCTAAGCATTTTGTTCTTTTTGATGATATTGTAAGTGGAATTGTTTACTTAATTTCAATTTTGGATTGTTCATTACAAGAGTGTAAAAATACAATTGACTTTTGTATATTGATCTGTATTCTGCACCCTTGCTGAATTCACTTAGTAGTTTTTAATAGTTTTTTAGTGGATTCCTTAGGACTTTTTTTAAGGTAATTTCATCTGTAAATACAGTTTTACTATGCCTTATCTCTCTGTCTCTCTCTTTTTTCTTTGCCTAAATGCTTTTGCTGGAATCTTCACAGTGTTGAATAGAAGTGGTAGGAGTGGTTGTATCTTTTTCCTGATCTCAGGGGAAAGCATTCCAACAACATGTTGCTTTCAAAGTATAAGGGCTTAATATAGTTTTAAATACTTCATTGCATAGTTTGTCTCTGCTGTGCTGCTACTAGTTAGATCATTGGGTATATTAGTAAGATATGTAATTTTGTATCTTAATGTTTTTCAGGATAAAAGATTCTTATATTTGGACAGATTTTGTGAAGTTTGTTGATACTCAGTTTCTTTGTTTGGATTTGGTGGTTGACTTAAAAATATTAATCAGGAATATCTGTATTTCTTTGTTACTTTCAAAGTAAAGCCAAGATACAGTATTTTGGCAACTACTCTATAGAGCACTGCCATACTTATTTTGCATAAAATCCTGTACCTTTCAAAGATAAGTGAACAGTGACATAATTTGCTTTCTTTTTGCATTTTTGATAGACAAATATAAATTATTTTTTGATTGAGCTCATCAGCATGGAAAAAAGTAACTTGAAGTTTTTGATTATACTTCAAAGTAAATATATAGCAGCTTTTGTACTTTGACCTTCTAAAGCTAAAGGTCACTATGAAAGTACTTCTGCATGATTTAGGAGTGTTTATTGCAAAAGTTTTCTTCATCTTTTAAAAAAATTTTTTAGAAAATGTTTATTTATTATTGAGACACAGAGAAAGAACATGACCTAGGGGAAGGGCAGAGAGAGAGGGAGACACAGAATCCAAAGCAGGCTCCAGGCTTTGAGCTGTCAGCACAGAGCCCGATGTGGG
>NC_043700.1:162892862-162911775 GCF_006229205.1 Suricata suricatta
TAACCTAATCTTCAACCCACTTCTCCCTGGAGAACTAGGAGAGGGCTGAGAGTTCCCATCCTTGGCCTTTCTGGTGACCAGTTCCCATCCTACATTGTCTCATTAGTATAAACTTAGATGTGATCCAAGGGCTGATTGTAAATAACAGAAGACACTTCTGTCACTTAGGGAATTCCAAGGTTTTTAGGAGCTCTGTGTCAGGAACCAGGGATAAGGATTTTTATCCTTATATATTTTTATCCAAATATATTTTTATTATAGCGTGTTTTTGCGTATTTCTATGGAAAATATTCATAGGTTTTGTCAGATCCACAAAAGCGTGAAAAAACCCCCCCTGGTGTGTTTAGTGAAAAGACCATGCCTTTGTTTCCTTGGCACACATTTTGGATATTAATAGAAAGGTAACCTGTTATTGACAGCTTCTTATACTGGCTAGTAAATTTTTCAAGGGTAGGGAACTGCTGTACAGTGCCTGGCACATGGTAGATTTTTAGTAAGTATTTGATGAAGAAGTACAAATAAACTTTAGTTCCAATAAAAGAGAAATTAACTAGAATAGAAAATTTACTGGTATGAAAACATCTTCTCTAGCGCTTTCTACGTTAATCTGTTGAATATTTTATTTTTTGAACATTTTTAAAAGTTTATTTAAATAATCTCTACACTCAACATGGGCCTTGAATCCATGACCCTGAGATCAAGAGTTGCATGCTCACGGTGCCTAGCTGAGTTGTTTGGTTAAGTGCCTGACTTTGGCTCAGGTCATGATCTTGTGGTGTGTGAGTTTGAGCCCTGTGTTGGGCTTAGTACTGACAGAGCAGAGCCTGGAGCCTGCTTCAGATTCTGCATCTCCCTCTCTCTCTGTTCCCCACCACCCGCTGCCACTTGCACACTTTCTCTCTCTCTCTCTCAAAAATAAACATTTAAAAAAATTAAAAAATGTTGCATGCTCTTCTGAGCCAACCGGGTACCTCTCTAATCTACTGAACATTTAATGACAGTAAGTAATATACCCTAGAGAAATACAGTATCTATTATGTGGTAGGTCTGTTTTCTTTTTATAAAATTATTTTTTATTTTCCTAAAATTTATTTATTTATTTATTTATTTATTTAATGTTTGGTTATTTTTGACAGAGAGAGAGCAAGCGAGTGCACATACAGGAGTGGGAGAGAGGCAGAGACAGACAAGGGAGAGAGAGAATCCCAAGCAGCTCACAGCACAGGGCCCAACGTGGGGCTTGATTCCATAAACCCGTGAGATCATGACCTGAGCCAACCCAGGTGCCTCTATTTATTTTTTTAAATATACACTTTTTAAAAAAAATTTTTGAGAGAGAGAGAGCACAAGCAGGGGAGAGGAGCAGAGCAGGAGAGAGAGAATATCAAAGTAGGCTCTGTGCTCATTGCAGAGCCTGACACAGAGCTTGATCCCATAATCCCAGGAGTATGACCTGAACTGAGATCAAGAGTTGGTTGCTCAACCAACTGAGCCATCCAGGTGCCCCCAAATTATTTATTATTAAAAAAAATGTTTACTTATGTATTTTCAGAGAGAGAGCAAGGGAGAGGCAAAGAAAGAGGGAGAGAGAATCCTGAGCAGTCTCTGCACTGTCAACGCAGAGCCCGGTGTGGGGCTTGATCCCACTAACTGTGAGCTGAAATCAAGAGTTGGATGCTCAACTGACTGAGCCACCCAAGTGTCCCCAAATTATTTATTTTTTAAATTGAAGTATAGTTGACACACATGTATTTCAGGTGTAGAACATAGTGAATTGACAACCCTGTATGCTGTGCTCACCACAAATGTAGCTATCGTGTGTTACCATAAAATGCTGTTACAACACCATTGATTGTATTCTGTAAACTGTACCTTTTTGTCCCTGTGACTTACTCATTCCATAACTAGACACTTCTCCCACTTCCCTTCGCCCATTTTGCCCATCTCCTCAACCCCCTTCCCCCTGGCAACCACCAGTTCTCAGTATTTATGGTCTTTTCATGCTTTTTGTTTGTTTTTTAGATTCCACATAAAAGTGAAATCATATGGTATTTGTCTTTTTGTCTGACTTCATTTAGCATAATGCCCTTTAGGCCCATCCGTGTTGTCATAAATGGCAAGATTTCATTATTTTTATGGCTGAATAATATTCCATTATATATGTATGTCTGTGTGTGTGTAAACCCCACATAGTCTTTGTTTATCTGTCAATGGACATTTAGGCTTATTTTTTAATTTGAACTTAATTTCAGTGTTCATTCAAGTAGTGCAAATTTGATTTTTTAGATCAGAAGTCAGTTGTAAAAAGTTGACTTCTGGATGAATAGAAACCATAATCAGCCTACATTAACCGTGGTGAAAATGTCAAAATGTGGAAATAAGCCATTAAATCAGGCATAAAGGGTTTTAAATGTTCAGGTATGAAGGAGAACTTATTTTGTAAAAATCTAAATTCATTAATTTCCATTTGCTGTTTAATTTTGCCAGTGTTAGTTAGTATTTTTGGATCAGGTATACCTGAAAACTTTCTGTGATACAGCCTTTCATTGAAAGAGTAGTCTGCGGCTCATGTGATACACATATTATGGCTTCAGAATTTTACACATCTTCCTGAACACAACTAAGGATAGAAGTGGGTTTTTCCCTTCCTGGGAGCAGCCTCTCAGGTGGACTCAGTAGGTTCCAAGGCAAGCGGGAGAGGCAGATACTTCTCATAATCGCATATTCCCTCTTTCTGTTCCCTTGCTGTGCTTCATTTTGTCTGTTCTTTATGTCCTGTGTTAGGCTTTATTTTCTAAAGACAGAAAGACCAAGAATAGAAAAGTAGAACGAAAGCTCCACAGGAACAGAGATTTTTGTCTGTTTTGTTTATTCGAAGCACCAAGAAGAGTTCTTGGCTCATAGAAGGTTCTCAGCGATATTTGTTGAATGAATAAATGAATGAAGGAATAAAGAGGAATTTGATGCGGATTCTTAAAATTCTTCCTGGTTAGAACCTGTGATTATTTAAAATTTTTTCAGATCACACTTCTTTTTCACTCACTGGTATCTTAGAATTTCTTGAGGCCTGTGCAAGACTTTACTGATTCATTAATATTGATTATATTTAGAGATACATATGATTTCTAAAAGATAATTAGTTGGCTAAAAACAAATTCGAAGAAGAGGAAATATTGTACAAAGAGTGAAAAACTATTTTTTTGTAGCCACAATATTATAATATGACAAGAAAGTACAGTGTTCCAAGGGTCAGTTATAGGTCAACTTTAATAATTTATTTCAGAAATAATACATAATAAGTGTTAATTTCATACCCATTTAAAATTTCTTAAAGCCAAAAGCAATAGGTAAAGTCATAGCAAAAAATTAATCTCAATTAAAGATTATGTTAATACTCAATTTTTAAAAACAAATCTACCCTGAGTTTCATTTTACGTAATTAAGAAACTCTCTTTTGGAGCCCAGGTGGAAAGGTCAGTGACCTTAGAAGTAACTGCTCATGCGTTCAGCCGATGTATATAGTTTTAAAGATTTTATTTTTAAGTCTCCACCCCCAGTGTGGGGCAGAATGCAAAAGCTGCATGCTCTACAGACTGAGCCAGCCAAGCACCCTGTGCATTCAGCCAACATTAATTAAGCATGTACTTAACCTCAAGTGCTGGGCAGTGACTTCAAACTCAGATTTATATGACTATCTAAAGTATATTCTGGCTGGCATGCGGTAAAGCATGCAACTCTTGGTCTTGGGGTTGTGAGTTCAAGCCCCACATTCGGGTTATAGGTTATTTTGAAAAAAGCATCTCATTTAATTATCTTAGGACTCAATTCAGGTGTTGCTTCTTTTGGAAAGCTGTCCCGGAGGCTCTCTGTGTTAGGTGTTCTGCGCTCTTCCAGTTTTGTGATAAGCTCTGTCTTGGCACTGTTTTGTATTTAATTCTTTATATACTAATTTGTGTCTCAGGTAGCTTCCTGAGGGCATTTTCCTGTTTGTGTTCTAAGTCCCTGGCACAGTGCCTGCTTGTAAGCAGACAAACTTAAGAGGAATGAGAAGGGAAAGGCCATACTGCTAAGTGTGGGGTATGGCTACGTTTGCATAGATCTTTATTTAGAGTCGTAGGAAAACTATGAAGGGGCAGTCATGGTCACGTGGAAAACTGAAACAGATTTGGAGTCAGAGGAGCAGGTTCACGGTCTAGGGTTTTGGTGTGCCACCGTAAGCCCCACAGGCATCTTATGAGACAGGTGGTAACATGAGGAAATTAAGGGGCAGAGAAGTTCAGTAATTCATCCTAAGTGCCCGGTAGTAAATGGCAAAACTGACAAAAAGCCTTTGACTTAATTCCATGTACTTATTTGTAAAATGAGATATTCTACTGCCCTATATACCTCACAGAGTCATCAAAGGAGACAAGTCTATGTCCAGTAGCTGTAAGTAAAAGTACACAAAAGTACTTGTTATTATTAGCTACCTGCGCTAAAATTTGTTTTAACTTTGATGTGATTTTTGCCTAAGCTTTTGCCTTATTTGACTTGAGCTACTTGTTCAACTAGTAATTGTTGAAGAAGAAAATAAGAAGAGTTAATTACTTTTTTTTTGTCTCCCCAAATTAAAAGAATGCTATTTCATTTTTCATTTTTTTTTTAGAAATGGACTTCCTGGGACAACGGATATGCACATTTAAAATTGTGACAAGTATTGCTGATTGTCTTCCAGAACGGTTTTTGTCCTCCAGTATACCAGTTTTTACTTTTATAGCAGTGTAGTGTGTGAGCATCTGTTCCTCCATATCCTTGACAAATCTGGGCATTATAGGTCTTTTAACATTTAGAGAAGAATAATGCAGCTTCAGTTTATTTCTTATTTGTGAAGTTGGACATCTCTTATTGTTTGTTGGTTATTTGCATTTTTTAAATAATTTGCCTACTTGTAGCTTTAATTCATTTTTCTACTCAGCTATCCTTTATTGATCTGTAGGGACCTTTTTTATATGTAGCATAGGTTGTAGATATTTTCAAGTTAGTTGCTTATATTTTAACTTTTGCTATTGGCATCTTTTCTTTTTATGTAGTCAGGTCTGTCTTCCTTTTTGGATGGTTTCTAGCCTTGATGTTACATGTAGGAGACTTTCCCTTTGCCAAGATTATAAAAGTAAATTTAAAAATCTGTTCCCTTTTCTACTCATATACTCAGGAATAATTATTTTGTGCATTTAAGAGTGGTGTTTAAATTAAAACAATTTTTTAATGTTTATTTTTGAGGAGAGAGAGAGGGAGACAGACAGTGCAAATGGGGGAGGAGCAGAGAGAGAGAGGAAGACACAGAACCTGAAGTAAGCTCCAGGCTCTGAGCTGTCAGCACAGAGCCTGACATGGGGCTTGAACCCATAAATGGTGAGATCGTGACCTGAGCTGAAGTTGGGCACTTAACCTACTGAGCCACCCAGGTGCCCCAGCAGTGGTGTTTGTTTAGATCCATTATTTGGATTTGGATCCATTAGCCACTAGACTTGTTCACCATTCATGAAATGCTCGAAAACCAGGGATACTAGACAAGGGAATGTTAATTGAAGAGTAAGGTGAAGTCACTCTCTACATTAAGGCCAAATTAGTGACCTTTACCTTTTAGATATTTATATATAAGATGGTGCTCACATTGGAAAGAATCCTAAAAGGTGTTAGTTAATTCCCTTTCATTCTGATGAAAATTCTTTTCCAAAAGTTAGTTTTTCAGTGTGTATTGGAGTAGATCCGAATGTTATTTGACTGTTCTGCCATCTGAGTTTAAGGGAGTGAGAGAGTAGGGTAGAAGAAAGAAAAGGAAGAGAAAGAAAGGAATAGAAGGGTTAGTTAGGAAGGAAAAGTGTTAACAGTGCTGAGGAGTGGCATTATGAAACACAAAAATCAGAGAGCCTGTAACCAACCATCCATTTCCCGAATTATGTTTTGTTTTCTTTTTGTGATTTTAAGCATTTGTGGTCCTAATACAGTTTGAAAACCAGCAGAGCCTTTAACCTGATAATTAATATTCAGTTTTGGTATTTCCATGGTGCACGTGTCGTGCTGTGTGTGTGTGGGTGCATGCATGCGTGCAAACAGTTCCCACCATTTGAATGAAGAATCAGTTGGTAGTTTTAAAAGTGAAACTCTGGTGTGAAACTGTCATTTCCTTCAGAAGCAATAAAGTAAATAGTTGTCAACCTCAAACCCAATTTTTGGTAAGTTATATGGAAGACTGTGCCTTTCTTTATTGTCTATTTTTCTTTATTTAGCACTTGACACAAATGTCTTAGCTTCATAGCTGTAAACAATACGTTTTAGACTTATATTTTTATTAGGATAGATTTGTGACTTTTCTATGTTAAGGAGTTTACAAAAGAGAACATAAAATCAGGGAAGTCTCTATAGTCTTTATAAAAAAATTGTCTGTTCCCCTCATTTATCTACGTGTTTATTTGCTTAGACACAAAACTATTTGTGTGTGTGTGTGCATAACATGCTTATTTGAGATTTGTGACATTTTAAAAGTATGACATTTACTGCCAGGATCTAGGAAATAATTAACTTTCTTACACCTCACAGAATGCCTTAAAAAATTTTTTTTTTAATTTTAGAGAGAGAGAAAGAGCACACATGAGTGGGGTAGAGGGTCAGAGGGGGAGACAGAGACAGAGAGAATCTTAAGCAGTCTCCATGCTCAGTGCTGAGCCCAACATGGGGCTTGATTCCATGTCCATGAGATCATGACCTGAGATGAAATGAGTCAGTGCTCAACTGACTGAGCTTCCCAGGTTCCCCTGCTAAGTACTTCTAACTGGCATCTTCCTCACCACAGTAAAGAGAGGTTGGAACAGGTAAAAAGGATTGAAAACTCAGAAACATAAGATAGGAAGAGAACACTTGCTCTTGAACCCAATTGTTAGGAATTCAGATCCTTACTCAGATCTCATTATTTTGTGTTCCTTATATCCTTGCCTGGGAGGAGAGATAATTGTAAGTAGAGATATTTCAGTGATATGAAGGGATAATAGTTCATAAATGAGGGAAAGGGAAGCTTTTTACCGAGTTAACATTAATTATCCTCTTGAAGTGCAGGTAGCATTAGTCCCACTTTACTGATGAGAAATCAGACTAAAGTAACCTATCCAAGGTCCCACATAAAAAAGCACTGCAGTAGAGATTCAGACTGAGGCTTTCTGATTCTAAGGTGTGTTCCCGTTCTCTAGACCATCCTTTGTTCAAAGCTGAAATCTAAAAGGGTAAGGAAGAATATATATGCAAAAGATAAAAGTGAGTGATTTTAATTGTAAATTACATTGTAAATGTTTCATTATAATTAGATTTCGGCTTAACACGAAGGGATAGAGCAATTAAAAAGAATATTGTAATAAGCATCAAAATGTTTTCTTTAGAATTTGGAAAAATCATATAAAGAATAAATTCAAGGTTTTTAGTTATTCAGGTCTTAAATGATCAGGTGAGATGTATCCTTCTTTCAAGCTGAAGTGTAAATCCCATGGGCAAGGATTCTACTCTTCAACACTTGTCTTCTCCCTCACTGCACGGGGAGGTGGGGTGAATATGCACATACACGAACAATAAATAATTGTGACTCGCCTCTTTAGTAATTGTGCTTTTGTTAGGAACAATTCCATTGCTTATTTTTTCCTGTTTTTGGCCAAATTCTGAGAACTAATACTATTTTTCATTAGGCAAATGGCTCTTAACCCAGGTAGTTTTATCAGTTAACTTTTGCACACGAAAAGAACGCTGCTGCTCGTAGTGGGGCTGTCTCGCTGTGGAGAAATTGCTGAGGGCAAGCCAGTGTGTGTAGAGGTGTCCCTGTTTGCAAGTGACATTCACATTTTGTGCCGCTAATCTTTGTTTACGCATGTCCATTTTTGCTTTTAGGATATTCGGAAATTCTTTGGGGTTATACCAAGTGGAAAGAAACTTGTGACTGACACAGTGACGAAGAATGAGAAGACAAAGTCTGCCGAAGAAACTTTAAAAGCAAAGAAAGGAATAAAGGAAATCAAGGTCAGTTTTCCAGATACAATATTTAATTGTATAAAAAGTTAAATTCATTTCCTAGACTTGATATAAAGTGAACCTGAAATGAATATAGATTTCAACTCAGTTTGCAGAGAAAGAAGATAAATATATTGCTAATTAATATAGCTTCTTGCATTCATTGCTTGTTTTTCTGTAGGAGAGATGGAGCCCTTTTTAGTTTTTAAAACTTTGTATTTTAAGACCGAAGTTTACTCTTAAGAGACATAGCCCCAAGTGAAAGGTGTTGAACTTCTGGTGAAGGAGAGCTTTGGAGGAAAGCTTTCTTCTTTTCCTTGTCTTCCTTGGCCTCAGAGAAGTTACGGTACAGTGTCACCGTAGAAAGCAGGTGATGGCTACAACAGTATGTCTGAGTTAATATTATTCCACTTTGTGTAAGATACCAGAATTTTGCAACTCTACAGGTCTATTTCCACTATCTTTCATTTTTTAGTTAACATGTGTATTAGCTACATGTGTTGATACTCCACATTCAGCGTGGTAATTTTTGCTCCAAACAGACATGTGTTTTAAAGGAATTAAAAGAAAGAAATTGATCTTTTATATTTACCCACGTATTTGCCATTTCTGGTGTTTTTCATTTCTTATTGAAGATAAGAATTTCTTAATTTCTATCTCATATCATTGTCTTTAAACCTGAAAATTTTTCTTTGCCATTTCTTACAGTGTTGGTCTTTGGTAACAAATTGCTTAAGTTTTTATTTATTTAAAAGTTTATTGATTTTGAGAGAGAGAGAGAGAGAGAGCATGCATGCACACAAGCAGGGGAAGGGAGAGAGAGAGGGAGACAGAGAATACAGCAGGCTGTGCACTGTAAGCACAAAGCCTGATGTGGGGCTTAGTCTTACAAACCATGAGATCATGACTTGTGCCAAAATCAAGAGTTGGTTGCTTAATTGCTTGAGCCACCCAGGCACCCTTCAGTTTTTGTTTATTTAATAATGTCTTTATTTTGTCTTCATTCTTGAAGGATATTTTTGCTGGATATAGGATTTTGTATTGACAGTTTTTTGTTTCAGCCCTTTAAAATGTTCCACCACCATTTGGGCTCTTATTTTTTTCTGGAAAGATGTTAGCAGTCATTCATATTGTTTTCTTTTGTATGTTGTGTATTGTTTTTCTCATGCTGCTTTACACATTTTTATCTTTGGTTTTCAGCTTTGACCAACTCGTGTGCCTGGGTGTGGTTTTCTTGTATGTGTCCTGTTTATGGGTTCTGAGTTTCTTGAATCTATAAATCTCATCAAATTTAGGATTGCCATTATTTCTTCAAGTATATATTTTTTGCCATTATTTTGCCATTATTTCTTCAAATATATTTCTGCCTCATTCTCTTTTTCCTCTTCAGGGATTCCAGTTATACACATATTAGAATTTTGATATTGCCTCACAGCTTATGAAGGCTTCTTCATTTTTATTGTGTGTGTGCGTGCATGCGTGTTTTTCCTGGTACTTCAGATTGTATAGTTTCTCTGTTACTGTCTTCTCAGGTTCATTGACTTTTCTTCCCTCTCCAGTTTGCTGTTAAGCCTATGTAATTTCCATTTGTTTCTTTTTTGTAGTTTTTATTTCTTTATGTTGTTGAATATAGTTATAATAGCTACTTTAAACTTCTTGTTTGCTAATTCGAACATATTAGGATTGGTCTCTATTAAATGCCTTTTCTCTTGAGTCTTTGGCCCAAGTATTAGTTTGGGTGCTATAACAAAATACCATGGACTGGATGGCTTAAACAACAGAATTTAGTTACTTACAATTTTGGAGCCTAGAAGTTATGGTTAAGGTTCCAGCCAATTCAGTTCCTAGCAAGAACTCTCCTTCTGCATTGTAGAGAGCTACCTTATTGCTGTGTCCTCACATAACCTTTTCTTGGTGTGGGCACATCCGGGGAGAGAGAGGTTGAGAGAGAGAGAGAGAGAGAGCTAGTGAGTGTGGTGTGTGAGCTCGCTAGTATCTCTTTAAGGACATAAAGCTTATGAGATCAGGGCCTCATCCTTATGACCTCATTTAACTTTAGTTCCTTAGAGACTCCTATCTCCAGATACAGCAACAATGGGGGCACAGGGGTTCAACATATGACTTTGCAGAGAGACAAGCATTCAGTCCAGACACTTTGCTGATGGTCCCCCAAATTCGTGTCCTTCCCACAATGCAAAATACACTCATCCCATCCTATCGGCCTGTAAAAGTCTTAACTCTTTGCTGCACCAACTCTCAAGTCCAAAGTCTTATCTAAATATCATTTAAATTTGATAGGGTGAGACTCAAGGTGTGATTCTTCCTGAGGCAAAATTCCTCTTTGGCTGTGAATCTTGGAAACCGGACAAGTATATGTTTCCAAAATACAATGGTGGGAATAGGCATTCCCATTTCAAAAGGGAGAAATTAGAAGGAAGAAAGTGGGGATGGGTCCCAAGCAAGGTCAAAATTTAGCAAGGCAGATTCTATTAGATCTTAAAGCTGAGAAAATCTTTGGCTTGGTGCCCTGCCTTCTGGATCCACGGGGACAGTCGTCCCGCTCCCAAGGCTTCTGGATGGAGACTATTAGATCTGTTAAAACAAGAAACAAGGCGGCCCTGATGATCTCTGAATCATCTTTGTGGTCTCATCTCCTTTTCTTAGAGAATGGTGCAAGTTTGCTGCTGAATAGCTCTGCTGTCCTGGCCTGTCCGTTCAAGGAGTCTGACAGCCTTCCTTCCTTTTCTCTCATTTCGAAGGGGCAGTGGTTTTGCTTTTGTAATCCCGTAATCTCTTTATTGAGTGATAGTCCAGCCACACTTCTGGTGTTGTCTTCAGAGCATGCGGTCTCATTTTTTGCAGTATAGACATGTTGAGTATTTTCCAAATCTTTAAGTTCTGGTCCTTTTTACTTAACAATTAAGTTCACTTATCTCCTCTTGCATTTTATTGGAGAGGAATCCCACACTGTACCTTCCAACATTTTACTTAGGAATCTCCTCAGCTAAATATTGAATTTCACTGTTCACAAGTTCTGTCTTTCACAAAACACTAAAACACAGTGTAGCGGAGTTCTTTGCCATTTTATAACAAGATTACCATTTCTCCAGTTTCCAACAATGTCTTCCTCATTTCTGTCTGAAACCTCACCAGAATGGTCATTAATGTTTGTATTTGCCAACATTCTATTTATGATATAAGAAGCTTTCACTTTAGCTCTAATTTTTTTTTCCCTTGAGACCTTGTTGGAGTTGCATTTAATATCCATATCATTACTAACAGTCCTTTCATAGGAGTCTACATTATTTGTAAAATACTTATACAAATTATTTATTCATTTATTTAATTGACATATGGCCGACATGCAGGATCACATCAGTTTCAGGCGTGCAGCACAGCGATTCAGCACCTCTGTTACGCTGTGCTCACAAGTGTAGGCCCCATACAGCATGAGTAGGATACTACTGACTGCAGTTCCTGTGCTGGACCTTTCATACCATGACTGAGTCGTTTCATAACTGGAAGCCTGTGCCTCTCACCCTT
Source organism: Suricata suricatta (assembly GCF_006229205.1). Taxonomy (NCBI): domain Eukaryota; kingdom Metazoa; phylum Chordata; class Mammalia; order Carnivora; family Herpestidae; genus Suricata; species Suricata suricatta. The sequence continues at coordinate 162,904,434 of NC_043700.1, forward strand.
TCACCCCTCTTTGCCCAGGCCTTCAATCCAGGTCTTTCTGGCAACCACCAGATCTGTTTCTGCTTTGTTTATTCATTTTGATTTTCAGATTTCACTTACAAGTGAAGTCATATGGTATTTGTCTTTTGCTGTCTGACTTATTTCACTTAGTGTAATACTTTCCAGGTGACACAAATGGCAAGATCTTATTTTTCTTTACAGCCAAGTAATATTTTGTTATTTATTTGTTTTTATAACAGGACCTTTTATTTTATTATCTTTTAAAATGTTTATTTATTTTGAGTGAGAGAAAGAGAGAGAGCATAAGCAGGGGAGGAGCAGAGAGAGAGAGGGAGAGGGAGAATCCTGAGCGGGCTCTGCATCGTCAGCACAGAGTGCAATGTGGCGCTTGATCTCACAACCGTGAGATCATAACCTGAGCTGAAGTCAGGAGTCAAAGGCTTATCTGACTGAGCCACGCAGGCACCTCAGAACTTTTTTTTAAAAGTTTATTTGTTTTGAGAGAGAGAGAGTGTGCATGAGCAGGGGAGGGGGAGAGAGAGAGAGAGAGAGAGAGAGAGAGAGAGAGAGAGAGAGAGAGAGAGAGAGAGAGAATCCCAAGCAGGCTCTGCACTGTCAGCCCAGAGCTTGACGTGGGGCTCAAACTCATGAGAACTCACGAGTGAGATCATGACCTGAGCCGAAAACAAGAATCAGACACTTAACAGACTGAGCCACTAAAGTGCCCCTAGAACCTAAAAAAAATTTTTTTTAAACATTTATTTATTTTTAAGAGACAGAGTACGAACAGGGTAGGGACATAGAGAGAGGAAGACACAGAATCCGAAGCAGGCTCCAGGCTCTGAGCTGTCAGCACAGAGCCCAATGCAGGGCTCGAACCCATGATCTGTGATCATGACCTGAGCTGAAGCAGACACTTAACTGACTGAGCTACTCAGGTGCCCCTAGAACTTTTTTTTTTTTAAGTTTATTTATTTTGAGAGAGAAAGAGCATGAGTGCAGAGAGAGGGAGAGAGAGAATATCATGTTCCATGATTACAGTGAGGGCTCGATCCCACAAACCATGAGATCATGATCTGAGCTGAAATCAAGATTTGGACACGCAAACAACCGAGTCATCCAGGTGCCCCATGGCTGAGTAATATTTTAGTGTGCGTATCTCACATCTTTACCCATCTTTTGTTGGACAGTTAGGTTGCTATCATATCTTGGCTATTGTAAATAAATGTAGGAGTGTGTATATCTTTTTGAATTAGAGTTTTCATTTTCTTTCGTAAATAGTAAAATTACTAGATTGTATTTCTATTTTTTTTGTGTGTGTTTTGTATTGTATTTCTATTTTTAGTGTTTTAAGGAACCTCCATACTGTTTTCCAGAGTGGCTGTACCAGCTTGCAGTTCTGAAAACAGTGCATGAGTGTTTTTTTCCCTCTACATAATCACCAACACTTGTTTCTTGTCTTTTTGAGTCTAGCCATTCTGAGAGGTGTAATCTGATCTCTTATTGTGGTTTTGATTTGCCCTGATGATTAGTGATGTTGAGCATCTTTTCATGTGTCTGTTGGTCATCTGAATATCTGCCAAAATTTCTATTTGGGCTTTCTGCCCTTTTTTTTTTCCCCCATTAGATTATTTGGGGGGTTTTTTGGTGTTGAGTTGTGTAAGTTCTTTATATAGCTTGGATGTTAACCTTTTACTGGGTATCTTCTCCTATTCGGTAGGTTGCCTCTTCATTTTATTAAGGGTTTCCTTTGCTGTGCAAAAGCTTTTTATTTTGGTGTTCTCTTAATAGTTTATTTTTGCTTTTGTTTCCCTTGTTGAAAAGACATCTAGAAAAATGTTGCTAAAAGGCTGATATCAAAGAGGTTACTACTATGTTTTCTTTTAGGAGTTTCAGGGTTTCAGATCTCACACTTAGGTCTTAATCATTTTGAGTTTGTTTTGTTTATGGTGTAAGAAAGTGGTCCTATTTCGTTCATTTGCATGTAGCTGCCCAGTTTTCCCAGCACCAGTTTTGAAGAGACTATTTTTCCCCATTGTATGTTTTTGCCTCCTGTGTTGTAGAGTAATTCATTACATAAGTATGGCTTTATTTCTAGGCTCTCTATTCTATACCATTGATATAGGTGTCTTATTTTGTGCCAGTTCTATACTGTTTTGATCATTGCAGCTTTGGGGTGTATGTTGAAATCTGAGATTGTGATACCTCCAGTTTTTTTGTTCTTTTTCAAGATTGCTTGGCTATTTGAGGTCTTTTATGGTTCCACACAAATTTTAGTATTTTTTTTGTTCTTTGAAAATTACTGTTGGTGTTTGGTAGCAATTGCATTGAATCTGTAGATTGCTTTGGGTAGTATGGATGTTTTAATAATATTCATACAATCCATGAGTATGGAATATCTTTTTATTTTGACATCTTCAGTTTTGGTCATCAATATTTCATAGTTTTCAAAGTACAACTCTTTCACCTTCTTGACTAAATTTGTTTCTAAGTAGTTTATTCTTTTTGGTGCTATTGTAAATGGAATTATTTCTTTAATTTCTATTTTTTAAATGTTTCTATGTATTTTTGAGAGAAATAGTTTATGCTGGGGAGGAGGTTCAGAGAGAGAGGGGGACAGAGGATCTGAAGCGGGCTCCACACTGGCAGCAGAGAGCTGGATGTGGGGCTGAAGTTCACGAGTTGTGAGATCACAGCCTGAGCCGAAGTCAGAAGCTTAACCAACTGAGCCACCCAGTCCCCCCTTAATTTCTATTTCTGATACTTTGTTATTAGTATATAGAAACAAAACAGGTTTCTGTATATTAATTTTGTGTCCTGAGACTACTGAATTAATTTATTCTAATGCTTCTTTTGTTGTAGTTTTTAAAGTTTTTTATGAATAGTATCCTGTCATTTGCAAATAGTTATAGTTTATTTCTTTACCAGTTTGGAGCCCTTTATTTCTTTTTCTTGTCTGATTGCAATGGCTAGGACTTCTTGTTCTAGTACATATAATTTTATTTTTAGATTTCTTCTTTGATTTCATCATTGACCAATCAGGTGTTTACTGGCATCTTGTCTAACCTCTGTGTGTTTGTGTTTTTTCTTTTCTTTTTCCTTATAATTGATTTATAGTTTTGTACTGTTATGGTTGGAAAAGATGCTTTTTTAGGTACTTTAATGTTGGGTGTATAGATATTTACAGTTGTTATATACTCTTGGATTGATGCCTTTATCACTATGTAATGCCATTTTTTGTTTCTTATTATAATATTTGTTTTAAAGTCCATTTTGTCTGATACAGGTATTGCTCCCCTGGATATATATTTTTTAAGTTTTTTAATGTTTTATTTATTTTTGGTACAGAGAGAGACAAAGCATGAGAGGGGGAGGGCTAGAGAGAGAAGGAGACGCAGAACCGGAAGCAGGCTCCAGACTCTGAGCTAGCTGTCAGCACAGAGCCTGACGTGGGGCTCGAACCCACGAATGTGAGATCTGACCTGAGCCGAAGTCAGAGGCTTAACCGACTGAGCCACCCAGGTGCCCCTCCCCTGGATATTTTTAAATTTCCATTTGTACAGAATATCTTCTTCCGTATCTTTACTTTGAGTTTGTATGAATCTTTAGGTCTAATGTGAGTCTCTTATAGGTAGAATATAGATGGGTCTGAAGCATACGGGTGGCTCAGTCGGTTAAGTGTCCGACATGGGCTCAGATCATGATCTTGCAGTGTGCGGGTTAGAACCCTGTGTTGGGCTTCAGATTCTGTGTTTCCCTCTCTCTCTCTGCCCCTCCCCTGCTCACGGTCTGTCTCTCTGTCTCTCAAAAATAAACAAACATTAAAAAAAAAAGGAATAAAGAGGAGTCTTTTTTTTTTTTAATCCATTCTGTCATCCAGTATCTTTTGATTGGAGCCTTGCAGCCTTTTACATTTAGAGTAATTTGATAGGTGTGTACTTCTTATCCCTTTTGTTCACTGATTTCTAGTTGTTTTTATACTTCTTCTCTGTTCCTTTCTCTCTTGCTCTCTTGTAATTGATAACTTTCTTTAGTGCTTGTTTTCTCTTTATTTTTTGTATGTCTTTTATAGGTTTTTGGCTTGTGGTTATCATAAAGTTCCTGTATAATATCCAAGTATATGGTATTAAATTTATGGTCACTTTGAACACATTATAAAAGAACTTCATTTTTACTCTTCCACCCCACATTTTATGTATATGTTGTCATATTTTACATCTTTTTATTATGTGAGTCAGGGGGACTATTTTATTTTATTTGAGAAAGATAGAGCTAGAATGAGAGCACATGGGGAGGAGGAGCAGAGGGAGAAAGATAGTGAGAATCCTTAAGCAGGCTCTATGCCCAGTGCAGAGCCTGACGTAGGGCTCGATCCCATGACCTTGGGATCATGACCAGAGCTGAAATCAGAGTTGGACCCTCAACCAACTGGGCCATCCAGGCACCTCTAATTTTAAAAATATAGTTGATTTTACTACTTTGTCTTTTAACCTTTATACTAGCTTTATAAATGATTGCCCTACTACCTAAACTGTTTGTTTGTACTCATGGAATTTTTTTCCTTTCATAATTTTCTTGTAAATATAGACTTTCTTTTCCACTTAAAGAAGCCCTTTAACATTTCTTGTAAGGCTGGTTATGTGGTGATGACATCTTTTAACTTTAGTTTGGGAAACTCTTTAGCTCACCTTCAATTCAGAATGATAACTTCAGTGGATGGAGTATTCTCGGTTGTAGATTTTTTTCATTTAGCAGTTTTTTTTTAAATGTTTTATTTATTTTATTACAGTGAGAGACAGAGCATGAGAGGGGGAGGGTCAGAGAGAGAACGAGACACAGAACCGGAAGCAGGCTCCAGGCTCTGACCTAGCTGTCAGCACAGAGCCTGACGTGGGGCTCGAACCCACGAATGTGAGATCTGACCTGAGCCGAAGTCAGAGGCTTAACCGACTGAGCCACCCAGGTGCCCCTCATTTAGCAGTTTGAATGTATCACTCCCTTCTGCTAAAAAGTCAGCTGAGAGCCTTATGGGGTTTCCCTTGTAGGTAACTATTTGCTTCTCTCTTGCTGCTTTTAAAATTCTTTATCTCCAATTTTGACATTTTACATATTAATGTGCTATACTGTGGAATTCCTTGGGTTGATCTTGTTTGGACTTCTCTGTGCTTCCTGAACTTGGGTATCTGTTTCCATCTCCAGGAGAGGGAAGTTTTCAGCTCTTAATTCTTCAAATAAGTTTTTCCACCCTTTTATGTCTTTTCTTCTTCTGGGACCCCTGTAATGCAAATTTTTGTTCACTTGATGTTTTCCAAGAGATCCTTAACCTATTCTTTGTCTTTTTTTCTTAAATTTCTTTTTCCTTTTTGCTGTTCTGCTTGGGTGCTTACCATTAGCCTGTCTTCCAGGTTGCTGATCTGTTTTTTTGCATTCTCTGATCTACTGTTGATTATCTCTAATGAATTTTTTTCATTTCATTTATTGTATTCTTCAACTGTGGTCCTTTTTAATATTTTGTCTTTGTTGAAGTTCTTATTTAAGTCATCTATGCTTCTCCAGTTGGGGAGCATCTCTGTGATTACTACTTAAATTTTTGTTTTTTTTTTAATTTTGAAATGTTTAGCAGATAGCTTCGTTATCTCTGTTGCATTTAGTTCTATTTCTGAGGTTTTGTCTTGTTCTTTAATTTGAAACACATTTCGTGGTCTTATTTTGCTGGACTTTCTGTGTTTGTTTCCATGAATTAGGTAGAACAGTTACTTCTCTTAAACTTGATGGAATGGTCTTGTGTATGGCCGTCTCCTGTGTAGACTGCATGTGTCTGGTGACTTTGGCTGGCTGGCTGGCTGAAGTTGTGGCTGGTGGTCCCGGGGCACTCTGTGCTGGGGTACCCTGGTGGGATGGCCTGAGCTGAAGTGGGTGTGGGCCGGGGTGGTCTTAGGGCTGTCTGCACAGATGGTGCCCTGACAGGACAGCTGGGGTTGAAGTGGGTGCAAGCTAGAGGTCCTGGGGTTCTCTGCTCTGCATAGAGGGTGCGCTGGCAGCACTGCTGAAGCTAAAGTAGGTGAAAGCTGGGTGGTCCCAGGGCTCTTTGTGGACAGGGTGCTCTGGTAGGGCAGGTGAAGCTGAAGTGGGCATGGGCTAGGGTGGTCTCAGGGTTCCCTGTGCCGAGGACAGCTGAAGCTGAAGTGTATTCACATGAAGGTGTCCTGGGGTGCTCTGTGTGAGAGTGCCCTGGTGAGGTGGCTGGAGCTGAGGTGACACGGGGCTGGGTGGTCCTGGGCACTCTGTCTAGGGGGATCCTGGTGAGTTGTCTGGATCTGAAGCAGGAATGGGCTGGGTGGTCCCAGGCACTGCATGTAGTGGGTACGTACCCTGGTGAATCATCTGGAGCCAAAACAGGCATGTACCAAGAGTTCTTGGGGAGGTCTGTATTTGAGGGTGCCCTGGCAAGTTGTCTGGAGCCAGAGTGGTGTGGGCCTGGAGGGTTTTGGGGTGCTTTGAGCCTGTGTCACCTTGGCAAGACAGCTAGAGCAATAGTGGGAATTGACCAAGGACGTGGTGTGTGTTGCACTGGGGTCACATAGGTGAGATGTTTGGGGCTGGTGTGGACTAAGAGCCTGGGTCTTGCTGAGGTGATAGGCTGGCTGGGGCACCAGGATGCTGCTCCAGTCCATGCCGTCAAGGTGGGTGGAGAATATAAAACTTGGCCCTCTGACCTGGAGAGAGTTCCAGCGGCTCCCTCACCATTTGGCAGAGTTCTAGGGCTGAATCTTTTATAATTCAGATGCTCTTTTAAATCTTGGCCTTTTTTATGCGCCCCAGGGCACAAATCTGTTTACAATCCCTCAGTATATCCCTCCCTGATGCAGTTTGCAGTTATGGGCGGGCGCGGGTTCCTTTCTTTGCCATGTCTTTGTTTCTCTTGTCATTCTCTACGGGGTCTCTCTGACTTTGTTGTGCAGAAGCTGTTCAGTCAGCCTTCAGTTCTTCAGGAGGAATTGCTCTATAAATTGGTGTAGATTTGGTATGTCCTGTGGAGGTGAGTTCAGAGTCTTTTTGCACTGCCATCTTGGACCAGCAGTCCCAGGTTTTTTTAAAGCATGCACTTTTCCAGCCTTCACCGTAATCCAGTTCCAAATCCACTTCCATGTTTTGGGTATTTTTTACTGCACCACTTCATTTCATGGTAACAAAATCTGTGTTCTCCAGAGAAATAGAATCTACAAAGAGATTTATTTATTTTTTTTTCCATAATATTTTATTGTCAAATTGTTTTCCATACAACACCCAGTGCTCTTCCCCTCAAGTGCCCTCCACCATCATCACCACCTGTCTTCCCCCC
>NC_043700.1:162911875-163071363 GCF_006229205.1 Suricata suricatta
AACCTCCACACTGTTTTCCAGAGCGGCTGCACCAGTTTACATTGCCACCAACAGTGTAGGAGGGTGCCCATCTCTCCACACCCTCTCCAACAACTGTAGTCTTTTGCTTTGTTCATTTTAGCCACTCTGACTGGCGTGAGGTGGTACAAAGAGATTTATTTTAAAGAATTCATGCACGTGATTGTAGAGGCTGATGGAAGCTGGAGACTTAGGATAGCTGAAGTATAGTTAAGTGTGAGTCTGCCATCCTGTGAACCAGGAGAGCCAGTCACGGTCTGATTACAGTCTCAAGCTTGCTACCCTTGGCGAGGGATAGCTGATATCACTTCTTGTGTGAAGGTAAAAGAACTGATGTCCCAGCTTGCAGGCAGTCAGGAAGGAGGAATTCCCTCTTATTTGGGAGAGGGTCAGCCTTTTGTTCTCTTTAGACCTCCAATTGCTTGGCTCAGGTCCATTCACCTTAGGGAGAGCAATCTGCTTTAGTCAATGTTAAATTTATCCAAAAACACCTTCATAGAAACTCTCAGAATAATATTTGATGTAATATCAGGCACTTTGTGGCCCAGTCAAGTTTACAGATAAAAAAATGAAGCATCACAGGTTACATTTTGTATTTTGTGCGTGTGTGTCTGGTTATTTTGGATTTATGTTGGATAGTGTGAATTATGTAGTGCAGGAAATTTGGATTCTGTTATATTCCTTCAAAGAATGTTAATTCTTTTGGTTTAGCAGGCAATTAATTTGCCTGAACCCAGGTTCTAAACTCTTTAGAGTGTCTCCTGTGATGGGATCTTTACTCAGTTCTTTTATTCTTAGCTGGCTCTACAAGTTGTTCCATTCATATGTGGTTCAGGGGATTTGGGCTAAGTTTACTGGCAGAATTTGAAACTCTCCTTCTGTGGCTCTCTGTCTTCTAGGATACTCTCTTCTCTTACTTTTGAGTTATTTCTAACTCTGTTTATTTCCAGTTGTTTCTAACTCTGTGTTCCAGTCCAGCGGTATATTTGAAATATAATAGTTCATTTACCTCATTTTCTTGCAAGCTAATTGACTTTTCTTATATTTTTCAAGGTTTATTATAATGAGTAGAAGCATATTTCTTTTTTCTTTTTTAAAGATTTTATTTTTATTAATCTCTACACCCAGTGTGGGGCTTGAACTCACAACCCTGAGATCAAGAATCACATACTGTATGGACTGAGCCAGTCAGGTGCCCCTAGAAACATATTTCTACTTTATAATTGGTTATAGTTTCTTTTGTTGACTGCTTTCTTGATGTTTTTTGGGAAATTTTGAATATGGTAGAAATATAATGTGTAACTACTAAATATAAATAATGCCTTTTGCCTTGGATTTATATATAGTTTTCTAACAGGCATTGGGAAGTGGAGAATAACTCCTTAACCTTTGACTCTTTCATTTTCAGTAAGCATTTGCCTTTTAATACCTGACATTCTTTTACTCTTTATTATATGTAGATTAGTATTGAAAGTGGAGCTGAATAATAATACGGGTTTTTCTATAATTCTTTTTTTCTCACCTGATGCAATTATTGTCTGGCCTTTCTTTTTTTCAGTTTTCTTGAGAAATAATTGACACTCCGGGGCTCCTGGGTGGCTCAGTTGGTTAAGTTTCCGACTTAGGCTCAGGTCACGACCTTGCATTTCGTTCCGCTCCACGTTGGGCTCTGGGCTGACAGAAAGCCTGGAGCCTGCTTTGGATTCTGTGTCTCCCTCTCTTTCTGCCCTTCCCCTGCTCGCACTCTGTCTGTCTCTCTCTCACAAAAATGAATATACATTAAAAAACTTTTTAAAAAATTGACATCTATAAGCTGTGTAAGTTTGAGGTACACAGCATGAAGGTTTGACTTATATATGCTGTGAAATGATTACCACAGTAGGTTTAGTTAACGTCCATGATCTCATATAGATAAAGTAAAAAGAGAAAAAAAAATTTTTTTTCTGTGTTGAGAACTTGTAGATCTACCCTCTTAACGAGTCCTATGTATCAAATAACAGTGTTCATTATATTTGTCATGTTGTATATTTCATCCTTAGGACTTACTTAGAAGTAGAAGTTTGTACCTTTTTAAAAAAAAGTTTATTTTGAGAGAGAGGTGGTAGGGGAGGAGCAGAGACAGGGAAAGAGAGAACTCCCTTCAGGGAGGCTCCGCACTGTCCGTGTGGAGCCTGCTGCGGGGCTCAGACATGGGCTGTGAGCCGAAATCTAGAGCCAGCTGCCACCAGGGCGCCCCAGAAGTTCGTGCATTTTGACCACCTCCCTCCATTTGTACCTCCCTTTACCCCCTGCCTCTGGTAACCACAAGTCTGATCTCTTTTTCTGAGTTTGGTATTTTTTTTGCTTGTTTTAGAGTCCACATATAGGTGAGATCATACAGTGTTTGTCTTTCTCTGACTTAACTTCACTTAGCATAATGCCTTCAGGGTTCATCCATGTTGTTGCTAATAGTAGGATTTCCTCTTTTTTTTTTATGTGTATCACAACTTTATGCTTTCCTACTTTGATGGTCACTTTGGTTGTTTCCATGTCTTGACTATTATAAATAATGCTTCTGTGAACAGGGGGGTGCAGATATCTTTCGAGTTAGTGTTTTTGTTTCCTTTGGATATATTTCCATGAGTAGAATTGCTGGGTCAGATGGTAGTTTTTAAACAAGAATTTTTGAGGAAGCTCCGTACTGTGTTTGATAGTGGCTGTCCTGTTACAGTCCCGCCAGCAGCGCACAAGGGCTCCGTTTTCTCCACATCCTTGCCAGCTTGTGTTCTCTCTTGTCTTTTTGATGGTGGGTTTGGCTTATTCTTTAGCCTAATTAGGGCATTAATGACATTTTGGGCCGTGTAATTCTTCGTTGTGGAGGACTGTCTTGTGCATTGTAGCGTGTTTAGAAGCATCCCTGGTCTACCCAGTAGATGCCAGTAACCCCTCCCTCCTGCCCCCAGTTATGACAAGCAAAAATGTCTCCTTGGGGCAAAATTACTGAGCTTAAGTCTAATGAGAAAAAAACCAACTAATTTATGTAGACTTCTGCGTTCTAATTTTATTGTGATGTTTGCAGGTAAATAGTTCTTGTAAAGAAGAGGACTCTAAACAGAAGCAACCAAACAAGAAAAAGAGGATCATCTATGATTCAGGTAATATTTCCTTGGGGGACCTTAAAGTTTTAAAATTATTGTATACCCCTTAGAACAGTGTTTTCCGTACTGATGTTCTGAGACACACAGCTCTCTCTGTTGTTCTCAGAGGTCCTGTGAGAAGACTCTGTGCTCAGATAAATTGAGAGCACTTTTATTGTACTGCAGAACTTACCACACCCAAAATATGTTAATGTGTTCAATATATTTGTTTTGAGGGGTATACAGTATGTATAGCATGTTTCAACTTACTTTCAAGATGGCATATTTATTTGTTAAGTTTATTTATAAAATTTGTTTATTTATTTTGAGAGAGGCAGAGAGAGAATCGCATGCCACAAGAATTTGACAATGCAGGGCTTGATGAGGCTTTGAACTTAAAAACTGTGAGATCATGACCTGAGCTGAAATCAAGAGTCAGACATTCAACCAACTGAGCCACTCAGGCACCCCTGACATAGTTACTTTTTAAAATATTCATACTAATTTCTCTTGTAGCTGGGCTTCTTGGAGATTGAATTTGAAAAAGTGCCTTAAAATATTGCTGTGGAAACAGTGATCTAAATTTTAATTTTTGTGCTTTTGATCTGGTCCTTTTTTGTTGCATTTAAAATGGAACAATCACAATATAAAATATTTGGATATACTGTACTTTTAAGATGGGGAATGTGTATTGTTATGTATGCCTTTTACGATCTGTTATGACCTGTTAAAAGAATGATAGAATTCAGAAAGTTTTAGGTATTGTTTTTGTGAAGAAGATCCATTTGGTGTGAATTCTTAAAATTAAAAATGCAGCCTCTGAGGAAGCATGCATAGATTGTCAGGTTTTGACAGTGATAGCAAAGATTTTGACTCAGTTCTAAAAGTACTTGGGTGTTTATTGTGGTTCTTTTACTGCTATATACAGTAAGGAATTTGAAATAAATACACATCCCATTCCCTAGGAGTTTCCATTTTTTGGGAAATTGAAAATTTAATTATTGGATACAGTTTAGTATGAAACAGGATTTATAAATGCATGGTGCAGAGGAAAGAAAGGATAGTAAAGTTTATGGAACTTCTATTTTTGTACCACTTTGTCTTGATTTGTATTTAGGTGTCCTGCGTGATTAGGTTGTGGTAGACTAATGGCTCCCAAAGATGTCCATGCGCAAATCCTAGAACCTGTGAATATGTTAGGTTACATGGCAAAAGGGACACTAAAGTTGTAGGTGGCGGTAAGGTTGATAATCAGATGCCCTTAAAATAGGGAGATGATCCTGGATTATCTGGGGATGGGCCCAATGTATTCACAAGGAAGAGCAAGACAGAAGTAGAGAGAGATATTGACCATGGAAAATAGAGCCAACCAGAAAGATGGCAGCATGAGAAGGGTCGTACCTGATGTTGCTGGCTTTGGAGATGGAGGAGGGGAGCCATAAGCTAAGGAATGTTAGCAGTCATAGAAACTGGAAGAGACAGGGAAATGGCTGAAATAGGATTATTTTCCTAGAGTATCCAGAAAAGGATCATAGCCCTGCTGGCACTTTGATGTTAGTCCCGTGAGACCCATATGCTGTTTTTAACCTTTACAACTATAAGATAATATATTTATGATGTTTTAAGCCACTAAATTTGTGGTGATTTGTTATAGTAACAATAGAAAAGTAAGACCAAGGCTTAACGCTGTGTAGAAATAACCTGTAAGAATTCACAAAAGGGATTTGCCTCAAAATGGGCCTAGAGGAATTGGTTAATAATAATCACTTTAAGAACACACTATTTTATTTTTTCTCTTGAGAGTTTTGTTTCATTTGCTTCTCATGTACAGATTCAGAATCCGAGGAGACAGTGCAGGTAAAAAATGCCAAAAAGCAACCAGAGAAACCTAAACCTGGTAAAATTCTACGCCAGGATCCTGTCACATACATTTCAGAAACAGGTAAGTGTACGGAGTCTGTTTATTGTTTCAGGAGTAGTGTGTGTTACATTCTTGAGCTTCTCCTTGGTGTCTGGAGGGACCTCCCTCACTTTGAATTGGATTTCTTCTGCCTTTTTTGCTTTGTTGATTTATATTTATCAGGGAAAGGCTGTAGTCATCTTTGGCATTTACTGTGGGTTAAGGACCATTGTAAGGGATAGTTAAAGGGAAATTGGCCTTGGAATTTTTTAGGTATTCTATATTGAATAAGTTGAAGCTCTACGTTGAATCCTATGTGTAAATATTATTGGTGTATTTTAAAGCTTTAAGTTTTTTTACCTTGTATGCTAAAGTCAAAATAATCTAAGTATTTAACGGTTATTTTTTACTTAAGTATTTTTACTTTGCATGCTAAAGTGAAAATAATCTAACGGTTATTCATATTTGTGATTTGTGATCTAACACAGATGTGACCTGAATTCTTTGTATTTTCTTGTGACAGTAAAGATTTTATTAGCATTAGCTTTTTAATAGATGATTGTACTTAAATTTATTTGATCTGTTTTGAGTGGTCAAAAAGCATGAGACATTTATAAATAATTGTACACTAATCTTAACATGCTAAAATGGTTGTTTCATTGATAGTATTCCTTTATGGTGAGGAACTCTGAATTGTCACCTGAGGAGAAAAACTCAGCTGTGTTTGTTGTAAAGTCATTTTCTTAAATAGCTGTGAAGTTTTTCTTTTCTTTCTTTTTTCTTTTTCTTTTTTTTTGAGAGAAAGAGAGAGGGCGCAAATGAACGAGGGACAGAGAGAGAGAGACAGAGAGAAGCAGGGCTCACCCAACTAGGGCTTGAACCCATGAACTGTGAGATCATGATCTAAGCTGCACCCTACTTGTGGCATTGTTAAGTCGTAGAAGAGACTAGCAGGAATAAAAGGTTAGATGTATTAATGTTCAAATTCAGAGCCTGTTGAATTGCTTCCTAACAGAAATACTTGAAGGAGCCATGAGAGCGTCTTACAGGTTACTGATTTGTTCATATTGAAGAAAACCTCTGAAACCATCACTCTGCTACTTGAATTGCTCGTGAAGTGAATCCACATAGTTTGAAGAGACAGAGCAAAAGCCACACAATTATTTTGGCACAGCATTTACAATTTATATTCAACAGACATTTACTGAGTGTTTTTTACATCCCAGAAACTAGGTGCCGGGGGTACAAAAGATGACCAGACTCCCAGGTACTGTAGTAGTCTCTTGAGATGGCGATAAACAGAGGGCTCGAAGCGTAAGGTGATCTGGTCCTTGAAGGACGAACAGGCAGGTGGAGGGAGGAGTGTGTCAGCTTAGGAGACGGGGTTATTTAAGGCACAGCATCCAGCACAAGGCTTGGTATGTTTGTAGGGCACAGAAGAGACTGCCCACATGAAGGAGGAATGGGAGATAGGATTAGGGAGACCTTGAAACTAGGCAGATGAATTTAGACTTAACATAGCAGGGAAAAGGGAACCATTAAAGTTTTTGAAGAGAGTTGTGGAATGATGAGGATAGTATTTAAGAGTGATTGCTAGAGGGGTGCCTGGTTGACTCAGTGGGTATAGCGTGCAACTCTTGATCTTGGGGTTGTGAGTTCGAATCCCATGTTGAGGGTAGAGATTACTTAAAAACAAAATATTAAAGGGCCGCCTGGGTAGCTCAGTTGGTTGAGTGTCTGACTCTCGATGTCAGCTCAGGTCTTGATCTCAGGGTCGTGAGTTCAAGCCCTGCATTGAGCTCCACACTGGGCATGAAGCCTATTTAAAAAAAAAAGAAAGAGTGATTGCTAGATTGCTAGTGTTCAGGGTGGGATGGAGAGTATAGAAACCATAATTAGGGAAGTTCAAGGCATTCCCTAGGGGTGAAGCAATGAGAGACTTAAAAAATTAGCAATAGTAAGGAGGGAACTGATTTATAAACATTTTTGAGAAATGAGTTACAGATTAGCTTTTTGGATTATCTGTGGTGGTATTATTAGGATAATTGGAGAGTTGATGTCATTAGCATGCTAATTGTTGTTGCTTAAAAAATTTTTTTTGGTGTCCCAACATGGGGCTTGAACTCACAACCCCAAGGTCAAGAGTCACGTGCTCTATCTACTGAACCAGCCGGGTGCATCCCCCCCTTTTTCAATAACAGCTTTATTGAAATATATAGTTTACCTCTATGATTTTAATGTTGTTGTTGGAGTTTGCAGATAAAGGTCAAGGTTTTTGAAAATATGAGTAACAATAAAACTTTATTTGAAAGTTTGCTCAGTAAGTAGGGAATGAAACAGGAAAGAAAGTCCTTGTGTTGTAGAAGGAACCTGAGCCTGGAAGGTCAGAGCCCTGCCTTAGGGGTCCATCGTTGGTTCCCATCTAACAGCTGTTTGAGTCGGTCTCACTATTTATAAAGCAGAGACACTATTTGAATAGGCTTGTTGGTGACATTTATGGGGATTATGATAGGGAAGGGCCAGACCCAGTGCCTAAAGCATATAAAAATAAGGATGAGCTTCCTACAGGTTCTTGGAGACACTTATTTGATTAAGTTATTCAAATGATCAAAATCAATGTAGATAATACGAATGTATTTTCTGTGAACTTTTTGGTGAGCTGTTGTTTCTTCATTATGTCAGAGGCCAACTGACTCTAACCTTTTTGTTCTATTGCTAAATATCTGCTTAGGCACATTGTGCAAATGCACTCTTCTATTAAGAGATTCCCCTCTGAGATCTGGCCACCTTTGTGAAGTTTTGAATATGTGGGAGGGATACTAGAAACGTATGGTGATAGGTTTATTATGTAACCACAGGTGGTGTGATCAAGCTTTCCAGTGACACCCTGGAAACGTCAAGGTTAGTGTGCAGACAGCCGTGGCCTTCAACTGTGGGTCAGTTGGCTATCCTTATCTTGTGCTTTTAGGTACACAGAAGGGTCAGACAATAAGCTCTGATCACAGATTTTCTTTAACAAGGGATCATTTATTTCAGGCCAGGTATTTTCAAATGTTATTTTCTGAAGAGATATCCAGCACTTTGAAATTTTTATGAACATCATTGTGTTTCATTTTGCTGGTGGCATGTATGTGTGAAAGTGAACATTGTCCCCTTATTTCAGCTGAAAATTTTGGGGTGTGATGAACCCATTGAATAGAATGCTCAGTATCAATTCCATGTATTTTGTTTTTTCTTAGAATTAAGATACAGGAAAAAGCTAGTTCTTTTCTTGCCTGTTTTATCTTCTCATACATTTTTATTCCTTGAAATGACAGGTGTTTGGGAAGAAAATAAGCCTTTTTTCTTCCCTCCAGAAGAGAATGAACTGTTAAAAAGTCCATAATAAAATCAGAAATATGATGAGTTTTAAGAAAAGTGCAGGTTCTTGAAATTAATAAAATAATTGGAAAATTCATCACCTTAAACTATTTTTTTATTATTCTTTGCTTTTTTAAAAGTTAAAATTATGGTTCAGTACCAGGTCATGAATAGATATTCATTCACATTATAAATGTAAATATTTATATTACCAGTATAAGATTAAATAGAATATCTGTGGTAATAATAGTTTAAAAATAGAAATTTTAACCTAAAATTGTATTGTTTATTTGGAGATTGGAACTTCTTGTGGAAAAGGAATAATATGACAATGATTTAGTTTTAAAAACCTGTGAGTAACAAAAGAAACAATTTTTGCTTCATTATTCCATATTTTATCTTTTATAAACCAATTTTTGTTTGGTATTTTTCTTGTAGTATAGCATTTGTAGTATTGAAGAGCACAAACTCTTGAGTCAGATGGTCTGGGATAACCTTCACTTATCTTCCCTGGGTCTTAGTTTCCTCATTTGGAGGAAGGGGCTGTTATTAGTACGGCCGAGGCCTTTGTGATGATCAGATGAGATCATGCTTGAAAAGCACTTAAAACAGGGTTGGGCATATAGTAAGTGCTCCATAAGTATTAACTGTTATTCTTCTGTTTGAACTTTATTATATCCCTCATCTGCCTTTAAAGACGATGCTAAAAACATTTTGTTTTTGCTTAAGTACTTAGGACTTTCTGTTGATTATGTAACTGTGCTTCAGAAACTCAGAAATGATATCTGACCCACTTAATGTTGTGGATGCGCACTGTCTGTATGGGAACTACTACTTGTAGCTGTGGAGCACTTGAAACGCGACTAGCCCAACTGACCGCGTTGTAAGTGTATGTACGGATTTGAAGACAGTACAAGAACAAGCCATTATCTTATTAACAATTTTTTAGTATTGATCACACATTGAAATGATAATATGGATATATTGGGTTGAATACAATATATCATTAAATTTAATTTCACTTATTTTTCACTTCTTAAAATGTGGTTATTTGAGTTAAATAAAATATATTCAAGTTAATTTCACTTGTTTCTTTTAACTTTTTTTAACATGGCTATGAGAAATATATAGCTCAGATTTTATTCTGGTTGCACAGAATAAAACATTCTCATTATAAACAATGAGAAAACATTTAGGAAATAACCTTAATTTAGAAAATAGTCTACTTCGTTTGTGTATACTATTATATATTTCTTTAGGCTATATTGTTATACAGATCTTTAGGCTTATCATCTAGCTCCATGACATATTTTTCATCATCATTTTGATTTAAATCTGCCATCTATTGATTTTTAAAGTAATTTGATTACATTAATCTCCCAAATTACAGGAAAAAGGAAAAAAATGGCTTATAAATACCTTCATAGCTAACCACTGGCTCTAGTAAAATGTTCTTGTAAGTTGGTAAAAACCCAAATACTTGTTGTACTGGGTAAATATATTTACTTTTAGCTGTTTAATGAAGTGAGAGACCTTGAGTTTTGTTTGGCAAAGATGACCTTTTATTATGCAGTTTCATCAGGAGCTGCTGTTTGGCTGAAAATGATGCGGGGGTTTTCCTGTCTTGAAAGTTGTTTATGACTGGTAATTTTAATTGAGCACATAATTCCAGAGACAGTGCTCTTGAAGTTATAATTATTTTGGGGATGTTAAGTGGGGAAAAATTTTGGAATGTGGTGTTCTCCAGTTCACTGTGTAATCTTGGCGACCTCTGACTTGGGAAAATAGTAGCAGAAAATATTGCTGAAGATGTGTGTGCATAACATTCTCTTTTGCTGATTTTTAGAGACATAACAGTTTTGTTTACCAGACAAATGGGAATAGATTATGTATAGGATAGAGAATTTTTCTTCGATGTTTTCAGGGAAACCAGAGTGATTATGACCAAAAATTTCCTTGAAATGAGAGGAAACTAAGAATTAAGAACTGTGTACTACATTTCTTTGATTATACTTGTTCAAAAATCAGTGTGCACTAAGACTCTATGAAGAAAGTAAATTTATAATTTCAGAGGATGAGTAAAGGATTTAGATTATTACTTTAAATTATCTGAGTAAAACATTAACACAGTCTCACTGAAAGAGAAGTAAACAATTCAGATGAAAATGTTTCATTTCCTCATCTATCTCTTTTGTCTTATATAGCTATGTAAATAAAAATATATACACACACCCACGTGTACATATATACACACTTGTATTTATTTGAGTGGCATTTTATAATAAAATTCTGTAGCTTGCGTTTTCATAACTTACTGTCTTTGACTCCCTCCTTTCCTCCTTCCCTTCCTTCCTTCCTGCCTTCCTCCGTGTCCCCCTCCTTGTCCCTCGGTGTCTCAATGCAGAAGTTCCTATCTCAGTCTTTTAAACTTGTACATGGAATGTAATAGTACGCATTTACTTTTTCTCATCCTTTTATTTTGGATGTTGGATTATTGATGTGTGAACATACTTGTTAGTGCTTCATTGTAATGTAATACACTTAACTGACAATAAATGAATCATTCACAATGAGGAATATGATCACTGAAGAGAGAGGAGTTTTTCTTGAGGTCCATTTTAAGAATGTAGTTTACCTGCCTGTATTATGAAGAACACACAGGGCTTCCAACTTCTGTTTCTGGGCACAGGGCTCTTAGGGCCATTCCCACCACACCCCTACCAGCAGCATTTTTAGTTTCCTTTTGACTTTTATTAATCTTATGGACAAAAACATCACTGATAATGTACTTTTTTGAACATATGCTACTCTCAAGTTCGGTCTTTTCCAGCTTTCAGGTCCAGAAAAGGAGACTTTACGTTTACCCATATTACATTTCTTTCTGAAATAAACTCTTACGTTTTAACCTTATTAGATTCCAGGCTTTTGTATTCTGATTCAGTCATTTATTTAACAGTATTTAGCAATAATTTACTTATTCAACAAATATCATGTGTTCACTGTATGTGCATAATAGTGTACTGGATAATCTATGAAATAGATAAAAGAATAAAATATAGTCTTCAAGGGCATAGAGTTCATTGGGGAGATAAGTCTTTTATGTGAAAATTATATAAGGAAAAAGTTAACAGTGGTAAAAACGTCTCCTAAGGATTCTCAGACATGGATGGGGTAACTTCTAGTATGGATGTCTAGGAAACATCTCCTTGAGGAGAGAGAAATTTGAGATAAATGTGGAAGGTTTTAGGAGCATTTGACATGGAGATTTAGGTATTATGTATACCAGAAAGAATAGTGTGGAAGCTTGGAAACCAATAGTGCTGTTTCATATGCATTATTCATTATGTTCAAACTTATAGAAAGAGAAATTTAAAAATTTAACTTACAGACTTTTACAGATTTACAGTGGTATACCAATGTGGTAGTTCATATTTCCTTGATTACAGTATCTTGTACATAGGAGTTTCTTACTTTATTTGAAACACACTGTGTCCAGAGGGCAAGGCAGGAAGTATTCTACCAGAATGATAAAATAGACTTTATCTTACTTACTAGTATAGATTTTTTTCAAAACACTTTTATTGATCTCATGAAATAACATTATTCATTATATGGCTTATATTTTGTATTCACCTCATTTGATCTTCAAATCTACCTAATATGAGGGATGACTTAGTTTTTGGAAGCAATTTTCAATCTACAGTTGCACAGAGTTTCACTGTGGAAGGATGTAGTAGTTCTTTGCATGTCCCTCATCTACTTGTTTTTTCATATTATGATTTCATACCTTCTACAAATTTGTTAAGCATATCTTTATACTTCTTTCTGAATCATTGGTAAAATCACTTATTTTTTAAAGTTTATTTATTTTGAGAGAGAAGAGACGTGAGTTGGGGAGAGGCAGAGAGAGGGAGAGAGTGAATGAGTCCTAAGCAGGCTATGCACTGCCAGTGCAGGGCCCCATGTGGGGCTTGAAATCATAAAACTGTGAGATCAGGACCTGAGCTGAAACCATCAGATGCTTAACTGAGCCACCCAGGCACCCCCTAAAATTGTTTAGTTTTAAGAGACCTTTTCCAAAATTGACATGATCTGTTATCAGCACCTTGGTTATAGCATTTCTATTTGTCATGAATTACTATGGATCTTAATAACCATTGTTACTTATCTTGTATTTTTTCATCTTGCCGTAAATCAGTGCTTCTCAGTCAAGGGCCATTTGCCTCCCAGGGACCTATGGCAGTATCTGGAGGTACTTTTGGTCATCACCACTGGCAGGTGCTATAGTGTCAAGTTCATAGAGGCCAGAGATGCTACTACACATTGTATAGTGTGCAGGAGAGCCTTCTCCAAAAGGATTATTTGGCTCATAATGTTAATAATGTAGATGTTGGAAACGCTGCTTTACCCAGTCAGAAGAAAATTTGGTAAATGTTTTGAACTCCAGATATCCCCTGTTTCTAGGTTCATTTCATCTGCTAGTCCTGTAACTTAATAGAATAAATAAGCACTTAGGTCAGCATATAGTTTATTACTGCTGATCTCTGTCTTCTGTTGAATATTCCTTTTGTCCTCCTCTTGATATTATTGCACAGAATTGTCACCAGACCTTTCCTCTTCTATAGTTCTGTGGTTGAGAATGTGCCTTTTTCTTTTTGGCAATTTGGATTCCATTTCTTGTCTTTAATCTTTAGCAGTTTCTTCCATTTTATAGATATTTCAAAGCTCATTAATACTGCTTTGGCAATTTTATTTACAGATTCACATTAATGGAAACATCTTTATAAGAGCTGGATGCTTTCTCAGAATCTTTTTGCCTACTAGTTCTTTAGTCCTCTTTTGGTAGTGCATGTATATTATGAGACTTGAAAAGAATTAAGTGGCATATGGAGCACTAGAGTATCTGGAATGATTATTGAGGTTCTGAAGCATCTTTGAAAATGAACAGATTGGGGGTGCCTGGGTGGCTTCGCCCATTTGGCAGCCGACTCCTGGTTGCAGCTCATGATCTTGTTCATGGGTTCGAGCCCCATGTCAGGCTCTGCGCTGATAGCATGGAGCTTGCTTGGAATTATCTCTCTCTCTTCTCTCTCTCTCTCTCTCTCTCTCTCTCTCTCTCTGTGTCTCTCTTCCCCCATCTCTCTCTTCTCTATCTGCCCCTCCCCTGCTCGTGTGTGCTTACCCTCGCTTGCTCGCGGTCTCTCTGTCTCAAAAATAAACAAACATTAAAAAAAAATGAACAGACTGTTGTCCTTGTAACTTATATTTTGCTATCAGATACTTGTGAAACCATGAGAGACACAGGATTGCATTTCAGAAATGCCAAGGAAGTAGGGTTATATTAGGAAAATATAACAGAATACTAATGAAATAATATACAAGTGATTTATACTTGGCATTAATACTGAGACAGCATTGTTACCTCATCCCACACGTGGGGAAGTGGAATCGGGACGGAAGTGGGGGATTGTATTGCCGAGCCACTCCCTTTCCTCTTTGTGGTCAGTCAGGTTTCCTTGTATTACATGTCTCCTACCTGAGAACTGTAAGGTGTCCCTGTGTCCTGCTGTCCAAGCCTCCTTCCACCCACTTTTCTTTTTCTGTGAGATCCAGTGGCAGTAGGAGAGTAAGTGGCAAAATATTCCACTTTCTCCTCCTGTGTTTTCTTAGTGACTGAAACCAGCTGTGACTTTCCATGGACTGTTTTTCCTGTTCTGGTAGGGACGCGGCGCTACGTGGTGGATAACATCACGGCGCTAGCCAGTACATTTTTTCTTATTTATCATTACTCACCTTACTACACCTCACAAATTATAAGATGGGTTTGTTTAAAAAATAATAAAACTCTGATCCTAAGAGGATTTATTGGTAATGAATCAATCAGTGCTCTCTTAATTTCTTGATTAAAGATGAGCAGTTGCAGAGGTTTTATTTAATTACACTGAAGTACAGAATGTCTGATTCACCACATAAATGGTACAGAGACGGTATGTTTGGTTTCTCTTCTATCCATTTAACAAATATCGAAGACTTGGCACGTATATGAACATTTCTCCACTTCCAAAACCAAAATGACAGTTTGGGTTTTTGACTCAAGGAAAGTATTGAAAAGGAACTTGGTAGAAAAATGCTCTAAAAACTCAGATTCCTTTTTTAGTTTTTGACTAGTTGTTGCTAAGTAAATTATTTTTAATCTCTGTAACCAGATCTCTCTAGCATGATCTCCATTAATTTGGTTTCTGTGTATTCCAGACTGAAGGAAAGAAAATCAGAATCCCCAAGTCTCAGCAGGATGAGCTCCATAATTAAATATTTTTCCTTCTTGGCTTATAAATAGGGTTCTCGGTGGACCTGCACATAATTGTCTTTCTCTTTTTTGTTGTCCTTTCTAGATAAGTGAATATATCCAACTCAGAGTGGCCAGCAAGCTTCCCTCCCAGGCAGCTCCTCTGCTCTGTGTTGGATAATGCTCGTTTACTTGGTGATTGTTACCACATTTGACGTTAGGTTGTACATAAATAAAAATAACTGGTGTTCTTATAAGGAGACAGATATCCTGGAGGGAGATTCTGACTGTTCAATTGCCCATGATTTTCAGCTAGGTCTAAGAAATTGGTCTTAGATCTCTTTATCATTATTGAATTATATGTTTCTGGGGAGAAAGAGAACACAGTTTGCCTTTGGCTTCTGACAACCCAGGAACAAATTTAGGCTTATTAAAAAATAAGAACAAATGTTAAAAAGAAACAACAATGACTTTATTTGGAATGTTTCATTTCTGTACACTGTGTAGGATTGTAAAATATTTATTTTATGTGAGGATGGTCATGGCAACATCTGTTAAAATGACTGTCTTCTGCAAGCAGTTAATGGCATTGTTCTCATCTTTGGCCTCTTTTGCCTTCATTTTCTATAATGTATTGGGATAGCCTTTGAAATATGAAAGGCTAAAGGGTTTTTTTTTTTGAGATTTTTTTTCTGTTTATTTATTTTTTAACATATGCAATTATTTTCCATCATTTACACTACAGAAGTTACGATTACACTCCAAACAGAAAAGCAAAGTAAAAAATCAAAACCCCCACTTCTATTTCATGTAATTAGACTTATACAGAAATTAGAAGGTTATGTAACAACTAGTTAATCACCTAATTTCACAGCTATCTGAAGTGGCGAGTGTTATATAGCAGATTATCTATGATACATTCAAGATACATGATACAATTTATTACTTGCCCATAAGCTACAACACAGCCTGCTTAATACCTTTCCTTAAATTCCACCTCTATACTCCAGTATACTTGAGGTGGCTAAAGGGGTTTTAAGACAACTGGGTCAGAAGTCCGAGTCCAAAGACAGTAGCACCGCTGCCTCTGCAGGTTTTCTGCCTTTATCAAGACAGGATGACAGAATGCTTTCAGGTGTTGCCTGTTTATAGAACACCATGTTTATTTTTCTATATTCTCCTTAATGATCCTCTGTATTTATAGGAAATACCTCTATGCTTAGAATCATGAGTTTATTTTTTTGGTGTTAGCTTTTCCCATAACTGTAAGGAATATTACTGGGAAGTGATAAATCACAGAGTACTAAGTAAGTGTCAAGTCAGGCAAGCCTGTCTTTTTTTCTCTTTTCATGCCTGTATTTCACTAGAATTGCTTCTACTTTCCAAGGGGCCTGGAGAGCTATTTATTTTGTGGTTAGCACAGAAAAAGGGGCCTTGTATGCAATTTTAGCTAGTATGATATAAAATACTTGAAATTTTATGCAGAACACTTCTAGTTGTTTATTTTTTATTTTTATTTATTTATTTTTTAGTTTAGAGAGAGAGAGTGAGGGAGAGGGGCAGAGGGAAAGAGAGAACAGGAGAGAGAGACTCTTAAACAGTCTTCGGAGCTCAACATGGGGCTCTGTCCCGCAATCCTGGGATCATGACCCTAGGCAAAATCAAGGGTCAGATACTCAACTGACTGAGCTACTCAGGAGGCCCCCATATATTTTTTTAAAAAATCTATGTGTAATTATATTTTTATTCAGAAATTATGAAAATGTTTAAAAAATTATGTCTGTGTTTGGGTATAGTACATTTTGGATCTATAGCTTGAAGACATTTGTTTTACTGAAGACTAAATTCTTAGAAGTGGCATTACTGGGTCCAGTTAATGGGTATACATATGTAAGAACTCACAATATGGTGAGACCGCCCCCGTAGATTTTAAACAGTTTACTACCATTGCTTGTTATGTATGTGAAAGCTCTATTTCCTTATACCCTTGCCAACAGTCTTTTTAATGTGATAATCTTAGAAATTTTTGATCTCACTAAATTGCATGTTAGCCTGTTAGCTATAAATATTTCTGAGATTGCTGGAGAAAGGGTTAAACTAGGGATTGCAAATATCTACAATACCATTGTTTCCTTTACTGAGGCTATACCAGATAGCAGTGATTGATCTAGCCTGAAGTGAGTTCTTGAAGACACATACAACATTTTAGATAGTGCGGAAGTTCTTGAGCAATTAGGGAAGAACTGTAACAGAAGAAAAGTGATAGACTTGATCCATTTAGTTCTGGGATTTTCTGTTATGCTGCTTATAAGTAAGCATGGCTGGGTGTAGTGGAAGTGGAATTTTACTGCTTTTGGCATTTTTAAAGAGGGGAGGGAAAGCTAGTAGAGGACTCTGATTTTGCAGACAGTGTAGTTTTGTGTTTTCTTCTTTAAGGTAATCCCTTGTGCCCAGAAATACACCTGTTGAGCTTACAGTAAACCAAGGGAAAATTATAAAATTTAATAAGCTTTCTGATGAAATTAGAAACCTTATCTTATATACACTGGAATATGGTTTTAGTTTTGCGCTTATTCACTAAGGGAAATGTATTGGTTGTCTATACTTAGCAAGTTCCAGTGTTGTGGTTATCCTTTTAAATTAAAGCCAGGATATCAGCTTCATCAGGATATGAGTGTTGGTCTTGTTTTGAATCTTCTTTTAAGGGCACTTTGCATAAATTTTTTTGACTGCTAGATAGAATAGTGTTTTGATTACTACTGGTTTGGTTATGCTACAGCTTAACTGAGTCTAGAGTTTATTTTTTTATTTATTAATTTAAAAAATGTTTTGTTTTTGAGAGAGAGTGAGCAGGGGAGGGTCAGAGAGAGAGGGAGACACAGAATTCAAAGACAGGCTCCAGGCTCGGAGCTAGTTGTCAGCACAGAGCCTGATGCGGGGCTCAAACTCATGAACTGGGAGATCATGACCTGAGCTGAAGTTGGCCGCTTAAACGACTGAGCCACCCAGGCGTTTTGAGTCTAGGGTTTAAACTAAACCAGCTATACATTATAAAATATTATTTGGGTTTATGTAATATAGTAATTCATTATGTTGTTATCTTAGAGAAAAAGAAAAGAGTTTCAAATTACATTCTTAGTGGTTATTAGGACTATTATGGGTGATTTTTGTGGCTGTTGTACTTAAGTGGAATGTTGATAATGATACCTTTCCTTTGCAAAGTGATCTGAATCAGACCCCTTTACCCACACCTGGCAGAGGCACAGAAGGACTGATTGTCAGGTAGGGAGAACAGATATACGAGTGACTGAACCTGGTCAGCTGGCTGACTCTTGTTAACAGTGGTTAGACGGAAATCTATATAAAGCCTCGTATGTGCTTAGAAAGGTTTACAAATGGGAATTTTAAGCTTGAAGATAAATTGACTAGAGTTGAGGACAAATAAAACAAGTATGTTTTAATTAAAATCCTTTGCTCATGGGTTAGAACCTGCTTATTGTACAAAACCTAGGTTATTGTAAGCAAAATGGAATTTGTTAAGCCATTGTCATAGGAATGAACCTTAACACCTTAGTTTAAATACATCAGATTAGCAAACTGATCAAGGGTAAGATTGGCCCCCATCTTGATCAAGTGCCCACTGCTGGTGGTGGCGAGGAGTATGGAGTCATCTCATAAATTATCCATGATTATTGCAGGCCGTTGGAGGGCAGTATGAAATGTAAATTCTTTGGAAATTTGTAGCGAACAATTCATTTGTAGTGAATTTGCTTTAAGTGGTGGGTTACTTTTTTTTTTTTCTAATGTCTATATTTTGAGAGTGAGACCATGTGAATGGAGGAGGGACAGAAGGAGAGGGAGACAACAGAATCTTAAGTAGGTGGCCCTGAGCTGTCAGCACAGAGCCTGATGTGAGGCTCAAACCGTGAGATGACCTGAGCTGAAGTTGGGATGCTTAACTGACTGGGCCACCCAGGTACCCCTATAGTTTCATTTTAGTATAAATATAATAATTAGAGAGTGGGGCACCTGGGTGGCTCAGTTGGTTAAGCATCTGACTCTTGATCTCAGCTCAGGTCATGATCTCATCATTGTAAGATTGGGCCCTGTGTTGGGCTTTGTGCCGACTGTGCAGAGCCTCTTTGGGATTCTCTCTGTCCCTCTGTCTCTCTGCCCATTCTCTGCTTGTGGGCATGCGTGTGTTCTCACTGTTTCTCTCTCTCAAAATAAATAATAAAAACTTTAAAAAATAATTAGAAAGCAAGACCAAGTCCTTTTTGATTCTTAACGTATCGTAGGTACTTTCCTTTTTGAGATGGCAACCATGTAGGAATAGCACAGTGCATGGCAAATGCTCTTGGTTGAAGCTCAAGTTGAACTCAAGTTGAGTACTTGAGAGGAAGTGACTCACTCATTTGTGGTCTTGCACATCAAATGTATAAAGTGAACTCTCCCACTCCCGCAGTGACCTGGTCTTTACCGTTGCCTTTTAGATTTTTTGGTTGGATTTCTTTTATTAAAAATGGCCAGTGAAAAGAGCTTTTTATCTTCTGAATCACCAAACTAAAACAAAACATTGTTTAGGCTCTTTTGAGGTACATTGTTGTATCTAAGGATTAGAAAGATTAGAAAGAAAGACTTTTAAACCAGATGTTTAATGGGAACTTTTTAAAAGAAAGAAAACGTAACCAAAAAAAAGTATTTAAAGTCTTATGTGAATGGTTAGGTATTGCTAGACGGTCCACCTTCAGTGTAGAGGTAGCTGACGACTTCTTATTCCCTCTGCAAATAACACCTGGTTCAAGGCCTCAGCATTTCTTCTGGAACAACAGTAGCTTCCAAAATGGTCTTCCTGCATTCACTTTCCCCCCTTGATGGTGTGTTCTCCAAAGGATAGGACTGATGACTCAGTATGCTGAAAATTCTCCTGTGGACTCTCATTCTGAAATAGAACCTAACATTCTTTCCATTATCCTGAAAGTCCCGCCCTCTCTCACCAAAACTCCAGTCCCAGTGACTGTCAGGCTCACTCACTGTAAGGCTTTTGCTCTTGAGTTTTCATTGTCTGAGATGTCTTCATTTCAGGGCTCTGTTTGACCATATCTGAAGGAGCCCCCCACCCCCCATTGCTCTTGAATACTTTCATCCTGTTTTACTTTTTCTTTATAGGAATTATAATTTGACAGCATATATTTGTTTACTTGTATATCTGTTTCCTCTTCTAGACTCCCAGCTCCATGAGGGCAGGGATTTTGTCTTTTTTATTCACTGCTGCATCCTCAGTGCCAGCACATAATGGATGCTCTGTAAATATTTGTTGAAAACACGAGTAAACAAGTATATTTGTATCCTCTGGGTGGTAACTGGTGAAAATGGTTTATTACATATATGGTACTGGTAAATGTAAGGATGACTATTTAATTCAGGAGATAAGAAACAAATCATTAGCATTTCATAGCTCTAGTATACTTTTTATAAAGCTGGTGGAAGTGGTTGCTTTATATAATTAGAATTGATGTTTTATTAAATAGTGTTTGGTTATATTCCATTTAAGATGAAGAAGATGACTTTGTGTGTAAGAAGGCAGTCTCTAAATCAAAAGAGAATGGAAGATCTACAAATAGTTATCTTGGAGCATCAAATAAGAAAAAGAATGAAGAAAACACTAAGACCAAGAATAAGCCTTTATCACCAATAAAACTTACCCCCACATCAGTGCTTGATTATTTTGGAACTGGAAGTATCCAACGATCAGATAAGAAGATGGTAGCAAGCAAAAGAAAAGAGGTGAGTGTTCTGCATTCAAGCAAGAATGTCAGGATTTGTACCCGTTTTTTGTTATTAGTAAAAGAAATTTGGATGTTATAAATTGGTCAGCATATTTTCTTAATGAAAATAATTTTTCCTGTGATTATGGGTAAAATATACTGCCATCATTTTAGAGGATGAGGCAATTAAGACATTACACATTTATTTTTTTATATTTGGAAGTGGGAAAAGATCGTTTAAATATAGGAATAAATTGAAAGTCTTAGAATTTAAATAAATACTCAGAATGCAGACTTGAGGCATCTGGATTGCTCAGTTGGTTAAGCTTCCAACTCTGGATCTTGGCTCAGGTCATAGTCTCATGCTTTGTGAAATCAAGCCCCTCGTTGGGCTCTCTGCTCTCTGCCTGCTTGGGACTCTCTCTCTCTCTGTCTCTCTCTCTCCTTGCCCCTTCCCTGCTCAGTCTCTCTATTTTTCTCACTCTCTCTTTCTTGCTCTCTCTTTCTCTCTCTCTCTCTCAAAAATAAATAAACATTAACAACAACAACAACAACAACAACAAAAAGAGAATGCAAGCTCACTTTGCCATTGACTTCAGCCAGACAGAATTGGAAAGCAAGTTTGTTCCCAAATGAGGTCATAAGTATATAACTTAGAAACATCAAAAGTTATACTTTTGATATTTCTACTTTGGCTGGTGTTGGAATCATTTTCTTCTGGACATTTAGGAAACATACACATAAATAATAGTGAAAGTAGTCTCCTTAGTTAAGGCCTGCCAAATGGGGTGTGTGTGTGTGTGTTGATTGCCTTAGTCCGTCTCTATAGGACAAATGTAACCATTCACACACACTGGTTTGCCAATGTTCTGGACTATTTCTGAAGCCAAGATTAGTCTACAGATTTTTTGGGGTTACTTCTTTTTTGAACATTACAGTAGAATTAAGTGAGAACCATCTGTCTGTAGGATATTTGCTCATTAGGAAATTGCCCATGGCCAGGGAATAGCCATGAATGTAATCTTCTGGCTGGTGTGCATTGAGACTGTTTTATAACTGATAAACCTATTGCTCATTTGTGTATTTAATTAGCTACAATCGAGGAAAAGTACTTTGTCTTTAACTTAAGGTTTATGTGATCTTGCTTGATTTTCTTTGAAATATAGCCTTCCCAAAATGTGGATGATTCCAGATTAAATGATGAAGCCATCGCCAAGCAGTTGCAGCTTGATGAGGATGCAGAGGTATTGACGTTTTGTTCAGGTGTTACTACCAACTGGATGTTGTGCCTTGCTGTTTAGTTTATCCAGGCCAAACAATCAGGATTGTTCTAGTTTAATTTTGAATTGACTCTCATAGTAAGAGTTATGTGTAAAATAAGTTAAAATCTAATATATAAAAATACTGTTAAAAATTTTTAAGTTTATTTTTATTTTTTTATCTTATTATTTTTTAAACATTTATTTATTTTTGAGAGACAGAGAGTGAGAGGGGAGGGTTGAGAGAGAGGGAGACACAGAATCCGAAGCAGGCTTCAGGCTCCGAGCTGTCAGGCCAGAGCCTGACTCAGGGCTCAAACTCACAAACTGCGAGATCATGACCTGAGTCAAAGTTGGCCACTTAACTGACGGAGCCACCCAGGTGCCCCTATTTTTATTTTTGAGAGAGAGACAGAAAGAGTGAGCAGGGGAGAGGCACAGAGAGAGAGAGAGAGAGAGAGAGAATCCCAAGCAGGCTCCTCACTGTCAGCCCAGAGCCCAATGTGGGGCCTGAACTCACAAACTGTGAGATCATGACCTGAGCTGAAACCAAGAGTTGGGTGTCTTACTGACTGAGCCACCCAGGCACCCCTAAAAATCTAAATTTACATAAAAGATAAATGATGAGAGTAGGGGATAATTATTTATTTAAAGATTTATTATTAGATTCCTTTGAATGGAAACCTCCTTTAGTATAGTTAAAGTAATTTAATTTGGTCATATCTTTTTCCTTTTCACTAATGGCAATTTCATCCACTCCTGTGGCTATAAGTACTAAGTATATGCTGATGGTCCCTAAATCTGTTCCAGTTCAGAGGGCTCTCTAGAGCTGTAAACCTGTTATGTTCATTCAACAAGTTATTTATTGAGCCCTTAGTGAGTGCATGGCACAGTTCTGTATCCTGTCGTTATAACTGACGTGAGGAAAAGTAAAGGGATAAATAAGTTTTGGGGTAATCAGTGGAGTTATGAGTGTTTTTATTTTGTTTTATTTTATTTATTAATATTTCTCTAATGTTTTGTTTATTTTTGAGAGAGAGAGACAGCGTGAGCAGGGTAGGGTCAGAGAGGGAGACACACACAGAATCCAAAGACAGGTTCCAGGCTCTGAGCTAGCTGTCAGCACAGAGCCTGACGGTGGGACTCGAACCTACGAACTGTGAGATCATGACCTGAGCCGAAGCCGGATGCTTAACCAACTGAGCCACCCAGGCGCCCCATGAGTGTTCTATTTTAAGTAGAGGGGTTAAGAAGGCCCCTCTTTGGAAGTGACATTGGGGAACAAAATGAAGTGTTAATGGTTGAGCCATGGGCCGGACTACCTGGAGGAAGCTTTCTTCTAAACAGAGAAAAGCAAGTGGTTTTCCTGAGGTAGAATTTGTAAGTCACGAAAAGTCTTTGGGACATACCAAAAGAACTTGAAATGGTAAGGATTTTGGATTTTAGTCTCTGTAAGAGCAGAAGCCATTGGAGTGTTGAATACAGAAGTGATGTGATTTGATGAATCGTAAAAAAAATCATTTTGGCTGCTGGAAGGCTAATAAACCATGGTGGGGCAAGAATAGAAGATTAGTTTGGAGACTGTTATGCCTGAGTAGGTGAGAGAAGAGGTTGGCTTGTAGCAGGGTGGTAATGGAAGGGGTAGTGAGAAGTGGTCATAATCTTTATGTGCTTTGAAGTTGCAACCTTTGAGTTGTCGCTAACAGATTCCGTGTAAGATGCGGGGGAAGAAGATGCAGAGATGACTTCGTGTTTTTTTGGCTTGAGTAACTAGATGAATGGTGATCTTTTTATTAAGATGAACACTGGTACAAAGAAATAAAAGAATTCTGTTTTGGACATGTTCAATTTGAAATGCTTAATAGGCTTCCAAATGGAGACGCGGAGTAGGTATTTGGATAGAAGAATCTGGAGCTCAAGGGAAAGGTCTACACCGAAGATGTATATTTGGGGATCATTAGCATTTGAATCGCCTTTGAAAATACTGTAACTCAATAAGATCATGGGGAGAGAATGTAAACAGAAAAGAAGTCTCAGGATTGAACTCTACAGGACTGTTAAAATTTAGAGGTCAGCAAGAGGAAGATGATCCAACAAAAGAGATTTAAGAGAGTGGCTAATGAAGTAGGAAAGTCAAGAAAGGTTGTTATTTATTTATTTTTTTTATGTTTTTTATTTATTTTTGAGAGAGAGAGAGAGAGACAGAGACAGCGCAAGCAGGGGAGGGTCAGAGAGAGAGGGAGACACAGAATCGGAAGCAGGCTCCAGGCTCTGAGCTGTCAGCACAGAGCCGACGTGGGGCTCAAACCCACGTACTGTGAGATCATGACCTGAGCCAAAGCCACACGCTTAACTGACTGAGCCACCCAGGCGCCCCCCAGTTGTTATTTTCTAGAAGCCAAACAAAGAAAATATTTCAAGGAATAGTGTTCATCTCTGTCAAAGGCTCCAGACCTTGATACCTGATGCCTGAACCCCCTTCCTGTTTATTAGCTGAAGTGTCATGATTTTATATTCCCTCAGCTATATTAGAAACCCCTCATACTATGGTGTCATATTCCATTGTAGCTACTAATAACATTATAATTGTTATTTATGTGTCTTCTTATTGTAGACTCTAAGTCTACCCACCAGGGCTGTTTATGTTTTCCTCAGCTTTTGTGACATCAGTGTTCATTTTTGTGCTTGCATAGAAGAGGCATTTTTAAAATATTTTTGTGATAGAACAGTATTTCAGTTTTCTGAGATATATCTGATCACATTTTATTAATTTGGCAGTTTATGCAGAGTTTGTGTTTTCAGAATCTTTTCCATCTTATTTGATTACACTGAATTATATAGACTATAAACAGGTATCCCCATGACTGAAGGTAGTCTCAGTAAAACTGTGAAGTAATTTTTAGGTTATATGGCTCCTTGTCCCACATACAGGAGGCCTATCCCATCCTTTCCAAACTGGCTTTGGTACTTTGTATCACAGTGCCCCTGCTTTCCCATTTCTGTCACATTCTTTTAGAATCTTATTTGGGTAATTTATTAGTCTGTGAGCTGGGGAGGGGCAGAGTGGGTAGAGAGAGAGAATCTTAAGCAGGCTCCACTCCCAGCACAGAGCCTGACATGGGGCTCCACGTGGGGCTCAGTCTCACCACTGTGGGATTCTGACCTTAGCTGACATAAAGACTCAGATGCTTAAGTAATTTTTTTTAATGTTTTTATTTTTGTGAGACAGAGAGAGACCGTGCGAGCAGGGGAGGGTCAGAGAGGGAGAGTGAGACACAGAATCCGAAGCAGGCTCCAGGCTCTGAGCTAGCTGTCAGCACAGAGCCCGATGTGGGGCTTGAACCCACAAACCGTGAGATCATGACTTGAGCTGAAGCTGGACGCTTAACTGACGTCCCAGGCACCCCAAAACTGAGATGCTTAAATGACTGAGCCACCAAGGTGCCCCCAGGAATGAATGTATAATGGGAATTTTTCATTTCTTCTGTCTTCTCAAATCCTCTTTACTAGAAGCATACTATAGAGTATGAAATTTGGGGAAAATGGTGTAGAGTTCAACCAGAAATTGCTGCAACTGGAGGTTTAGAATTTGAAGGGGTTT
This sequence comes from Suricata suricatta, assembly GCF_006229205.1. Classification (NCBI taxonomy): domain Eukaryota; kingdom Metazoa; phylum Chordata; class Mammalia; order Carnivora; family Herpestidae; genus Suricata; species Suricata suricatta. The sequence goes on from NC_043700.1 coordinate 162,937,184, forward strand.
TCTATGATAAAGATTTTTCATATTGTTTTTAGCAATTAAATGTGTAGTTCAGTTATAGTGAGTAAATATTTGGTAACAACGTAATGCTGTGCATCTGGCTTGCTTATCGTTCTGTGTAGCTTGTGTTAGTTCATTTTATGAGCAAGGAAAAGCTTGTTTACTGTGTTCTCATCAGGCTTCTGCTTTGGATTGAGTAGATTTGGAGGTTCTTTCCTTTGAATAATACAAGGAGGCTTTTTGATATTACATTAGCCATTTTATTATGGTTAACTGGGGCATAAAACCAGTTAGTTTATAAATGAGAAATATAGAGGCACCTGGATGGCTCAGTCATTTAAGTGTCCAACTCTTGATTTTGGCTCAGATCATGATCTTGTGGTCATGGGATCGGGCTCCACGCTGGGTGTGGAGCCTGCTTGGGATTCTCTTTCTCCCTCCACCTCTGCCCCTCCTCTACTCAGGTTCTCTTTCAAAACACTAAATAGAAGTAAAAAGTTATAAATGAGAAATATATTCCACTGCTACACATTCTTTTCTGGATGAGTTCCATTTTGCTGCAAATGAAAATACTGGAAATAACAAGGCAAGCAGATTATCTGTGTATTACTTTAGCATGTTAGGATGATGAACTAAGTTTTCAAAAGTCAGAAGAGATACATTTGAATTAGCGTTTGAAAATTGAAGTTTGATGATTGTAAGTGATAGTTACACTTGTATGTATAAAATAGTATTGTGTACAAAGAAAATATATAATTTTCTTTATTTTTTAAAAAATATTTTTAATGTTTTTATTTATTTTTGAGAGAGGAAGACGACGTGAGCAGGGGAGGGTCAGAGAGAGGGAGACACGGTATCCGAAGACAGGGTCTAGGCTCTGAGCTAGATATCAGCACAGAACCTGACACAAGGCTCGAACTCGCAACCGTGAGATCATGACCTGAGCCAAAACTGGATGCTCAACCGAGGCACCCAGGCGCTCCACTTTATTTTTTAGATTCACTTTTTTGTTTGTGCCCTCCAGTCTGTTGTTTTTCTGTAAGGGTGAGATTGTTTTCAGAGCTCTTTGTAGAATTCAAAATAAATAGAAATAAGAGATCTGGGGTTGCCTGGGTGGCTCATTTGATGAAGCACCTGACTCCTTCGCTTGGGTCATTATCTTACAGTTCATGAGTTCGAGCCCCGTGTTGGGCTCTGTGCTGTTATTGCAGAGTTTTCTTGGGATTCTCTCTCTTCCCTTCTCTCTCTGGTCCTCCTCCACTTTTACTCTTTTTTCTCTCAAAACAAATAAATAAACAAAAAAAGAAGAAGTAAGAGGTTTGTAAGTGTTGTATTTAAAAAAACCATAGACTTTCAACTTTATAAGTGAGAGTTTAAAAATATGCTCAATTTGTCTATTTCGCCTGCAAAACTAGAAATAAATATTCTGAAATCTAATTTTTAGGCTTAATGAAACAAACCTGTGATACTGAAGATTAGGGGAAAAATATCATAATTTTTTGAAAATGTTTTTTCTACTTTTAAGTATCATGTATGAAACATTAAAAAATTTTCATTTGCAGAAAGAAAAAGCAATTCATTGTGTTGACGCTTTTTACAGCTGGAGCGACAGCTGCACGAAGATGAAGAGTTTGCCAGAACGTTAGCCATGTTGGACGAAGAACCAAAGACCAAAAAGGTGGTGTTTGAGCCAGCTGTTTGCACTCTGAACATACACTGCAGATTAGTGGTCCTTTTCATACTTGTGTATTTGAGGCTCTGGAGATACAACCAACCATGAGTAACTTCCAGAAAGAAGCTAAATGAATGTATAAGAATGTTTTTGAGGAAGCTCATTGAGAAACATATTCTTGCTCAAGGAAGGTTGGTCGAGCCAAAGCCAACCAGAACCCTTCCTCACAAAACAGTGAATTACAGCTTTTACTCAGTCTGTCTCGCAAATGGATTCTCACGTACTTGTTCAGAGAACAGCCCTTACAAACGTTGCTAAGGAACTTAAGTTTAATAACTTTAATGTTAATTACTGTCTTTTTGGCAACACAATTTTACTATTTATAATTAGCTAATTTTAAGATTTGTATTAGTCCTAGTCTCAGATAATAATGAGTGTATTTTGGGGAATCTTTAAAAGCTTCGGTGGTTTTTTTTAGGCACTTAATTTCCAAAAAATTAGCCTTGTTTCCGTTGAATCATATTCTAACTATTTTAAAAGATTTTAACAGCAAGCACGTTTGAGATAATAAGGAGTTGTGGGGAGTTTGTCATTTGCAAAGCCTTACTCCACCTTAAAGACATTCAAATTATAATAATTATTAAAAAATATTGTGTTATGTATCACAGTTAGTGACTTCTTTGTAAAATGTCGTTTTGAGGGAGCAGTGGAGAGAGTGGATTTTCCTTTCGAGAAAGCGCTCTGTCTTCTTTTGAGCTTTAGATTGTAATATTTTGCGTTTAGATTTTAGTTTTTAGTTGCCTAACACAAACAAATTGAGAATTGAAATGAAACAAGCAGAAACAAGTCTTCCATTCTTACAAGTTGGGAACAACTGTGATAATTTTTTATAGATACATTTTTTTATAATCTTTCATCAATTTCCTCATCTGTAAAATTAAACAATAAAAAATGCATCGTTTTCCCTAGAAATTTTGTGGATGAATGAATGGAAATTTTTCGTATTATCTTCTTGGAAGTTGGCCCTTAATCTTACAATAAAAATTTAAATTAATTAAATTAAAACTTTGATCAATTTTAATAACATATTTTGTGGTAGTAGTTTTCCTATTATATGTCACATTTGACACTTCAAATTTTCTTAGATGCGAAAGGACCCAGAAGGAAGAGAAACATTGTCATCTGTCCAAGCCAATTTAAGTAAAGCAGAAAAACATAAATCTCCTCATAAAGGTAATACTAGCAGAAAAAAATAACCTGAAACATTTATCTTTACAGAAGAAAATTCATGATCATCTGTTTAAACTTTCTATTCAATAATTGCCTTGTATTGTTAGGTAGACATCATTTCATAGGCATATTGATACTTCTTAGATACTTTGAAAGCTATATTTGGATATTAGCTGGTGTTAAATGTCTATTCTATGATTGTTGTCAAAGATGTGTTTCAGTTAATGTTAATTTCTAAGTGTAGTGCAACATGCAGACCTCAGTATCTGATGGCAAAGAACTAGATGTTACAAGCTCAGAGAATTGACTCACAGTTGTCCAGGTCATCTGAAGCCTCCTGCTGATTGGCTATAGGTTTTATTTTTTAACTTTTTTATTTTTTAATTTTTAAAAAATGTTGTTGTTTTACTTATTTTTGAGAGAGAGGGATAGACAGTGTGAGCAGGGGAGGGTCAGAGAAAGAAGGAGACACAGAATCCGAAGACAGGCTTCAGGCTAGCTGTTAGCACAGAGCCTGATGCGGGGCTCGAACCCATGAACCGTGAGATCATGACCTGAGCTGAAACCGGACACTTAACCGACTGAACCACCCAGGCACCCCTGTAGGTTTTATTTTTTACTAGTCCTGATAATCTGTCTGCTGCTATAGATCATCTTAATCCTATAAGTAAATTCATTCATATAGTATCTTTTAGTCTTGAAATCACAGATTTGGGGCTTTCAGACCAAATTACAGACAAGAATTTTCATGTGGCATTTCTTCTCTGAAATTCCATGTAAATTTCAAATCATTAAAGTTTATCTGTCGAATAAGGCCATGTTCTTAGATGTAGTTTACTGTATCATTTGAAGTAGAGTCATTTATATTTAAAAGGACAGACAGATCCTTTAATTTGAATTGGTTATATAAAAGTGTACCAATGTTACTTTTTAAAATAAGTATTCTATATAAAGAACTAAAATTTTAATGTAAATGTTGTGAAATCACCATATGACATTGTGTGCTAATATTATCGAATTGAAAATTGAAAAAAAATCTTGATTTGTGTATTGTTTTCCCCTAAACAAGTCATAATCTTTTCTTTCTTTCTAGTAAAAACAGAACAATTTTCAGATGACAGAAAGAACTGTAGTCCTAAGAAGCCAACTAAATGTGAAAGTTTGAAAGGATCTCAGCAACATTTGAAGTCTTCACCTCACAAATTAGGAGAAACTTCTCCGAAAGCCAGTTCCAAGTTGGCCCTTTTGAAAAAAAAAGGAGAGAGTTCTTATAAAGAAACAGAGCCTATGGTTTCAAAAAGAAAAGAAGATACCATTGAATTGAAAGGACAGATAAAAACTCCCAAGAAACCCAAACGTTCTCCAGCTAAAAAAGAGGTAGAAATTTTCTAAAAGTATATCGTTTAGGGGCTGTGTGTTGGTCTGGGTTTTATTGTTTTTAAGTTTTATTTTTAGCTTTTTACGTCATTATAATGTGTAAGATATCTTACTTAGATGCTATTGCAGAATATAGCTAAATTAGCCAATGTCGAGTGTTGAGGTGTGTTGGATATTACACTACTACATATGGTATCTCAGGTAATTTTCACAACAGCCCTGTAACTTTATTATTCAGTTTGTAATGATGAAGAGTCAGGCTTATGAAAGAGTTAAGTAACTACTCTAAGATTATCCAACTAGTGAGTAGCAGTGCCAGCTTTAAACTCAGGTCCTCTGAGGCAAAGCGAAAACCGTATAATCCCATAGTGTCTCTCAGCATGGACTCTGCAGCCATTTTCAGATCATATAGCTCTGCCATTGAGCAGACTTGTGACCTTGGTCTGGTTATTTCCTCTCTCTCTTCTTTGTCTCCTCAGTTGTAAAATAGGGATAATAATAGTACCTGAGTTCATATGTAAAACCACTTGGAACAGTGCCTAATACATAAGTGCTGTTTTTACACTTATTATTAAAATAATTTGGACTTGCCCTGAGTGTACTCCTTTTTCCTCTTGTATAACAGTGTTGAGATACTGAATTCATTTGCAAAGGCAAAAAACAAGTAATGCAGAATGGTTTTCAAAATTTTTCTTTTGTTTTCATATATATTTGAGAATTGAATGGTTTCTTAGAATCTCTAATTTGGAATCACCTTAGATTCATAATGAGAAACCACTATTTCTTCAAGCCTCTTAGGCATTTGGAATTCAAAGCAGAATATTGTCTATTTTAACTTCTCATCACCATAATTTTTTAATGCAGAACAGTGAAATGGTGATTTCTAGATGCTTTTGTTTATGGTCAGTGCTCATAAATATGCTTAAGGGAACAATGAACATTTTGGTCTCCAATTTTTCTTTTCTAAACTAAATACTTATCTGGTGGATAAATGTTTTTCTTCAGGCATACTAAACATGTTCATTTTATAGAAGTTGGTCTATTTTTATTAAAGGAGAAGAAATCTTTAAATGTTACTGCCACTCTTCACCTTATTTTTCAACGTTCTATTGGAATAGAAATGACTCAGAACTTTTATGTTAACAGCTTTGGGAATAGTCTACCTTGGTCAAATAATTTCGACGTCATAACTGGCTGTTCTTCAGAATTACTCTATAAGTTGTATATAATTCAGAATTGCTATTTTCATAGAATTAATGTTATAAATTAATAATTTTCCCATTTTGGTATGCATTGGCCTCTCCTGTTAAAAATATGGTTTGGTGGTCTGGGCGAGTGTATTTTAATAAGCTCTTCAGATGGATACAAATGCACACCAGCATTTAAGAACCACTGTTAAAAAATCGGGTCAGAGTCTAGGACCAGCCTCTAATGGCTTACTTAACTTTTAACCAGAGCAACTTATTTTATTGATTAAAATCATTTATTTGCATAGAAGTAATGTTTTGTCTGTTCTCAAGGGGATTTGAGGTGGCTTTTAGTTAAAAAAAATATATAAAATAGAAAGTGGAAAAAAACAAGAAACCATTCTTGCAAGGGTTCTTAAATCAGAATCATCTAGGATGTCTTCTCGCCAAATACACATTGCCCCAGCCATACTCCAAGCCAAACCTGGGGTGCGTCTAGGGATACATAGTTTGAAAAGATTCCCCAAGATTTTCTGAGATGGACCTACAGTAAAATCCTTGAGAGAAACAGAAGAGGAGAGATTAAATCCGGCAGGGAGAGTGGTGGTATATAGAACGTGTCGAATTTTTGGTATAAAGCGTGCCTGTTGTTTGAACCAGCTGTGCATTATGAAGCCGTCAGTGCTCAGCCTGTGGTGCTCATAAACTCAGAAGTATGGGACCAGTTAGGTGTCTGTGGGGTGTGCAAGGCTATAGGACAAACATGGGAAATCTTCTTTTGTGATGAAGTGTACTTGGGGAAACATGAATTTTGTCATTAAAATATGCATGGATGTATTATGGGAAAGAGCTTGGCACTCATAGGAATTTTTGAAATAAAATCCCACTTTTTATTGTTTCTTTGCTTGGGGCTTGTAACTTGGCTTGTCCTTGTGGTATGTTCCTCTAGAGCATCAGAAGGTTTGAGAAGAGCTGATGCAGGATGTTTATAAGCCGGGCATGTCTAAATGGGGAGGACCTGTGTAGCTAAAAATGGTCATTTCAGGACCAAACACAGATGTGACTTAATGTTTACTTACTGATACGTATTTTTTTTTATATGTATTCATTTTATCTGAATGTTGCATGACTTTATTCAGTGTTTTTCCCCTCCTTCCTGAAGTCTATAAGTCCTGAAGATTCTGAAAAGAGACGCACTAATTATCAAGCTTATCGAAGCTACTTAAATCGAGAAGGTCCCAAAGCTTTGGGCTCCAAAGAAATTCCAAAGGTGAGTGCTAAGAGGGCATGCTGTTCCGTCAGGGCCTCTGGCCCCTGGGTCCATGCACATATTCACTGTTTTTACAGGAGCAGAAAACAGATAATTAAAAATTAACAGAGGAGCGCCTGGCTGGCTCAGTTGGTGGATCAGGCGACTCTTGGTCTTGGGATTGTGAGCTCAAGCCCCACATGGGGTGTAGAGATTACTTAAAAAATATCATTTTTTTTAAAACAGAAATGCCTTAGTCACCATCTTTGTGAATTAGGGATATTTATTCACATTATAAATTACTGCTTGATACTACTTAGAAAAGTTTTCCTTTAAGTAACCCATTAACCTACAGGGGCTGAGTTTTGAGGAATATGGTAGTCACAAGACTAATGTTTTTCACTGAAAGTATGGATCTACTGGAAAGGGAGTGAGTGAAGCTATACCAGAAAGAGGAGCATAATCAAATGGAGTATGAGATGTCTGGTAGAAGGTAGAAGGAGAGGGGATTCAGATCACAAATGGAGATTAATAGTTCCCCTAATACAGAGAGGGAGAAGGTGGACCTTCGGGGGCTGGTGGGTTGTGTAGGAGGCTAGAGGAAGATGTCAACCTTGCCTCCTGCATGTGGTGTAAGAAAGACTGTAAGCAAACCTCTGCTCGAGAGGACTTTAGGCAAAGTGGAGTCCTTGTAGGGGACTCTGTCAAAGCAAGGTGGTGGAGGGGATATTGGAGTAGAGGTTGAGGATTTTGGGCAGTTTGCTGGTCTCGCAGTAAGTGTTCTAGAGTGTAAGAGGGTGGTTGGGAGGCTAGAAGTGCTGAGTTTGAGTTTGGCTAAGTGAAAATACATTCAGAGCCACAGGATAGGTGATTGGGGTATGGGATATGGGTTTCCATGTGGACTTTGCTAGGGTTATTTTGAATTTACTGAAAAAAATTTCAGTACTTTAGTGTTCACAGGATCATTTCAATCCTAGAATCATAGGGCTTGAAGAGACCTGGAGATGTTAATCAGACCTTTTCTCTCCCCAACCCTCCAAAGATTCTTCACCAGGATAGTGAAGGATTGAACTTGTATTTGGCAGTCTTTGAATTTTGTTTTGCTTCTTTCTTTTAGGCTTGTTTTAAGTCTATGTTGACCTCAATTCTCTATTCAAAGGGTAATAAGTAACTTAGAATCATTTACATTAATTTTCATTTGCTTGGTTATATCATTTTATTGAACCATTACAAAAAATTTAAAGAGTCTATAACTATACGTAGTTCCATTTAAGACTAAATGTCTCCTCCTTCCTGTTCTCTTTGACCAGTGTCTTTTATATATCAAGTTATCTTTCTAATCAAGAGATCATATGATCTTGCCTTTAAGTCAATCACAGGCTGTTAGATTTGCTATTATACAGTAAATAGCCAGAGAGGAGAGCAGGAGCTCAAACTTGTTTAGCTGTTTTACAATCCAATCCTTCCTTTCTTAACAATAATAAATCCTATAGGTGGATTGCATTTAGTTGTTTACCTGAGGTTTTACAAGTTAACCAGTGGTTTAAGTATTTAAAAAACCATGAAAGTAGTATGAATCGATAATTTTAATTAGCTTTGCTAACTGTACTGGATGTATATTTTTCATGGCTAGTTTTGTAAGTTCATTAAATCTAGCCTACATAAGAATTTCTAAGGATTTAATTTCAGGTTCTGCTTATTTGCTGTGAATTTCCTGCAAATTTTTCATGCTGAGATTATTTATGATGTCAAATGAGAAAAATCAACTTCCTGCAGTTTTGATGCCAAATGTTTCTTTGGAAGGCTACCATGTAATTTCCTCTCTGCTTGAACATTTTGGTTTTTAGGGAGCTGAAAATTGCTTGGAAGGCCTTACATTTGTAATCACAGGAGTGCTGGAGTCCATTGAACGAGATGAGGCCAAGTCTTTAATTGAGCGTTACGGGGGGAAAGTAACAGGAAATGTCAGCAAGAAAACAAACTACCTTGTCATGGGTCGTGACAGCGGACAGTCCAAGAGCGATAAGGTGGGTCCTGCTGTCTTCTTCATACAGGCAGACGCCTGCTTTCTTTGGCAGGCTCTCACTGCGGCCGTTTGTCGTCGTGCCCTCTACAGAGTTTAAGAAAGAAAGAAGTTGGAAAAGTAATCTCATCCGTACGTTATTTCTTCTCCAAGAAGTGTTCTTGGCTTCAACTTCAGAATTTTGGATTTCCAGTTGAAGGCACAGTTCCTGGGTAGTTGACTTTCTTAGTGTAATGTTCCAGTTTAGATCTTTTTTCAAAATAGAAGCAAATACAGTTTTCTTTTTCTTCTGGTCCTAAATACTCCTATACACTGTATATTCCATCTTAAGTTTTATTTATTGCAAACTCTTTTTGTGTTGGGGAAAATTATATTTAGCTTCAAGTAATTATACCTGGTAAGTGTGATTTTGACAAGTGGCTATTCATTTCCTTACCTAACAAGAATCCTAGAGGTAGGCGGTTGCTGGAGATGGTCCAGCAGCTCAGTGATGTAGCTAGACTAGTCCCTTTCTCCACCTCTGTCATGCTTACTGTGTTAGCTTTAGTCTTCATGCATGTTGCCAAGTGTCACAAAGTAGCTGCAGCTCTTGGCATTCAAGTCCACATTTAAGGCAAGGAAAAGGGAGCAGTGGCAAGATGTTACCCTAGCTGTGACTGGCCTTATGAGAGTCTTCCTGGAAACACCTCTGTAGAATTCCCTCTAAGTCTCATTGGCCAGAGCTGTCACATGGCTTTTTGTAGCTTATAAGGGGGTTTGGGGAGGATGAGGACTTTTCTGATTCTTCAATCATAATTCATCACTTGGAGATGGGCACATCAGAGTTTTTTAAAGAGGGAAGACTAGGGGAAAAACAAACTTTGGACAAGTCCATTCTGGGAAGCCCTACTGCTTTTGCCCTTCCTAGAGTAGAAGGAAAGATAAAGCAATCCACAAAAAGGATAATGTGCCACCTCCACTGCCAACCCGTCACTCTTAGGGATGTATCTGTTATTTTCTATTTTAATGATACTTTTTCATGAATATTTTCTTAAATATTCCAGTTTTTCTAATTTATAAATGTAGTTTTTTGCCTATGAACAGATCCTAGAATCACTTTTTTTTAACAGAGAGTAATGGTTAGGATACAGTTTTAATGATTTGTATTTTTAATCAATAGGCAGCAGCTTTGGGGACAAATATTATTGATGAAGATGGCCTATTGAATCTGATTCGAACTATGCCAGGCAAGAAGTCCAAGTACGAAATCGCAGTTGAAGCTGAGGTTTGTATAGAATGAACTTTATTTAAGTTGGTTGACTTAACAATTTTCCTATTTCATAGAGACATTTTGTGAGTGGCCACAGGCCTGTTGCCAAAAAGATTAATTTTGCCTTCTACCACAGATGAACCTACCTTATTTCTTTCCGAGCAGCAGATTCTGCTTTAGGCTGTTTTCTTTGATGTATTTCCTTTCCTCCCTATCTCCTTCCCTCCCTTCTTTTTAATGTTTATTTAATTTGAGAGAGAGAGAGAGAGAGAGAGAGAGAGCGAGCATGTGCACCAGTGCAAGCTGTGGAGGGGCAGAGAGAAAGGGAGAGAGAGAATCCCAAGTAGGCTCGACTCTGTCAGCATGGAGCCCGACTCAGGACTTGACCCCACAAACCATGAGATCATGACCTGAGCTGAAATCAAGAGTAGGATGCTTACCTGACTGAGCCACCCAGATATCCCTTACCTTTTCTTCAAGAAATATGAGGAGAATGAGAGAAGTGTTTTACACTTAGCATATCTGCTTAACTAAACTTTACATATTTTCCATATTCTTTCAATGACTTTGTGTAAATGTTTATTGCTTTTATAAGTTCTTGAAGGGATATGTTCTAGGTATCGGCACTTTTAAGTTCATTTTCATTTAGAACTTATGAGGACTTTTCCGTTTGTGACAGAAGCTCATATAAGTTTTAGCAAAAAGGAAAAATATATTGGCTCACATAACTCAGTTATGGGCTGGCTGGCTCTGATGTCGGAACTATGGATCTGGAGACCGTACTGCTTTTAGAATTCTTTCAGTTTCTTCTCTGCTTCTGCCAGTGTTATCTTCATTCGTTTCCACTCTGTTCAGGTCTTTTCCATGTACGGGACACAAAGGTGACAGAAATCCAGGTTTATTGTCCTCAGTTCTGTCACCCAGGTGGCGAGGTTGTCTTCCCGTTTATTCCAGTTAGAACAGTCTTGGAGAATGATTTGGATTGGCCCTTCAGCCGGTGTCCCCTGATGTTAGCAACTTACATAACCAGAGAGGTTATCAGAGCCAGGAAATCAACAATGATACCATTGTGTTAACCAAGAGTGCGTGTGTTACTCAAACTTCACATTTCCCCCCAGTTGTTCTCTTTCTGTTCTAGGACCCACACTGCATTTAGTTGGGGTGTCTTCATCATCTCCGATCTGTGACATTCCTCACCCTTTCCTTGTCTTTTTTTATGGCCTTGAGACTTTTAATGAGTACTGGTTAGTTGTCTTGTGGAGTGTCTCTCTCAGTTTGGGTTTTTTGATGTCTTTTGATTAGACTGACGTTATGCCTTTTGGGCAGGAATACAGCAGAAGTCCTGTTTTGTCCTCAGTGCATCATATTAGATGGAAATGTCAATATGCCTTGTTATTGATGCTGTTAACTGTGGTTAAGGTGGTTTCTGACAGGTGTCTCCACTAGTAAAGTGACTCTTTTCCCCTTTGGAAAATATCTTGGAGAGAACTTTAATACTCTGCTAATATCCTGTTTCTCTTTAAATATTTACCTCCTACTTTCAGCATCCAGTCACTGGCAAAGAAGCACTATTTTTTTCTTTCCTTTTTTTTTTTAACCTTCACATCATAAAATTCACCCTTTTAAAATGTATGTCAGATTTTTAGTATATTCACAAGACTGTATCTAATTGTAAAATATTTTCAGTGCTCCAAAAAGAAACCCCATATCCATTTAGCCATCATTCTTCATGCCCAACCCTTGGCAACCACTATTCAATTTTTTGTTTCTATGGATTTTCTTATTCTGGACATTTTATATAAAGGGGAACATGCAACTTGTGGCCTTTTGTGTCTGGCTTCTTTCACTCAGTATGTTTTCAAGGCTCAGCAGCACTGAAGTGCATGGGTCAAGACTTTAGTCCCTTTTTTGTGTGGACATACCACATTTTGTTTATTCATTCATCAGTTGATGGCCATTTGGGGTCGTTTCTGTTTTTCAGCTGTAATAATAACATGATTATATAAATAATATATAATATATAATTACAGAAATGCTGCTGTGAATATTAGCCTACAGGTATTGGTGCAGGTGTTAACTTTTAACTGGCCAGAAAACTGGTACAAAAATTTCTTAATCTTTCCCCTTGAATATCAGACTGATTTTGAAATACTTATTATTTGCAAACCGATATGTTCTCACTTAAAAATTTGCACTGGAGTGCTTTGTGGTGTGTTTGTCGTTAATTTTTCTAAAGTTTAGAAGGTGGTGATTTCCATAATGGCAGGGTTCATGGTGAAAAACCTGACCCAGGTTGGGTAGCTCCCTTCGATATCCCGGATTGCCCTGTAAAGTACATTTAGCAGGATAGATGTTCTGTATTCTTACCAGGTTTCTTTTTTCCTCACTTTCCCAATTTTTTAGATGAAGAAAGAAAAGTCCAAATTGGAAAGAACACCCCAAAAAAATGACCAAGGAAAAAGAAAAATAAGCCCAACTAAGAATGAATCAGAATCTAAAAAAACTAGACTGACTCCCAAAAGGAACAGCTCTATAAAGTCCGCACAAAAGGAAACAAGTTCAATTTGGAGATGCCTGGATTTCGAGGAGCAGGTGGCCGGGGAGACAAATGGCGACAGCCGGGATAGGAACTTGGCTGATGCCAGCAGTGAGAACAAAGTGGAAAATCTGCTCTGGGTGGATAAGTACAAGCCCACCTCCCTCAAGACCATAATCGGACAGCAAGGTGACCAGAGCTGTGCCAACAAACTCCTACGCTGGCTCCAGAACTGGCACAAGAGTCCATCTGAAGATAAGAAACACGGTGATTTTACAGCTTCATTCATTTCTGTGTTTCTGTCACCATGTCATTGCTCAGTTGCACATATGTGAGAGCGTATACTAGTTGGTTCATTCGTCTTTCAGCAAATGTTTCTATTGAAAGTCTGCTCTGAGTCCAGGTGCTATACTAGACCCAGAGGTGCTGTTGTGAACAAATCAGTCCCCTTCGAGGAGCTCACAGTCAGTCACAGGCATATGTGAACCAGCAGTTAAGATGTATTGTGCTGAGTACTGTTACAGGGGTAAGTATAGGGTGCTAGGGGCATGGAGATGTGTGGTCAGGAACGCGGACGTGTGCTCCCATCCCTGGAGGAAGGAGATAGCTAAGCGAAGACTTGGAAACTAAAGAGGAGTTAGCCAGAGGAGGGAGAGGGGAGTGTTGGGCGGGAGAGAATACAGGTGCCAAGGTCTGAAGACACGTGAGAGCGAGGCCACGGACAGTATTAAGGAGAATCGGGGGAGAAAGGTGCAAATAAACTGCTGAGACGTACATACGGAGTCGGCAGCCTAAAAATCCCAGCAGCACATTTGCTTTTAGTAGGCCTGAGCTCTGTGTTTGTCATGGGAAGTGAACAGTCACATCTATATTTAATGCCTATGGTATCATTGAAACTGAGTTTGAGATCACAGATGTCAGTAGTGTTTTCCTGAGCTTCAGCCGCAGCCCTCAAGGATACTGTGTGAGAAACAAGAAGGCAAAATGTAGTGAGCAGCACAGTGAAGTCCCAGCGTGGTGACTGGATTATCAGTGTGCAGGGGGGTCCCTGGACATTGGCTGTTGGCAGCTTTTTCATGACAGAGAATGTAATTGTAATGATACATAGTTACATTTGACTACTTTTCTCCTTTTAAACCCACATAAAATCTACCTTAAAAAGGGATGTAGTGTTTTGTGTGCCTGGAGAAGACTGTATAAGGCTTCAGGTGACTCTGGTCTCTCTTCCCACGCCCCTGGCAGGTCTCACCATCTCTCTCGCAGTCATTGTATGTGTCTTGAGCACTCCTGATGGGTCAGGCACCCGTGAGATAAGGGGAGAAGAATGCTCTAGGGTTGAACTGTGCCGGATAGTTGCAGACACACCATCTTCAACGCATTCTTTTTGTGATCGTGTAGCTGGTTATGCGTGTTGACATTTATTGAGGCATGCCTGGCTCTGTGAGCAGCACGCTTACCCTTCCAGGATCCCTGCCAGGCACGTTACTATCGTTACCCTCGTACAGAGGAGGAAACAGGCCCAGAGGGTTAAATCACTTCTCCCGGCTGGTGAGCAGTGGAGTTAGGATTGGAACCCAGATGCTCTGCTCCTTGACCTGTGCCTTTGGAGGAAAGGAAACTCTTAAAATTATGGTTTCAGATCAGAATTTCAAAGTTCATTAGATTTAGTGTTTTATTTTAGGTGTGAGGTAGGGAGTAGAGCTTCACTAAATGCCTGGAAACTTGCTTATGGTTTGTAGAAAGTATTCTGTAAATTTAAAAGTAAACTGGAGGACTGCTCTTGACGCTAAGTTTACGCACATGATTCTTGCCATTCTCGAATTTCTTGGAGGTAATTAATAGATGTTAACCCTCTGGAACTTCTTTTTTCCAGCAGCAAAGTTTGTTAAGTTTGCTGGCAAAGATGATGGCTCTAGTTTCAAAGCGGCACTGCTCTCCGGCCCTCCAGGTGTGGGCAAGACCACCACAGCGTCTCTGGTTTGTCAGGTGAGTGTCCTGTCAGGGTGCGGTTGGAAAGCTAACCCAGAAATGGGCCTGTGTAGGAGATACATACACGTGTGTGTTAGCGTGTCTGTGGTACATGTATTTTAACCTGTATGTATTTTAACCTTATGTATATATTTTTCTAAAGTTAAACCTTTAGAATTTACTTTGGTGGGGGCACAAAAGTGGCTTAGTCAGTTAACTGTCCGACTTTGGCTCAGGTCACGATCTCATGATTCATGGGTTCAAGCCCTGTGTCGGGCTCTGTGCTGACAGATCAGAGCATGGAGCCTGCTTCAGACTCTGTGTCTCTCTTTCTCTCTGCTTCTCCCCTTCTTGCACTTTCTTTCTCTCAAAAATAAATAAACGTTAAAAAATAAAAAAAATTAAAAAAAGAATTTACTTTGATTCTGGGGATATTTGTCATTTTCATCCTTTTTAAAATATTGGTAATTATAATAATAGGTGATATTTACCTGTGTGCCAGGCAATGTGCTAAGCCCTTGGGTACATTATCTTTTAGGTAATATAAATAGGTCTCATAGACTCTGATAGAAATATCTTACCTACTCTTGTAAGAATTCTCTGTACTGAATATGTATTCTTACCATCCTCACGTGACAAAGGAAATGGGCTTACAGTGGAGGGCGGTGCCACAGCAGGAACCCAGGTGGCCCGATTCTTCACGGCTCTGGGAGCCTGCCTTACTCCTCCCTCTGTGGCTGCCGGGTCTGGACAGAGAGACTCGCGCATCAGAGCGCTGTGGGGTCCCACACGAAGTGGTGTCAGAGCGCTCTGGGGTCACACATGAAGTGGTGTCAGAGCGCTCTGGGGTCCCACACGAAGTGGTGTCAGAGCGCTCTGGGGTCCCACACGAAGTGGTGTCAGAGTGATAAAATGATGGGTATTCAACTTGCTTTAAATTTATTACTGGGTCCCAACCCTCATCCTGTAAGCTGGAGGTTTGTTTTGTCCTTCTTTTATGGACCAGAGCGTAACTGTTTCGCTGGTATAACAGTTCTATATTTTCTATTCTATTATAAACATTAAAAAAACAAAACTTTTCCCCTAGTCTCTACAATTGTGAACAGGACTCTTTTCTTTCTTTATTATTACCATTATTTTGGAAGGGTATTGAATTAAGGCATTTTATAATGTTTATGATCAATAGAATCAGTTTTGGGAAATGAGTCAGAATAACATGATTTTTCATGGCTTAGAAAGATTTTATATTGGAATGGTTTGATAATGACTGCTTTATCTTGAAGAGTCAAGAATGATTTTTCGTATCTTATTCTATATCTGATACTATAAAATCTTGGGGTGGGTATATTTAATTGTCTATAGGATTCGAAGAAACAAACTTAGTAATATTGCTTGTTCAAATATATGCTTCTAGATAGTGATTTATGAGCTGAGATTTTATTTTGTGTATGTGTATGTATGTGTATATATTATATACATAATTTCAATATTGCGAGGCATATTATAATCTCATTGTCTTTATTTAGCCATGGTTCCTTATGTCATTTTTCTATCCTCTTCATTCATTGCCTTGGTTTTTGGGGGGAGGGCTGATGATTGCATTGTGACAGTAACAGTTTCCAATATTTTGATTAGGAATTAGGATATAGCTACGTGGAACTGAATGCAAGTGACACTCGGAGTAAGAACAGTTTGAAGGAGATTGTTGCTGAATCACTGAATAATACCAGCATCATGGGCTTTTATTCAAGTATGTGGGTATTTGAACTGTTTTCTTTGGTTATGTAAGGAACACAAGTACATTTCAATGTTTAGTAACAAGTATTCAACGTAACTGTGTGCCAGGCACCCTGCTTAACTCCTGGGGCTGATGATGGGACTCTTAGACTTGTAGGACAATAGTTTCCCTTATTTCCCCTCGGGTTTTAGAGGTTTCTGAGAATGTGTTAAAGCACATGTCTAGTCTCGTTTACAGATTTTGCACATAATTTTAGAGGATTCACAGGTGAATCTTGTGAAGAAAGAGTAAGTGAATAACTGTAATACAGTGTGACGAGTGAGGTAATAGAGTAATAGAGGCCTGTAGATGAAGAAGTGATTCTGTTTGGGGCATTGAGGAAAGCCACCAGGATAAGGGTGATATGTATTCGACAGGCTTTGAAGGATGAAAGAGGATCCTTTGTGGTGGAAGAGGTCATATAGGCAAAGATAGTAGCAGAGGAGAAGAAACTGTGAAGGTGCCACTGTGTTTTAGGCTGTAGTTGGTGGTCTGGTGTGGCCAGAATTTATGGGAAAAAGAAGATGCCCAAATTATAGTCCAAATAGCGCCTATTTGGAACCAGTGGAGGATATTGCATGGTCACCTGAATTCTTGGTACTTTCGTTGGTAGAAAATCATTAAAAAGGATTTGCTCAGGAAATATCACTCTTCTACATGGCTGGTGGGAGTGTTGATTGGCAGTACCCTGGGGAATGGTCTGGCAGTATTGTACAGACCCTTCAGCCTAGAAATTCTGATTCTTGGAATTTAGCAGTTGTTATATATGCAAAATGACATACACGTAAGGGTATTCATTTAGTATGATTTATAATAGCAAAAGGTTGGGAGCGTCTTCATATTTTATCAGTAGATAATAATTATGATACATGTGTAAAGGGGGTTATTATTAAAAAGCCTTAAAAAATGAGGTGTTCTAGGGGCGCCTGGGCAGCTCAGTTAAGCATCCGACTTGATATTGGTTCAGGTTGTGATCTCGTGGTCATGAGATTGAGCCCCCTTCGGGCTTTGCGCTAAGCATGGAGTTTGCTAAGGATTTTCTCTTCTCTCTCTCTCTGCCCCTTCCCTACTGGTATGTGTGCATACTCTCTCTTAAAATAAATAAACTTTTAAAAAAATGAGGTGTTCTGTATCTACAGATAAGGAACAGATCACCAAAACATATTGGATGATAAAACCAAGATGTATATTTTTATGCACACACGTTTTTATAGGGTTACCCTAGGGGCAAAGATGGGCAGGAGAAATTTCATTGCACATGCTTGTGCCTCTTGCATTTTGTACTGTGGACCAGTATTATCGTTTGAAAGGTTTTACGTGGTTGTTATAAAGCAGCAGCCTTTGAACAATTGCTTTTTTGTCCCATTCCGTTGCTTCTCGTCATGGCTCAGGTGGAACTGCCCGTTCAGTAGGCACGAAACATGCCCTCATCATGGACGAAGTAGACGGCATGGCCGGCAACGAGGACAGGGGAGGAATTCAGGTAAGGAGCACACTGTGTTTCTAGTTTGATTTTACTGTTGATTTTTAGTTTTTTTTTTTTTTTTTTTTTTAATTTAAAGAACTAATTATGCAGTGGTATTTACAGTAATTAAAAGTGTGGTGCTGAGGAGGTTTTCAAAACCTAAAATATATAGTGTGGAGTATTTTGTTTTTTTAAATAATTATTTTTATGTTGCAAATTTGCCTTTCAGGAATTAATTGGTCTGATAAAACACACAAAAGTCCCCATTATTTGTATGTGCAATGATAGAAATCATCCCAAGATTCGTTCTTTGGTTCATTATTGTTTTGATCTTCGTTTTCAAAGACCACGAGTTGAACAGATTAAGGTACGATGATTGGAATTTTTTCACCTATCACACTATCCTTATTTTTTGGTCAGTTTTTAAAAGTACCTGATAAATATTTTAAAAATATCTGGTTATATGGGTTTAAAAAATCATTTAAGATTCCCCTTTGTAAATTTCAGGGTGCTATGATGTCTATTGCATTTAAAGAGGGTTTAAAGATCCCCCCTCCAGCTATGAATGAAATAATTTTGGGAGCCAATCAAGATATCAGACAGGTAAATTAAATATATATTATGTAACAGTTGCTGATACTTTTGCGTTAATGCCTTCAACTTTTCATGGAAGAGGAGTGGCATTGTTTTCTCACTTTGACCATGTCTTATTTCTGATTTCTTTTAGGTTTTACACAATCTGAGTATGTGGTGTGCACGAAGTAAGGCACTAACCTATGACCAGGCCAAGGCTGATTCTCATAGAGCAAAAAAGGATATCAGACTGGTAAGATAAATTTCCGTTTCTTAAATACTGTTCTCAAACTAAAGCATTTCTTCTTCTTATATTAACTTAATAGTTATTATAGTTCCTTGACACACCTGTAGAACCTATTGATATTTATAATAAGAAAGACAACTAAAAGTGTTTCCAATTCAGATGACTCTTTCCTCAAGGACTAGTATATATTGTAAATTATGAGAAATAGAAGTTTTAAACTATTCTCTTACTTTAGTAGTTATAACATGGTCTTTTCAGAGTACCTTATATATGGATTTCATGTTTTGAAATTTTGGAACTATTCAAAATAATCTGTTTCAAATGGTTTATAATTTAATACCCCCTCTGAAACTAGAAGTCTGTATCAGTTATTCTATTTCATTAGTCAGTAGTCAGAATTTATTATTACAGCCAGAGCAGTGACTAAGCAGTGTTTTTTTTTTTAAACATTTTATTAATTTTTGAGAGACAGAGACAGTTTGATCAGGGGAGGGGCAGAGAGAGAGACACACACACAGAATCTGAAGCAGGCTCCAGGCTCTGAGCCTGACACGGGGCTCAAACCCACAAACTGTGGATCATGACCTGAGCCAAAGTTAGATGTCCAACCCACTGAGCCATCCAGGCGCCCCTAAGCAGTGTTTTTAACCTCCTCTCTCCCTCTTCTGTTTTTAATCAGTAAACTTTAAGAGCAGTTCTAAATGGTTCATAGCAAAATTTAACGTACAATACAAAGACTTCCCTTATATCTCCTGTCCTCTGACTCGTACCACCTCTCCCACTGTCCACATGCCCCACCAGAGTCTACATTTGTTATGGCTGAACTTGTACTGATACATCATCATTACCCAAAGTCCATAGTTTACATTTGTGTTCCTTTGCTTTTGATGTACCTTCCGTAGGTTTTGACAAATGTATCATAGCTTGTATCCACCATTAAAGTACCACACAGAGTACTTCCACTGCCCTAAAAATACTCTGTACTCTGCCTGTTCATCTACCCCTTCCCCCACCCCCTGACAATCACGAATCTTGTTATCTCTATAGTTTCATCTTTTTCAGAATGTCATATAGTTGTAATCATACAGTTTAGTCTTACAAACAGGCTTCTTTCAACTAGTAACATGTGTCTAAGGTTTCTCCGTATCTTTTCATGACCTTATTTTTGTGCTGAATCATATTCCACTATTCCAGTGTCTGTATGTATCATGGTTTTTTCACTTTCTGAAAGACATCTGGATTGCCTCCAAACTTGTAGTTATAAATAAAGCTGCTGTAAAGATCCGTGTGCAGGTTTTTTTGTGTAGTATGTTTTTAATTAATTTGGATAAATACCAAGGAGCACAACTGCTGTTTGGTATAGTAAGGGTGTATTTACTTTTGTAAAAAGATTGCCAATCTGTCTTACACGTGACTATACCATTTTGCATTCCACTAGCAATAAATGAGAGTTCCTGTTGTTCCACATCTTTGCCAGCATTTGATGTTGTCAGTATTGTAGACATTGGCCATTTTGCGAGTTGTGTCCCTCCCTTTTTTTAGGGCCCATTTGAAGTTGCCCGGAAAGTGTTTGCAGCTGGAGAGGAGAGTGCTCATATGTCACTTATGGACAAGTCAGATCTCTTTTTTCACGATTATTCAATAGCGCCCCTCTTTGTCCAGGAGAACTACGTACATGTGAAGCCTGTAGCGGCAGGGTGAGTGTTCAGAGCCAGTGAGGGGTAGAATTCGCACCCTCCCAACACCTGGGAGAGAGGGGTCTGAAGTATGGACGGTGCTGTAATCCAGACTGGTTTATTTCTGCAGGGGTGACATGAAAAAGCATCTGATGCTTTTAAGCAGAGCAGCAGATAGCATATGTGATGGTGACCTGGTGGACCGCCAGATCCGGAGTAAGCAAAACTGGAGTCTTCTGCCCACACAGGTGAGCACAGGGCTGTCCTTAAGATGCAGACTCTGCTTTAGTTAGAACAAATCGCTTTCAGCTCCTGTAATTACTTGAAGTACCAGATAAACATTATGGCTCTTATGGCAAAAATTAAGTCTGTTATAGATTAAAACACTCTGTGGTCACTATTGTCTATTTCTTAAAGTAAAAATAGCCCTATTTTTCAGTGTTTCAAAATGTTTTTATATAAATGGACCTATAGAAATAGGAACATTAGATTCTGGTCGTAAATAAGATGTTAGTCAAAAGTTCTATTTGCTCTTTTTTACCCTCAGAATCCATTTCTTTTTTCTCATTCCTTGCTCTCCCAGATGGTTGCTAAGTAGCTCCTATGTACAGTAGTATAGCCAGGGCAGGTCAGCAGCCACTTTACTGATATGTGAATTTTTTAAATGTTTATTTATTTTTGAAAGAGTGCAAGCCGGGGAGGGACAGCGACAGAGGGGAACAGAGGGTCCCAGGTGGGCTCTGCACTGACAGCAGCGAGCCCGATGCGGGGCTCAAGCTCATGAACCATGAGACCATGACCTGAGCTGAAGTTGGATGCTCAACTGACTGAGCCACCCAGGGGCCCCTGATATGTGAATTTTCTCTGATTTTCTTCTTCATTGCTGATGAGGCAGCTTTATATTCAGTATGTTATCTAGGTTGGTAGCTTCTACTCAAATGAGAATTTTGCAAACTGTCATAATTAAGAGTGTTATTCTTGAGCTTTGCATATTTGTGCTGTATTATTGGCTTGAGTAATAATAATCAATAGACTTCTGGCAGGCCTACTCTTCTCTTAATTCAACCTATACATTGTCTGAAAACAATAATAAAACAATATTCATTCTGGATATAAAGAATCCCTTCTCTTATGTTTTAGAAGTGTTCATTTTTTTTTAAAGTTCATTTATTTTGAGACAGCATGAGGAGAGGAAGGGGCAGAGAGAGAGAGGGAGTGAGGGAGGGAGGGAAAACACAAGCAGGCTCCACACTGACACAGACTCCATCTCATGAACTGTGAGTTCATGACCTCAGCTGAAATCAAGGGTCAGACACTTCACTGACTGAGCCACCCAGGTGCCCCCAGTGTTGATTTTTTAAATAAATAATTGTACCTTTAAGATTTTATCCTCAAGAAATAATTTTAAACAGAGGAAAAGCTAAATGTACAAAAATATTAGTTTTGATAGTGTAAGAAATTGGAGAAAACCTCCGTGTTCAGCAATAGGAGAATGATTAATTATGGTAAATACTCTTGATGGAACATTATGTAGTCCTTAAAATTATTTATAAAGATGATCTAATATGAAAATATGCTTATGAGAGAATATTACTAGAATAAAGCAGGATACAAAATTTATGTATAATTCCGACTTTAAAAAGTATGAGTCCTGGATCTAGAAGATGTTCAAGGATACCTTTTAAAATCACTCTATTCAGTTTTCCATGTTTTGATCCACCTGTGCTGTCAGTAGTTTATGTTAAGGATAATCCTATTCCTCTTAACGTCTTTTCTGTGACATTGACACGATGAAGTAACTGGTACGTTGGCACCAGTTGGTTGAAAAGCCTGAACTGGCAAGATGGTCTCTCTGAGGACCGTAACATGTTTTGGACCAATCTGTTGTTCTCTCTGGGAGAAGTTTGCTATCCGGACAGATGAGAGTCAGAGGGGAAGCGTGTGACACCCGGGAACTAGGTCCCAGGACAGTGTTGCTTCATTTGCCAGAGGCTCCTTGGAAGCCGGCCGCTGTGTAGGAAGCTTTGTACTGAGTTCAAATTGTGGACAGTGGTGTATTTTCCTTTCAGGCCATTTATGCCAGTGTTCTTCCTGGAGAGTTAATGAGGGGGTACATGACCCAGTTTCCTGCCTTCCCCAGCTGGTTGGGGAAACACTCGTCTGCCGGCAAACACGATCGCGTTGTACAGGACCTCGCCCTGCACATGGGTCTCAGGTGAGTGCTGCTGCTCCGTGTCTCCATGATCACCCTGTTTTATCAGTGTAGCGTGTTTAGCCTTTAATGAGGATAACATGAGCCAAAGACACGGGTTTTAGTTTATTTTACTCCAGCTAGATAAATGATCCTGGATAAGTTCCTTATATTTTATGGGCCCAGGTTTTGTTATCTGTAATCAGTATAACAGTTGTTTTATCACTTACAAAGATACTTTGGAATTTAAACCCAGATGTGCCATAACTTTAAGATAAAATTTAAAGCTTTGTAAATCTAAGGTAGTGCTACTATTTAGTACTGTGACTGCCTATTACTAGTGGGCATACATAATATCTCAGCTTTCAAATAATTTAATAGGAAAAAGGGGACTGTTTAAGTAAATGAACTAGTTTTTACCTACCCTCGTAGTAATCTGACCTGGTCATTTAGGAGAGGGGACACAGTTTAGCATGGAGCAACAGGAGCCACACATGCAGATGACTGAAAACCAAAACCAGTGTGTTTGGAGAAGTTTAATGAAGTTCTGAAGTTCAAAAATTCTTGTTTTAAAGTTTAGAAACATGGAAAATGTGCAGGCACAGAAATATTAAGTGAACCTTAGGAATTCATTTGTAACCATGAAGAACCACTTGAGCAGTCTTCTCTTTCTAATCTCTGGAGGGAATATTAACATTGGTCCACTTTTTGTTGCAAGTTTATTTTGAGAGAGGGGGAGGGAGAGAACAGGAACAGGGGAGGGGCAGAGGGAGAGAGGGAATCCCAAGCGGTCGCTGCACTGTCAGCACAGAGGACTTGAACTCATGAACTGTAAGATCAGGACCTGAGCCGAAATCAGATTGGGATGCCTAATTGAGCCACCCGGGTGCCCCCATATTGGTCCATTCTTAACTTTTGTTTGAAGTTGAGCTGAAATAGTTCCTTTCTTCTATTTTTGTAAAATTCTTTGTTCCCTCTTTCTAGCCTTGGCATGGGTCCTTTTTTTTTTTTTTTTTTTTTTTGGGCCACTCTTAGTTTCCTATTTTTCTTGTAACAAATTACCAAAACTTAATGGTTTAAAATAATACAAATTTATGCCTACCTTAAGATGGGAAATTTGTCAGGGCACCTTGGTGGCTCAGTAGATTGAGCATCCAACTCTTGATTTTGGCTCAGGGTCAGAGTGTCGGGCTCTGCACTGGCAGTGGGGCCTGCTTGGGATTCTGTCTCTCCTCCGCCCCATTCTGTCCCTCCCCTGCTCTCGCTCTCTCTCAAAAATAAACAAACATTAAAAAAAAAAGATGGGAGTTTGTCCTCAATTATCTGGGCAAGCCCAGTGTATTTACAAGCATCTTTACAAAAAGAAAATGAAGCAGTATCAAGTCAGAGAGAAAAGACATTTTTAAGATGATACGTTGCTGGCTTTGAAGATGGGAAGAGGGACATGAGCCAAGGGATGTCAGCGGCCTCGAGAAACTGGAGAGGGCTGCTTTCCCCACGGCTCTTCCCATTGGTCAAGTAAGGGGCCAGCTCTCAGCTCTTTTCCTACTCCCTGCCCTGCACAGGTGATGCGTCCCTGTGCCCCGGGGTGTCTTTGATGCTCTCACCATGTTCATGTAGATTGTGAGCACTGGACTTCCATTTTGTTTTGTGGCTGTGCTTTTTGTATGTCTTTCCCCTCCACCCACTAGACCGAAGATTTCTCGGGGTAGGAACTGAAATCTACCCATACAGCAGATAAAGTTGCTCATTAAATGTTTCTTAATCATATTCAGGACATTGGCGTCATCAAAGACATCTGTAGTGCATTTCACAATTTCTAAAGCAAATTAAAGCCTTTCTATTTACCCTAAGTCATTGAACTTTTATAAATCTCAGTTTCACTTAATAAAATTGCACTTCCATTTTTAATTAGTTCTTATTGGGGTTATAGATGCCTCTTAGAATCTGAAAGCTCTTTGATCTTTATTACCCACAAATGCACTAATGTACAAATAATGTTAGGAGAATTACAGACTTCTGAGGTTATGAACCCTTGATTTAGGAACATTAGATAAAACCTTTAGACTTTTTTGGAGTTATTTTTGTGACTGCCAGTTGAAGGTAACACTACTGTAACAAATGTAAGAAAATACTTTTGGAAAAGTTTTAATGATTTTCTTAGGCACTGGCCTTATCAGCCCATATTTGTCTTCTACCGAGTGTGCTTGGTTATGGAAGATTGAGTCTAGAGAAAATGGGTGAGTTTTGGGGGCGCTTAGGTGGCTTGGTTGGTTGAGCATCCAACTCTTGATTTTGGCTCAGGTCATGATTTCATGGTTTGTGATGCTGGAAGCACAGAGCCAGCTTGGGATTCTCTTTCTTTGCCCCCTCCCTTTCTCTCAAAATAAATAAATAAAATAAACTTAAAAAGATGGTTTTTGGGATTCTTTGCCTAGGTAGTAAGACAGTTGTAGGACAAGGTTCTAGATTTCTGATCAAGAGAACTACGTGGGTTCTTGTGATTCAGACTCAGTTACCTGAAAACAAAAGCAGGACCCATTAGTAATTTTTAAATTTTTATGGGTTTTGGAGCCCAATAACTTTTGAGGTTTCTTGTTTGAAGTATGCATAGATATGATTCCTGGTTTGATGATGGAGGCAGCTGGGTTGGAAAGATTTAGATTGGTGACATTTTGTTTTGCTCAGCTATTTTCTGTCTTTGAGTGACAGTATTTGAGAGAGAGAAACTGTTATTTCATGATAACATTGTAGTTCTCAGCAAATCAGAGACTTTCTCCTGAAGCCTTCCCCTTACCAGTGTGGACCACCTTGTGATTCTACAGGGATACTTTTTGCAGTTTTCTTAGTTGGGGAAAACCTTGTTCTAGAACTAAGGATTTCAGAGGAATAGTACAGTACGAGGAAATACAAGGGAAACATTCCTATGTATTCTTGCATGTTATAATCAGAGATCAAAAGGTGCTATAGACCCTTATGTAGGAAGTAACAGTGGCATTTGGTAGGAAATCTCACTGCCTTTTACTGGTGCATTTAATATTTGGAACTGGGAATGAGTAATGTTTGGCTGTAATAAGTATGAGCACATAGTAGTGTTGTTGTCTAGGCCTTAAAAGTAGGTCAGAAGTAGAATCTACATTTGTTTTTCATTCACTGATTCAGATAAGTAGTAAATTCCCTTTGAGCACCCTGATGGTGGAGTGCTAGGCTTTTCCTGAACTGGCTGTTAAATAGTAGACATTACATTGGGCACTTTTTTTTAATGTTTATTTATTTTTGAGACAGAGCAGAGCCTGAGCGGGGGAAGGGCAGAGAAACACAGAATCCAAAACAGGCTCCAGGCTCTGAGCTGTCAGCACAGAGCCCAACGTAGGGCTGAAACCCACGAACTGTGAGATCATGACCTGAGCCGAAGTTGGACACTTAGCTGACTGAGCCACCCCGGCGCCTCACATTGGACATTTTTAAAAATGGATTGAACTCCAGCACCTAATGACTTGAGTTGGTGGTGGTTTGCCATTGACTGTAGGTGTCTCTTTTGTTTTGGTTTAAGAACTTACTCCAGCAAAAGGACTGTAAACATGGATTATCTGTCACATATAAGGGATGCACTTGTACAGCCCTTGATCTCCCAAGGGGTAGAAGGAGTACAGGACGTTATTGCTCTTATGGACACATACTACTTGATGAAAGAAGACTTTGAGAATATCATGGAAATTAGCAGCTGGGGAGGCAAACCTAGTCTCTTCTCCAAGCTGGATCCCAAGGTAATTGTGTAATCTGCTCATTCTCCATTACTTTGTGGTTACCAGGCTTATACTAGGACTATTTCAGAGATATTGTAGGTACTTTAAGAAGGTTTAATTTTTTTCTCCTTAAATGTCTTTTGCTTCTTATGGCTTATGCTTTCCAAAGATACTATTTGAGTGCATTATTAATAATGGACTTCTGGATTTGACCTTGAAGTTTGCAGTTTTGTCTTTGCCTTCTGCTGAGTGTAAAAGACAGACATGAAATCTGAGAGGCAAATATAAATGTATTCCTTATAAGGGAGGGTGGATGAGCCTGGGGAAATAGTAAGTGGTGGTAGTACATTATGAAAAGAAAGAAATGTTATTGACTGAGGATTTTTATACTTTTTCTCAGTCTGCCTAATGTATGAATTTAGTATTTATCATAGTTGGACAATTTGTCATGTAATAATGTATTCCCCACCCACTTTTTTTTTTTGGTATAATGAGCATGAAAAAACCAAAGTGACAAAGTTATGCTCTTGTGCCTGTTTCTTGGTGCCATTTTAGCAGTCATATTCCATGTGGGTTGCCTTTTCCAGAATTTTGATCAGATTTTATGGTTATGAGTTAATTCTCACAAGAGATCTCCATTGTTAGAATTCAAGGAGTAATTCTACAGTTATGTTTAGAAGCTTCCAAGTTAAGACTTTTCAAGTTACCTAGTATTTTGAAGTAACCACTGTCATTATGGTAAATTTATGTATTCTGTGGTAAAGGCCAACTTTAACTTGTACTTTATTGTAAGTCTTTTTTGATTTATTGATTCACTGTGCTTCTTACTTTGTAGAACTGTGGAATGCACTTCATGAATAGGCAAAAATGTTAAAAGTTCTTCTTTTCCTCTTTTTTTTTTTACCTTCTTAATGTTCCCAAATACTGGTTCTTATTTTTTTGAGTTATAGACTCTATTAAGAATGGCATGAAAAATATAGGACTTCTATAGAAAAATGTATATACATACACTTATGTGAGCTTGCATATTTTGCAGAATACTTCAGGGGTCTTGCAGGGTCTTGCAAAACTGTTTAAAAGGATTGTTGGGCACTTAGATTTTTAACCAGCTCCTTTTATTCCTTTCCTGTAGGTGAAAGCAGCCTTCACAAGAACTTATAACAAGGAAGTCCACCTTACTCCGTATTCACTTCAGGCAGTGAAGACACCCAGACACAGCACAGGCCCGGCACTGGATTCTGAATACAGTGAAGAGTTAAATGAAGATGACTCTCAATCTGATGAGAAAGACCAAGATTCTGTGGAAACTGATGCAATGATCAAGGTAATTTTTTAAGCTACAGACAGGAAATGCCATGATAGTCCACTTAGTGGTTTATTTTTCTTGTGTATAACCTGCCTTCTGAAATTATTCATGGCCTATTTAAGTTTTTGTATTCATCACATTGAGTGAGGGCAGAGAAGATACATTGATTTTATTCTTATAAACAGTCAGCTGCTTATAATTGTGGAAGAGCCAGATAGCAAGAAAATAGGCCATCCTATTGATCATCATGCTCTGTTAGAAAAAACACCATTTTTACTTGGCCATTGGTGTGTGTTTTTCCCTACACATGGATTTTTACAGTTTAATCAAGAAAAACATTTTCAATGAAACCATTTTTCCCTTCTGTTTTTTTGTGTTTTACAATAGCCATTGAACTGCCTATAGAAGTTTCCTCAGGATAAAACATCCTTGTATTGTGCTACAAAAGATTAAAGTCATTCATGGCATCAGCCCACTGTTTACCATTGGCTAAGGCAAAGGAATATAGTCTTTGTTCTTTGCTGTCCTTAGTGTGGGTCATTTTTGTCCCTCATTTCTGTTTTGTGTCTGCAGGGGTAGGAAGGTAGCCTTCTCCAGTGTAGTTCTCTAGTCTTGTGTAGACACGAGAGGTTGTCTCCCTCTCTCCCACTCTCAAAGTGAACGTGTTTAAATCCCTAATCTGAAACCAAAAGAAAAGGAACTTTTTCATTAAAATGTTATCCTATGTGTATCTCCTGCTCATTTTGTCTTTCCTAAATATACCTATGTGCCAAATCCAAGAAATTACATGCCTGGGTAACATATCTTAGTTCTAGATTCTAAATAGCATTTTGGTAGTTGAGGGCTTCAGCTAGCCCAGTTACTGCTTGGAAGTAAGCTCATCAGGGGTAGCAGTATTGAAGATGTTTACAACCTTTCTTCTTACTAAGTTGCAGGTAAAGATTTGCTCTATTGTAGAAATTAACTTATTTCATTTCCTAATGAATACAGCTATTAACTGTTTTGTGCATTCTTCCCTCCCAACAGAAAAAGACAAAATCTTCAAAGCCTTCAAAATCAGAAAAAGATAAGGAGTCCAGAAAAGGAAAAGGAAAAAATTCAAAGAAATGAAACTTTTTCACTACTGACAGCCACTTTTTACTCACCCTGTTGACCAGTCTAGCTTGACTAGAGAATGCCTTGTTTTTTGCAAAGGAACCATATTTTAGCATAATGGGGCAACTTGGTGGTCCCGTTACAAATAAATGGCGGTACCGCTAGAGGGATGTAACCGTAGGCTAACATTCACCTCTTATAGAGGCTGCTGGGACTGCATGGCTCCTCCACCGTCCCGTCAACTACGCGTGGGCTTTGGAGTCAGATCTTAGTTAACAGTAATATGCCTGGAAACCCTGGGACTAAGGCGACTTTGTAGGCTTAAGAATTTATCCTAATGGCCTTCATAGGACCAAACTGAGTTTTTTTAAAAAGGTAGTTACTATTATGTGGTGAAAATTTGTAAATAAATCATTAATACAAAACAGTCACCACGTAGAACTGGGTATTCTTTGTACATTGTCAAATATCTTACAAAATATAAATGAGGAATAAAAATGTTCCAGCTGAGACATGTACAAATTCTTAAGAATGTCATTGTGTACAGTAAAACAGTATGTTGGTATATTACTTTATTTAGTTTGCAAACAGTTGGGTAAGAAGCCAACTATATTTCTCACTAACCAGCTGTATAAAACAGAACTTTGGCAATTAATTCCCAACTTGATCACCTCTGTAAGTGCTATCTCTCTGCGAACAGCATGTCATGGAGAGGCGTGTTTGGTATTGCTGGAGGAAACGGTGGGCTGCAAAAGGACTGCCACATTTTATCCCTCCAGAGGCTCAACTCATCAGGCTCAAGCCAGGAGGGTCTGTCTTGTTCTGGCTTGGGAGAAAATGAACCCTGGCTTTTGTTTACTTTGTCTCTGGGAGATCTGGTTTCTGCGCTGTGACACATTCCACAGACTGTACTAGAAGTTTAGATTGTGCCCGTAACTGTACTTGTTGAGGGGCTCTGAGCCTGGGAACTAGCCTGGAATTTAGTTGTCTAGCCATTTAAAAACTTTGTCAGTAAATGCTCAGAGGTATGTGCTAGGAGGATCGTAAAATTAGGATACTGTTTCCTCCCTTTAAGTCGTTGATAGTCTTGTTTGGGAGGTGAGACAAAGTTCCTGTGTATTTAGGAGAGTGAAAAATGTTTTTCACATAGACTAATAAGTTCATTATGGGAATGAAACATTGCCTTAAGCTTTGACCCTCTCTTTGTTAAAGCCCAGCTTGGAATTTCCGCTTCAGTGAAGATATCCTCGATTGGCAGCTGCCCCACCTTACCTGTGGGGTGGGCATGGCTTTCTCACGCATGTTCTTCCATTTCTTCCCCTTTTTATCTGCCTACTTTTTCTTTCCTCCTCAAGAAAGGGAGTGTATTCTCCTTGCAGTCAGAAAAATGAATAGTGTCCTTCACTTGTTTCTGATGATTTTGTTATTCTAAATGTTCTGTGATTAGCGTAATCAGTGTATGACTTTTTTTTAGAATCAGAGATTGTAAATATGCTCTAAAGTATGAGGATGGCGACATGGATCTGCCGGAGCTACTTGGTGGCACACACGTCTTTGCAGCAAACTGCGTACTTCTTTTGAGATCCTATGAGGCTTGGCCCTTTGGAAGCCATGACGAACTACTGTGCTTTATCCTTCATCCTGTTAAGTTTTGGCAGTCCATTATTCGCAGTGGCAGTATTTGACCTCTTGAAGTTATTAATAAGGAGCAGTGATTTATGTACTATGAGTAGAGTCATCCTAAATAAGTTCTGGTGTAATTATGCTTATTAGTGAATATGTAAGGCTCATAACTCCCCAGATACAATGTGCTTTACTTTCACAGATCCCAAGTGCCTCTGCCTCTTATTCTAACTTTACAACATCCCTCCAATGATAATGGGAAAACAAAGGGATGATAGATGGATTTAATGATAATGATTTGTATTGTATCACTTAGTAAAGCGTTGACTTGACTTGGCCTATTCTCTAGCCAGCCTTTGTGGGAGGAAGAACAGATCATAATGTTGGAAGCGCCATGCATGTGGATACTTGGATGCAATGACACATTACTGGCAATTTGAGGTCAACCACAGGCTCGTAGTTGTCACTGGGTACCTTTGTAATGCTCAGGATGCTTGTGACTGTAATTCATAGTGAGGCTACATGACTTATTTTTGCCAGCTACTCAGACTTTAGTGACATTGACCTTGGGTGGCAAGGAAGGATATACTGTTGTAGAAAAATATGGGGTGTGTGTGATAACAGGGAAGATTCTGAATAATGTGTCTTCAGGAGAAGTCAAATGATTTAATTATGTGAAAGGAATTCCACAGTACACTATGCAGTATAACGACTCAGGAGATAAAAGCTTATGGTTTATAGCTTCAGTCCTTCAAATTGGTGTTTTTATTCTAAGAAAGACTCATTCTGCTAACTAGGCTTGATTTTGTTAAACTTCTCATTTCAAACTTTTAACTGTTAATATCTTTGCTGCTCATACTTCATGACAGCTGCAAAGCTGTCTTCCTTTTCTCCCTTAAATACAGGAAAACATTACAAATATCTAGTCAACAATTTTATTTTAAAGGCAATATTTCAAAATATAAAAGTTATTTAAAAAGTTGAATATTTACAGTTATGTCATAGGTTACTATTAACAGTGCAGAGCATAGAATATATAAGACTTTGAAGAGGAACTAAACAAAGTATAATAAGCATCAAGGTTATATGTCACTGTTTTGCCACTCTACAATGACAGTTGTACAATATCTGTGACCTGGAGAATCTTTCTTTTTTCTGTATCCAGCAACCACACAGCCTCCTGTGGAAAAATGCTATCTTTTCAGGAACATTATATCTAGAAAAGATTAAAAAAAAAAAAACCATGTTTTTAGAAGCATTTCAAGTAACTGCAGTACATAGTAATAAAGCTATACCAAAGAAGTTTTTGCTCATTTCTGGAGTGTGGAGCAAGGTGACCAATTCAAGTTAGCATCCTCTGGTCTATAATCAGTATTGAGTTTAAATCTTGACCTTGACTAAAATTGTACAGACAAGCTGTTGAACTATTATTATAAAGTGAGGGTGCTAATAATAGCCACTTTACTCAGAAGAATGGGAAAATGCAACATAAGTGCTCAGCAATCTGTGCAGACTTTTCTGAAATGAAATAGTTGTTAATGGTTCCTTGTCTAAAAGGAGCCCATGAATATTTGCTTCAACCTTATAGTGACCTTTTCAAAAGATGGTGCACAGTCATAACTTACTAAAGCATATCTGCAAGTATTTATGAACCATGGTCTAATAAGACTCTGCTTTAATGCTGGGATAGTGTCTGGAGAGAGTCTACACAGGTTATTAAAAATAACAGCAATGTCCTACTTTGGCAGAATTGCAGATTATCTTCTGGCAGATAATAGTTACAAACCTGGGACAGACTATTCAAAGGCATTGGAGAGCAACTAAAGGCTGGCAGAAATTGGAAAGGTGCCAACTCTTGAAAAAAGAGAAGTCTACTGGGTAAAATTCATCTTTATATGCCTTTGCACCTGAGGTTAAGTCCATGAGAGGAAAATAAAGTCATAGTCTTACTAGCTTGTAGAGTTCGAGAACAGAGTTTCGGCTTGCCAGAATTTCTGAAATGTGGGGGAAAATACCCTGAAAAGAACATTGCCCCCAAATCTGCTTATAAACACCATGTAAACCCTTGAACTTCACAGGCTTGGAAGAGACTCTCTAATGCTGGACTGAAAGCACAGTTCCATGTTGTGGGGAATGCCATGTGTCAGAAAATGGAGGGCTACTTCTAGGATCTGAGGGCCTCAGTACTCTTAATGGTAAAGAATGGAATTCACCAACAAACAGACTGGACAAAGGCACTGAGCCTTATGTGAGATCACAGTCCAACGAGTTACAGCCTTGTGAGACCCTGAACAGAAGACTCTGCTAAGTCATGCCTATCCTGCTGACGCACAGAAATTATAAGATAGGTTCTTGTTCAAGATGGCAATGTAGGAAGAACCTCAACTACCTCTTCCCAGACACAGTGAATGTATAGCTACATATGGAACAAGTCCTCTGAAAGAATCGAGTCCTACACATCACATGAACAAGAAAAAATCCACATCAAACTGGGTAGGAGAGGGTGAGGAAACCTTGACATTAAACCTCATCCCTAGCATGACAACACACAACCAGGATGCAACTCACAGGTCCCAGCTTTTCCCTGAGAAGTGAAGGGAACCAACCCTATGTTTGGTACCCTCACTTTTAAGACTTCCGTACTAGAGATGGGCCTCCAAAACTTGTAGCGTTAAAGGGCAATGAGACTTGTATCCATGAGACCTACAAGGACATGGCAAACTAGGACAGCCCAAAATAAGATCACATGGACCCATTGTGGCTACTACCCCCAGGGCCCAGCACAGAGGCAGCAGAGTGAAAAGCACTCACTCTGCTATCTTAAAAGCTTTGGCCCAAGGAACAGGCTTCTAATTTAACACATACTTAAGGGCCAACTGCAACACTCTCCAGGGGCTAGCATCTAGGTGCTGAGTGAGATTCCTCACGTTGGGATACTGACAGGTCTTCGCACACCCTCTACTGGGAGCCGCTAAAAACAAAGAAGATAGAGCCAGGGCAGTGTTGAACAGTTAGGTTCATTTCCTACATGAGTCCACTCCTTCAAGACTGGGAGAAGTGGCTGTTTTAGCTAATCCATGGAAACCACACAGAATCCATGAAAATGAAGAAACAGGAATATGTTCCAAGCAAAGAGATAAAACCTCAGAAAAAGATCTTAATGGAGATTAAACAAAATCTCCATTTTTTAAAGTGATTTACATGATAGTTTACAATAATGGTCATAAAAAGAACTCATGAACAAAGTGAAAAAAGTAGCAAACAAATCACAGACTTGAAGAATATATAGTTATTGAACTGGAAAATACAATAGAAAGTTTAATAACAGACTAAATGAACAGAAAAGCTCAGTGAACTTGAGGACAGGTCAATAAAACTCCTCTAATTATAGCTTAGCTTAAGGGATTTATATAATAACATGAAGCCAACCAATATTCACATTATAAGGGTCCTAAAAGAGAAGGAAAGAGTGAAAATTTCCCTAACTTGGGAGAAAGAAACACATCCAGATCTAGGAAACCCAGAGCTTTAAACAAGATGAACCCAAAAGACCCACACTAAGACATAATGTAATTAAATTGCCAAAAGCTAAAGGAGAGAAACAACTTGTTACATTAAAAGGGGACCCTATAAGACCATCGGCAAATTTTTAGTAGAAACTTTTGCAGACTAGGAGACAGTGGCATAATATATTCAAACTGCTGGAAGAAAACAATGCCAACCAAGAATACTCTACCTGGCAATATTGTCCTCCAGAATTGAAAGACTGTTTTCCAGATAAGGAAAAACTAAAGGAGTTCATCACCACGAGCCTACCCTTATAAGAAAGGTTAATAAAGGGGCTTCTTTAGGCTGAAAGTGCTTTTTTTTTTTCCAAAGCTTATTCATTTATTGTGTGTGTGTGTGTGTGTGTGTGTGTGTGTGTGTGAGTGAGAGAGAGAGAGAATGAATGAATGAATGAATGAATGAATGAATGAATGAATATATCCCAAGCAGGCTCCACACTATCAGTGCAGAGATTGATTTGAGGCTTGAACCCACGAACTATGAGATCAGGACTTGAGCTGAAATTCAGTTGGACACCTGAGCCATCCAGGCACCCTGAAAGTGTTGATTAATAAGAGGAAAGTACATGAAAATATAAATCTGAATACTTAAAGCTTAATATGTAAATTAAGAATAATCCTATGTGGGAGGAGTTAAAATGTAGAGCTTTAAAATGTGTTTGAACTTGTTATAAGCTTCAAATATACTGTTAGGTTTTATATAAGCCGCATGGTATCCACCAAACAAAAGTCTGTATTAGATACACAAAAGATAAAAAGAATCTAAGCATACCACTATAGAAAATCATTAAATCACAAAGAGCAGGAGAAGGAACAGCCAGAAAACAATAAAAATGTTAGTACATCCATATCTGTCAATACATTAAATGTAAATTGGCTAAATTCTCTGATCAAAAGAGTGACTGAATGGATTAAATAAATAATATCCATCTATCCTACTGCTAACAAGGGACTCAGTTTTAAGGGCAGATGCAGACTGAAAGTGAAGGAATGGAAAAAGCTATCCGAGGCTAATGGAATCCAAAAGAAAACTGGAATAACTTAGACAATACATTTTAAAACAAAGACTGTCATAAGAGACAAAGAAGGTCATTATATCGTGATAAAAAGGCCAACACAAATGTGGATATAAAACTTGTAGGTATGCGCCTAACAAAAGAACATCTAAAGATACAAAGCAAGAGGCACCTGGGTGGCTCAGATAGCATCTGACTCTTGATATTGGCTTGGGTCATGCTCTCACAATTTGGGAGTTTGAGTTCTGTGTTGGGCTCTGATGACAGCAAGGAGCCTGCTTGGGATTCTCTGTCTCCCTTTCACTCTGCCCGTCCCCTGCTCCTGGTCTCTCTGTATCAAAAATAAGTGAATAGATGTTTAAAAAAAAAGGAATAAGGGTGCCTGGGTGACTCAGTTAAGCAGCTGATTCTTTTTATTGGCTCATGTCATGATCTCACGGTATGTGGTATCAAGCCCCGCATCTTGATATGGGGGAGCACAGAGCCTGCTTAGGATTCTCTATTCCTCCCCTATGTGCTCACTCTCAAAAGAAACATTAAAGAATTAAAAAACATAAAGATCTAAAGCAAATATTCACAGATCTAAACAGAACTAGCAATATAGTAAGAGTAGGGGACTTCATCCCCTGGCTAGATCATCCAGACAGAAAATCATTAAGTAAACATTGCTCCTAACAGATCTTTACAGAACATTCCCTCCAACCAGAATAGATATATTTTTTTTAATGTTTATTTTTGACACACACACACGCACACACAATGTGGGTGAGGGGCAGAGAGAGAGCAAGAGTAGGGAGACAGGATTCAAAGCACCCTTTGCACTGACAGCAGAGAGCCCCATGTGGGGCTCAAACTCCTGAACTGTGAGATCACGACCTGAGCTGAACTCAGACACTCAACTGACTGAGCTACCCAGGCGCCCCTGAATAGACATTCTTAAGCACACATGAAACATTCTCCAGGAATGATCATAGGTTAGGCCACAAAAACAAGTCAATAAAATGACTGACATCATGTCAAGCATTTTTTTCTAACCACAATGGTATGGAACTGGAAGTCATAAGGAAAAAAAACCCTGGAAAATTAAAAAATGTGGAGATTCGACAACATGCTGTGGAACAACCCGTGGGTCATGGAAGAAAAAAAAAAAAAACTTGGATACAAACTAAACGAGAAAGATAAGATGCCAAGCTTACGGGATGCAGCAAAAGCAGTTCTAAGAGGGAAGCTTGTAACAATTAATGCCTGTGTCAAGTTAAACAACCTAACTACACGTTGGGGAATAGAACCAGCTAATCCTAATGTTGAAATAGGACTAAAAAGACCGTAAAAAAGAGCAATAAAACTGAGAGCTGGTTAAAGAAAGTAGACAACTAAGCTAGACTCACCAACAGAGGAGATACTGCACGAAAACAAAAGATCGTAAAAGACTACTATGAACTTCTATACCAACAACCTAGAAAATAAAAATACTCCTAGAAACACAGAATCTTACAAGACTGAATCATGAAGAAACAAAATTTGAACAGACCAATTACTAGTAAGGAGATTGAATCTATAATCAAAAAACCTCCCAGCAAACAAAAGTCCAAGGCCAGATGGTTTCACTGGTGACTTTTACCAAACATTTAAACATTTCACACCAATCATTCTCAAACTCTTCCAAAAAATCAAAGAGGAGTGAACACTTCCAAACTCATTTTATGATATCAGCATTACTCATATCAAAACCAGGTAATGATACCACAATAAAGACAATTACAGGCCAATATGCCTGATGAACATAAAATACAAAAATCCTAAGCAATCTATTAGCAAACTGGACTGAACAATATGTTAAAATGTTCATACACCATGATCAGGTGGGATTTTATTCCAGGAATGCAAGGATAGTTCACCATCCACAAACAAATTAGTGAGATACACCACATTAAGAAAATCAAGAATAGGGGCTCCTGGGTAGCTCAGTCAGTTAAGTGTCTGAATTCAGCTCAGGTTATGATCTCACAGTTCAAGAGTTTGAGCCCCACATAGGGATTTGTGCTGACAGCTTGGAGCCTAGATCCTGCTTCAGATTCGGTGTCTCCCTTTCTCTCTGCCCCTCTCGTGCCCATGCTTTGTCTCTCTCCAAAATAAATATTTAAAAAATCAAGAATAAAAATCATATCACCTCAGTAGATACAGAAAAAGCATTTTGACAATATTTAACATCCATTGATGATAAAAGTTTATACCAAGTGGTTATAGAGGGAACGTACCTCAACATAATAAAGGCCATATAGGACGAGCCCAAAGCTATCATCCTCCTTGGTGTTTAAAAACTTACAAAGATTTTCCTCTCTAAGATCAGAAAGAAAATAAGGATCTTACTCTTGCCACTTTTATTAAACATAGTACTGGAAGTACTAGACAGAGCAATTAGAATTGCAAGAGAAAGAATTAAAAGGCATCCAAATTGGAAAAGAAGCTAAAGTGTCACTATTTGCAGAAGACATGGTATTATATGTAGAAAACCCTAAAGACCACTAAAAGCTGTTAGAGCTAATAAATGAATTCAGTAAAGTTGCAGGATACAAAACTAATAAACAAAAATCAGTTGCATTTCTATATACTAATGATGAACTATCAGATTAAGAAAACAATCTATTTGCAATTGCATAAAAAAGAATGAAATACTTCTGAATAAATATAACCAAGGAAGTGAGATACCTGTATACTGAAAACTGTAAGACATTGATGAAAGAAATTAAGGCTAAATAAGTAGATATTCTGTGCTCACAGATTGGAAGAATTAAAATTTTTAAAGTTTCCATACTACTCAAAACAATCTACAGATGCAATGCAATGTCTATCAGTTTTCAATAATATTTTTCACAGAAATAGAACAAACAGTCCTAACATTTGTATGGAACCACAAAAGACCCTGAGTAGCCAGAGCAATCTTGAGAAAGAAGAACACCGCTGGAGGCACCATACTTCCTTAAACTGTCTTACACAGCGGTAGTAATCAAAACAGTAAAGTATTGGCACAAAAACAGTTGCGTTCATCAATTAATTTAGGACAAAGGAGTTAATATCTAATGGGGAAAGGAGAGGCTCTTTAATAAATGGTTCTGGGGAAACTGGACTACTAGCTCATACCAAACACAAAAATCAACTCAAAATGGATTAAAAATTTGAACATAAGACCTGAAAGCATAAAACTCCTAGAAGGAAATATAGGGGGTAAGATCCTTGACATGAGTCTTGTTAATGATTCTTTGGATTTAAGCCCAAAGCAAAGGCAGCAAAGTAGATATAAAGAGGTAAGACTATACTGAAAAAACTTGTATACAGCAAAGGAGACCAACAAAATGAAAAGGCAACATGGAATGGGAGAGAAATTTGCAAATCATAGATCTGAGAAGAGGTTAATATAAAGAACTACAATTCAACTGGAAAAGAATCCAATTAAAAATGGGCAAAGGATCTGAATAGGAATTTTCCCAAATGAGAGACAACAAATGATCAGTAGGTACGTGAAAGGATGCTGCTACACATCACTGGTCATCAGGGAAATCCAAACCAAAAGCACAATGATTTGTCACCTCACACTGTCAGAATGGCTATTATCAAAATGACAAGGAATCACAGGTGTTGGCAAGGACATGGAGAAAAAGGAACCACTGTGCACTGTTGGTGGGAATGTAAACTGGTGCAGCAAGTGTGGAAAACAATAGAGAGATTCCTTAAAAATTAAAAACAACTACCATATGGTTCAGCTATTCCACTGCTGGGTATTTATCTGAAACATATGACCATCTTGAAAAGGTATCTGCACCCCTGTGTTCATTTCCCCATTTACAATGGCCAAGACAAGGAAACGACCTAAGTTCCATCTATACTGGATAAAGAAAAAGACATGTGCATGCATACACATTCAGAAATATTATTCAGCCATGAAAAACAAAAAAGAAAAACTGCATTTACAACATTGATGGGCCTTGAGAGTGCTATGCCACGTGAAATTAGAGAAAGACAAATCCTGTACAGTCTCATATGTATGAAAAATCTGAACTCTTAGTTAACAGAGAACAGCATGTTGGTTGCCAGACGCCTGGGGTGGGAGGTGGGTGGAATAGATGAAAGTGGCCAAATGTACAAGCTTCCAGTTATAAATAAGTCCTGGGGATGTAATATACAGCATGGTAACTAGAGTTAGCCATATTGTATATTTGGAAGTTACTGTGTGGCAATGGATATTAACTTACTGTGGTAATCATTTCTCTCTCTCTATATATATATAACCATTATGTTGTACACCTAAAACAAGTGATGTCAGTTACATCTCAAATTGTGACATAATTAACGTATGTTGTTTTAAGATGCTAAATTTGTGATAACAAGTTATGCAGCAACAGAAAATGAGACAAATCCCCATCATATTTTGAGCAAGCTTTAAAAATAGAATTTGACAAGCTGATTCTAAAATTTTACAGAGAGATGGAAAGGATTAAGAGTAGTCAAGAGGTGCCTGAGTAGCTTGGTTAAGCAAGGGCTGTGAGATCAAGCCCTGAGCTGAGCTCCAAGCTGGGTGTGACGCCTAGTTAAAAAAAAAAAAAGAGTAGTCAAAACAATATTGGAAAAAGTGACAGCATTGGAGGATCCGCAGTATTGAACTTTAAGGTGTGTTTTAAAGTCACAGTAACAAATCAGTGTAGTATTAAAAGAGGGAACAAATACATCAATGGAAAAGAAGAGAGGGTCTAGAAACATCTATACTTAAAACCTCAGTGATTTTCAACAAAGGCACTCGCACAATTCAATGGGGAAAGGAAAGACTTTTTAACAAATGGTATTGGAAGACTGTATATCTCTTTGAGGGAGCTGCAGGGTAGGGGGAATTTCAGTCCTCTTACACCATAATCAAAAATAATTTCAACATCGGTCACAGACCTAGAGCTTCTAGAAGAAAACCTATAAGAATGCTCATGACTTGTTAGCAGGCAAATATTTTTTTAGGACACAATAACTATAAAAATTTTAAATGTACAAATTATAATTCATCAAAATCTCATCAAAGGACACCATTTAGGGAATGGATTGGGAAGAGAGAGAGAGAAAATATTTGCAAAATATATCTGACAGATTTGTATCTAGGAAATGGAAATAAGGAAGTTTTACAACTCAATAACTAAAAGACAACCCAGTAACAATGGGGAACAATAGTCTTCAGCAAAAAGTCCTGGGCATGTACATGGCAAAAGAAGGAAGTCGGATCCCTAACTTAACACAGTACACAAAAATTAAATGGATCAAAGATATAAATGTAAGAGCAACGACTATAAAACTCTTAGAAGGAAAATTGGTGTAAATAGTTTCTTAGATATGACACCAAAAGCACATATAGCACATATAACTAAAAAAAAAGATAACTTGGACTTCATCAAAATAAAATTTACATCAAAGGATACTATCAAGAAAGTAAAAAATACTTCTACAGAATGGAAGAGGATATTTTCAAATGATGTATCTAATAAAACACTTGTATCTAGGGTCTACTAAGAATTCTTAAAACTTGGGGTGCCTGGGTGGCTCAGTCAGTAAAGTGGCCGACTCTTGAATTTCAGCTTGGGTCAGGATCTCATGGTTCGTGAGTGTGAGCCCCACATCGGGTTCTACACTCACAGGGTGGAGCCTGCTTGGGATTCTCTGTCCCTTCTCTCTGACACTCCCCTGCTCTTTCTCTCTCAAAATAAATAAATTAAAATATTTTAAAAAATTCTTATAACTCAACAATAAAAAGATAAATTACCCAGTTAAAAAATGGGCAAAGGACTTGAATAGACAGTTCTCCAAAGGTACAAAAATGGCCAACAAGCACATGAGAAGATGCTTCATATCATTAGGCATTAGGGAATGGAAATCAGAACCACGAGATTCCACTTCATACCTACTAGGACAATTGTAAACAAAAAGGCAGACAAGCCTTTGTGTGCTACTGGTGGGAATGCGAGATTTTGTAGGGGTTGTGGAAAGACTCACAGGGCTGCAGCACAGTGAGCGGGAGGGGGAGGTGGAGGCTGTTTTTGGAGCCGTAGAAAGCTCCCGAAAGGTTTGTGATTGATACACTGCAGGTAGACTGAGAGGACTTGCCCATGGACGGGGGGAGGGAGGACGTTAAGATGAGTGCGATAACATCCAGGTTTCCATCCTGACCAGCTAGTTGAATAGGGCTGCTATTTACTGAGGAAGGGAGACTGTGAGGGCAGAGAAAATGCAGAGTTCCAGTTTAACCAAGTGAGGTAGACACCGTGTCAGGAACTAATCTCCCTTTTTCCTTTTAGAGAGATGCCTGGGTTTTGGCAGGGCTTTTGGCTTCCCAGGCAGACACCACATTTCCCTGCCTCCCTTTGCATTATTTGTGGCCATGAGTAAATTCTTGCCAGTGGAATGCAAATGGAAGGGTGTGTGCAGCGTCCATGTGGCAAAAATGAGCCTTGGAAAGAAGGGATTTTTCAAATCTGTGGAAGCCAAGAGTTTTATAATATATTCAGAACTTTAAAAAACTCCATAAAAGCTGGCTCTAGTGTTAACAGACTGATTAAAAAGAAGGACATGTGGTTTGATAAAATATAGAATAGTCAAAATCCATGTTGCTGCTTGGCCAAATAGCCTTTGTCACCACGGAGACCGTACAACCGGTGTTTTAGCGTTTTTTAAGCGCATCAAGGTTTGTCATCAGAGTCTTCAAATCTGACAAGTTATGGGATGCACAAAAAGGAGGTGTTGCCAATCCAGCTGTAAAGCTGGGTCTGCCCCGCGGACCCCCCGCCGGGGAAAGCGAGGCTGGTCTTGCTCTTACCTGCACGCCCCTCACTGGTCCACCTCTCTTCGCAGGTACTGGGTACAGTCCGAGATTTTTTTTAGTTGAGCCAAGTTTAATTTTTCTGAACACATAGGACATGTGCTTTCAGTGTTTAACAGGCTGGGGAGGGAAAGGCAGAGTAAAGTTAAATCTATAATATTCCTCTGTCTTTCGGATATTCTCATGTGAAAAACAGCGGCTCCTGGCTCCGTCTCCTTAGTCATGCTCATCGTGCGGTGTAAGAATTAGGAATATCCAGTCTCATGCAGGATCCCCTTTAAGGATAATGTTCACAAAGGTCATGTAGAAAGTTCTTCCAAGTAGACAGTTTGGATCTTTAGGAACATGAATAAGGAGACCTCAGAATAGAAGAGTGGCTGGATGGAAGGCCCAGTCTGTGGGGCTGACTGAAACCGTGCACACTTACGTCTTAAATTCTGAGTACAGGGCAGGGAAGTCGCAATGGGGACACACGGTCCAGTCATCCTTCAACATATGGCGACCCTGGAAACAGTACATTTAAAAGTAAAATTCATCATTAAAAAATCCCCGCCACCATTCAATTACAATAAATGTATTCAAGCTAAAAGCCAGACCTCAAAATTACGAAATTAATATTTCATGTAGGTGATTGGCTAGAAAGAGATGCCATCAACCAGACTGAAGTCAGATTTCATTTATCACATTCATATATAAAAGAATAGTGTTTGATTTTGTGACATCATTACCTAAACTCATTTGCCACTAACATAAAGCTTATGTACGCCTAGTGATTAACAAATCATCTGGTATTTAAATCCTTCTAATAGGGCTTCATATTAAAATTAATAATAAAACCACCACGTAATTCAGTGCTACAGCGTGCCAGGTAGCGTACGAAGGCTTCATGTCCTGTCTTCAACCCGCAGTTTCTCTCAACAGGCAGGCATTGTTCTGGTTGGGCCAGGAAGGCAAAACTAATTGCACAAGGTTGTGTAGCCAGTAAAGTGGCAGAAAAAGGACTTAAGCCAGGACCATCTGATTCCCAAGTGTGTTTTTTTACACATCAAGTATTCAAACAGATTATAAATATATATGTAAAGAAACATATGTTACAAAGAAACTTACTGTTACAATGCAATATGGGATGTTATTTTTACATCCAAGACACAGGAGCTCACACTCTGGGAGGAGAAATTCGCAGAATGGACATGGGGTTGTGGCCTCTTCTGTCTCGGATGTATCGGGTCTCCTGTGAGAAAGAATCCCGTGTTTCACACGCCTACTTCTTCACAGTCAGAATCTGAGACTAGACACAAGCTCGCCATCAGCTGCACTCTAGCTCAGGCAGGAGGACGAGGAATTAAGATTGGTCAGGTTGTAACATTATACGGGCCACATGCAGTTGGAATTCACGGCACATTAAATGGCAGAAAAGACCCAGGGATGGGTCTTGCTGTCTCCTCTCTCCTAGTGTCACTGAGGTTGTATAGACTGCCTAAGGCTGTGCAACAGAACTTCACTGTGACAACGGCAGGGTTCTAATTCTGTGCTCTCCAATATGGTAGCCATGAGTCACATGAAGCTTTTGAACACTTGAAATACGGGTAATGTGAGGAACTAAATTTTAATTTTACTTTTAATTTAAATAGCCACAGGTGGCTAGCAGTTACCGTACCTGCTATGAGCAGACCTCACAGCCATAGAGGGATGCTAACGAGCATCTCTTCCAAGCTAATGCCCAGGTTGGCATGG
The DNA here is from genome assembly GCF_006229205.1 of Suricata suricatta. Classification (NCBI taxonomy): domain Eukaryota; kingdom Metazoa; phylum Chordata; class Mammalia; order Carnivora; family Herpestidae; genus Suricata; species Suricata suricatta. Next base: position 162,980,534 of record NC_043700.1, read on the forward strand.
CACTAAAATATCAGGGCAGATGTGCCTCTACATTTTGTCCCCGCCTGCCTCTTCATGAAGAGGAAACTTCTGTATGCTCTGGTTGGCAAAGCGGGAAGACAGAGGGATCTGTCTTTGCTGGCCTCAGGACATGGCAGTACCTGCCCTGGACTGTGACGCTTTGTGTAGGAGTCAAATAAATCCTGACTTGTCCAAGCCATTGTTGGGTCCTCCGCTGCTGGGAGCTGAGTACAATCCTCATGGCTACCCCCAATCCATGCTGTTGCCAGCCTGCACATCAGCAGCCACGTTCTAACAAATGCATTTGTGAAATGTGATTAGATAGAACCAGCTGTCCCTGCCTACCTGACCATAGCCTCGATCTTCTTTTTGTACTTGGCGTCTATTTTGGGGCGGTACTCGGGCCTCATCAGCATAGCTGCGAAGCTGAAAGCAGAGTTCTTCAGGCCTGCTCTGTGGCACTCGATCACAGTAGACGTCAGGATGGGCACAATGTCTGCAACACAAGCGAGAGCAGAAGGCACAGGGCTTCTACCGTCATGACTCTGCCCCTGCTCAGGAGGAAAGCAGGACCACACCTGTCTCAATTTGCATTTTCTGGCAAAAAAACAGATGTGTGACCTGTTTAATGAGGAACGAGCACAGCAGTGGAGTCACAGCTTATCAAAATGTCCTCCCTTGATTATACTGTGCTGTGCCTTGGACACCGGACCAGCACTCCCTTGAGGTCACTGGCATGTATCCTCCCGTTACCCCTGAGCCCACATTTTGCACTTGACAGGACTGCCAATGAATGGTAAGGGAGACTAATAATTTTATGCGCTAACTTCTCGGCGTGGCACCTATTTCTTCAGGACAGATACCCTTGAATTAACGGATCTTAGCACAAATTGCCAGACTGCTTTCTAGAAAGGCATACCAATGTCCATCGTCACCAGCAGTCCTGAGAGTGCTGTCTTATTTCAACCTTTGCCAGCATGGTATACAGTTACTTTACAGGTTTTTTTTTTTCATGTAACAAAAAAGAATACATTTAGAGAAGAGGGGTGGTGAAATATGACCTGTGAGCCAGATCTGGCCCCGTTATTGTAGGACGCACGAGCTAAGAATGGCTTTTACATTTCTCAATGGGTGAAAAAAATCATATGAAAACTACATGTGGTTCAGACGTCCATGTCCAAAAAAATAAAGTTCTGTTGGAACACAGCCGTGTTCATTCATTTAGGTTCGGCTTCTGTACAAACACTAGTTGTGACAGGGACTGTTTGGCCCACAAGGCCCAAACGTTTGACATCTGACCCTTTACAGAAAAATCTTGTTGAGCCTGTCATAGAACGTGTGAAAGTCTATTACCTGAAGAATATTACAATGACACGTCTTTTAGACATGGGACCTTTTATAGAGAGGGTGGCCTCTCGTGGTTGAGAAGAGTCAGACTTTAGCTAATTAGTGTGATCTCAGGCAACTGTTACTTCACTTCTTTTGCCTCCATTAGCTTCTCTGTAATATAGTGGAAATAGTAACAGTACCCATGTGTGTAGTTTTGAGGTTGTTATCCTTAGAAAGATCTGCTTGATCTTGGCTGGCATCTGGGAACTTGGATATTGGGGGAGTTTCTGCCATCTCCAGAACTGATAAGAGTGGCGCATCGCCTAAACCCTTGGTACAAAAGATGTGGTTTATGGTGAACACCTGCTCTGGGAGTCTGGAAATGTAGTACGTACCAAGCAGGAGGTGCCGGCGTGAGCAGGCCCCAGTACGACCCCTGGGCGCCGAGTCTCTGGTGGGCACCATTTCACGTGTGTTGTCACACACCTCACTCCTGGAGGAGTCAAATGTGTCCTGTGTGACTCCGCTGGGAGGGGACCCTTTGCCTTTTCCCTTTGCCAATTTGGGTTTGTGTTCTTTGGCTGAAATAAATCTTAGCCTTCAGCACGACCATGTGTGGAGTTGTGTGAGTCCTAGTGAATTGTCAAGCCCGGGGGTGGTCTTGGCATCCCGGTACACTACAGTGGTGGCAGAGTTAGTCACTGCAGATCTCACAGCACCACATGGATGCAGAAGTGTGGGTGACAAGCTCTTCCCAGATGGTACTCACGTGACGGAAACTTGCTGATGTTGTTGGCCACCCGAATAAGCATGCGTGCCCCTTTCATATGGTCTCCATTTTTAACATGAATCTGAAATGCACATTTTACTTCTCTTAGAGATTTTGACTCACCCTAATTCACACTTTATTCCCCCAAATAAAATAATTCCTCCTTGATCATGACCCAGGACAGGGTTGTTCCATGATCCTTGCAGCCGTACTTGGCTTTTGGCATTTGGGATTTCTCCTTTATTCTCCCAGCAGCTGCTGCCTGGCACCATGGCCTCACTTTCCTTACCTCTACTCTGTGCTCTGCTTTCTACTTTGTCTTAGACCATGTGACATGAGTTCAAATCCCTGATCCATCTCTTCCTGGCCATTTTTGGAGGGCTAATAATACCAACTTTGCCAAGCTGTCATGAGACCTGAAGGCCGATTCTGTCAGGCAGAAAGGGGGTGAGTTGATAAAGGAAGGGGGCGCTTCCCGTGGTGAGGGCAAGGGCAGTGATGGCTGGAGGGGGCTGAGGCTGGGTAAGTACTGGTACGAGCAGGGTCTGTGGCACGTAGGATGAGAGGAAGCTGGAGAATCCCCAGGGCCAGGCCGTGACACTGCTGGATCCGGCAGCCCACAGAGGCGGGGGCGCGGGGTGGGGGGAGTGGACCGAACAGGAGGCAGAACTGGCGGTGCGTGGCGAGAATGTGCAGGGTGAGTTTAGAGTAACTCCCGGGCATCCGGTCTAAGCAAACGAACGATAGTAGAATTTACTGAGCTCTGCAACATTAGATTAACTGAATCTGAAGGGTAAGGAACCCCCTCCTGCTGCTTGTCCTCTGACTCTGCACCTCAGACGGCCTAGCTCAGTCATCCAGACCCAAAGGTCCCAGGCTGCCCCTCAGCCAGAGTCCCTGTCCCAGCTCTGGGAGGAAATGTCCACCAAAGCTGTCTTGATATCCCCTGAAATGTGGATGGCTTTCTTCAGTCCTTTGTGTCAGAGATGCCGCTGACATTTTCATACCAACTTGTTCTTACTTGGAAATGTTCAGTTTCCCTTCTGATATCACAGTTAAAAGTCTTGGGAATGTTTGGTGCTTGTGAAAGAGGTGAACACTATAGCAAAGGGGAAGAGTCACAGGGGTGCCCTGCAGTGGGAGGGAAGAGGGAGTCTGGTCCTATGCCAAGTGACAGGCCAGGCCTTGACGCCAGAGGAAAAGAAAAAGACTTGAGAATGAATAATTCCTATGACTTAGGGTACTTCTTATATAAGGATTCCCTAACTTTTGCTGCTTCTCTTCCACCACCTTTTTAAAAAATGTTTATTTTTGTGAGAGAGACAGAGACAGCACAAGCCAGGGAGGAGCAGAGAGAGAGGGAGACAGAATCCAAAGCAGGCTCCGAGCTCCGAGCTGTCAGCACAGAGCCTGATGCGGGCCTTGAACCCAGAAACCATGACATGACTTGAGCCAAAGTTGGATGCTTAACTGACTGAGCCACCCACGTGCCCCCCACCAGACCTTTTTATCCTCTTCCTCCAAAATCTCCATCTTGCTGGACTCTGTGCCCCACTTGTGTCTGAAGCTGAGAGAGACTGCCCTTCTCCCCTTCTACTCTTTCCCTCCTGTTACTCTGGAGGGAAATGTACTTTTGGGGGTTGCAAGTTGGAATTCTAATTTTTCCCTTAAAATCAGTGTTACAGAACTGTGTGGCCTAATATGGTAGCCACTAGCCACATGTGGCAATTTAAATTTTAAAATTAAAATTGTAAGTCATCTCTACACCCAACGTGGGGCTCAAACTCATGACTCTGAGATCAAGAGTCACATGCTTTTCCAACCGAGTCAGGCACCCCTAAAATTAAAAGTATATAAAGTAAAAGAATTAGTTTATCAGTTGCACGGCTGTATTTCAGGTGCCCCACAGTCAGGCTAGTGGCTGCCACATGGGGCAGCGCAGACACAGTGCACTTCTAACATTGTAGAAAGTTCCATTGGACGGTGCTGTTCCAGACAATAACTAGGACTTAAATCATTCATAACATGACAACTCTAATCCTAGGTACTGTCGAAATTAAATAAGCTCTTGTGGACTGGCCTGAAAACCAATTTAGCATTAATATGGGAAGATATATTTTGATATAAATGAAAATTTAGAAAAATATGTAAGTTGGATTCTGTATCTTTACAAAGATGTGTGCGTGTGTGTGTGTATACACACATTATAATATTTAAGAGAACTATACATACAAGTATTTGAGGCTTGTGTGCTGTATTTTGTTTTTATTAAAAATTACTAATTGAAAAAACAGAATAGACAACTGGACGTAAATACTAATGTAAAATATAAAAAAGGTGCACACATGTCTTTATAGAAGAAGAGAGGACATAGAGAGCTCAGCATTAGCAGGTGTTATATACGGTGATGGGCTCGAGGGTAAATTTTTCCTTATACTTTTCTACATTCTCTAAATTTTCTCAATGAGTATGTATTATTTTTATATTCAGATGAAAACTAAATAGTATTAAAAACTGTGGAATTGTATAAAATCCATGATCTTAGAATTAATATAAACTCTGGTTGGACAAAAATGTCTTAATTTTTTGGGGCTAGGTAATACATTTATGTGTTTCAAAATCAAAATAAGGTGAAAACATATGTGGAGAAAGATATTCTCCCTTTTACCACCTGACTGGGCTGGTACCAGGGCCCCTCTGCCCCACATCTTCCCTTTGGGAAATTACCTTTGCTCGCTAGACTTCTGAGTGTATTTCTCACTTTATTTGCAAAGAATATTCATTCTTAGGTTTTGCCCTTTTGTACACAACGGCAGTATATTGTATAATTATTCTATGTTGATTTTTTTCATTTAACAATATGGAGATCTAAAAAATCACTCTCCTCCAATGGAGGGGTGCCCACAAAAAAATCCTTCAGGCGATAAACTCACTTGGCAGATTATGTCCTAAGTCACTGTAAGGGCCTCACCTTCACCAGGATATAACTGTGCAGAATCATGAGGTTGGTGGCCATCTCAGAGGGAATTTTGATCTTCTGGGATTTAAGTTCTGCATACATACTGAAGAGAACATCATGTGCATTCCGATAGTTTCCTGGGAAAAAGGCAGCAAAATGGCATTATTGCAAAGGATGAAATCTGAGGACTTTCTGTGGGCCCTCATTTTATTTTTTAAAGTTTTAATTTTTTTAATTTTTGAAAAATTTATAAATGTTTTTATTCATTTTTGAGAGAGAGCACGGGTGGGACTGGGGGAGGGATAGAGAGAGAAGGGAACGGAAGATCCGAGGTGGGTTCAATGCTGACAGCAAGGAGCCTGATACGGGGCTCGAACTTCCACATTGTGAGATCATGACCTGAGCCGAAGTCAGAAGCTTAACTGACTGAGACACCCAGGCACTCCTAAATTTTTCACTTAAATTCCAGTTAGTTAACATACTGGGTAATATTAGTATCGGGTGAAAATACAGTGATTCATCACTTCTGTATATCACCCGGTGGTCATCACAATGTGGGCCCTCACTTTACAAGTAGGTTTTGGTATTAAGCAGTATCTTCATAATCTCTTACATAAAGTAGCTTAAGTTTTCCTGTGGTAACTGATGGTACTAATACCCAACCAGTCCCTCAGGGAGCAGAGAGTGTCATCCTAGACCCCTCCCTCTTCCTCAGGGCGCCAGCTGCCCCTAAAGCAGGGTCATCAAATGGAGTCACCTTCTAAGTGTCCCAAATCCAGCCTGGCCCCAGGCTGCTTTAATGCCTCGGCAGCTGTGTTCTAATGGGTGTCCCTCTGTGCTGCTTCGGCCTCCATTCCAAAGTCCAAGTGTTCTTGTCAAAGCTCAGGGTCACGCCCCAACATAAAACCCTCCAAAGGCCTTAGGGATCACGTGCAGATTCCTGAGCCAAGGGCCTGAGCCCTTCAGGATCTGCCTCCTCCGACTCTCCTAACCTCACCTCTGCACTCCTCTCCTGCCTCTCCCCCACCACAGCAGGGGCCCAGGAGTCCCTTGCTCCTCTGAGTCCGTGTCCTCCCTCACTGTTGCCCTCTCCGCCTTTCAAAACTCAGCTGAAACTTCTGTTGCCTTCTCTCCTCTCCATCCTCCAACTCCCACAACACCTCCACCCTCAGGATGAAGTAAGTGGGTCCCTCTCCTGGTGCCCTTTTAGTGGATTTCCATTCTATTCGGGCACTTCTCCCCCTTTATAACTCTCTCCCACCGACTCAGGACTCCTCGAGGGCAGGACTGTGGCACAGTCCTCTGAATCCTGAGCTCCCACCCTGTATCTCGCAGTGGGTGCTAGATCAACGTAAACTGAGGAAAGCAGTGACTCATTTCATTGTTTATTTGCTAAAATTGTGTTCCCTATTTATGAACAGCTAAATGAATCTGCTTGCAGAAACTAGTAGAGATGTCAGACTAACGCTCTGACTTGGTCAGTGAACATTTAGAGAACACGGAAGGGGAAGAGAAGCCTTGTGGAGGCTCTGTAAATAGTCCCTGCACACTGTTAAGAACTAGGTCAATAATAATACCACATCATCTTCCATCTTGTAATCTCGTTCGTATTGTTAAAGCCAAATACATGAGATGTTAAGAAGGTGTGGCAAAGTATAGGAGAGGGGCCGTGGGCTGGAGAGAGGGGAGAGGGCATGGCCCGGAGAAAGGAGCCGTGAGGCCCTGAGGGGAAGACGAAATAGCACCACCAAGAGAAGGCATTAGCCGAGTTATCTAGATCCCACCCTGTGCTGGTCAATTATTTTACTTCTCTGAAACCCAGAAATGGTCATTCTCTCCTCATCTTCTGGGTTCAAAGCAAACCTAGATTAGAAAAGGGCTACTTTTTCCAGGGCATTTAGAAAAGGGTTTGGAGTTTGATTCTACTCCTTGACTACAAGAGGAACATGCATGTCAGGGGCATACCTGCAGACTGCTCTTCTCTGGCAATGATGATGGCGGTCCGTGCAGCTTCTCGGTACTGTTTCAGGGCCATGTACAAGCGGAACAGGTACTTGGCATCCTGACACACAAACCATTAGAGAAATACCACTCTTCATTAGCAAGGGGGACAAACACTCGAAATTTTGCATTTCAGTTGGAATACACTTTGATATTGTTTTTAAAAGTCCACCAAATAAAGAATTGACTTATCAAAAATTTATTCATAGTTTAATATGTGCCACATAATATTCTAAGTCCTTGAGAAATATTAATGTGTTTAAATCCTCATGCCCTTCCTGGGAAAAAGGCCTGATTACACACTAATTGCACTGATGAGAAACACACCCAACAGGACCTCTCCAGAGTCTGGATTTGAGCCACGGTGATCAGGCTTCAGAGTCTGTGTTCCTAAAACTACCCCACAGAGTTACTGCCTGTGTGCTCGATAGCAAAATGTATTCTTAAACAATGTGTCAACTTGGCGAAAATTTAAAAATTTTTACACCTATATAAATTTCTCTGGCCCATAAAAACGCTGGCCTTACACTATTTTCTGTTCCCACCGTCTTCAGCTGTAGAGAATTTTATATACTTGACGCTGATTTCCTGATTATTAGAGTTAGCAGACATAAGGTGAGGTGGTTCGGAACTGTTGAAGGGCCCGTGTGCCCTTTGGTAGTTTAACGTAGCCTCCTCGGGTCTCTGTGAAATACCAGAAATGGACTCAGGGATCAGGATCGCTACAATCCTCTCCAGCTACGACATTCTGGCACCTTCTCTCCGAAATCAGTAACTTGACTTCCTTCACAAGAAGATTAACTCAGACATCAAAGCCCAAGGGAAGAACAAGTCTGGGTTGGGGTGGGGGGTTGTTCTCAAAGGGGACTGTCCCCCTCAGGGCCCAGAGAAGACCAGTGTCTGAAGGAACTCCAGAGGGTCACATACTTAGAAAATATGTTCTTAATGACTTATTTCTACTTTATAGTGAGTTGATTTTACACTAAATATATTGCTATTAACTAACATAATTTTTGAAATATGAACAAAGTATATGGATTTTTAGAGATTGATGCTCATAGTTCTCATAATAGTTTTCAAAGTTCCCAGAATAAATAAAACTCTAAATTTGAGGAAAGTTGTGGGTGGTGTGAATTGTTATTTAGAGGGTTGTGGCTATTTCACAGGGGGCAATGCCATTCAAAGGGTGACTATATCCAATATCCTCTAAAATGCAGGGTCTGTCTAGAAGACTATATTCAGAGAGAAAACATTAAGGTCTGTGATGCAGATGCCATAATTGGCAAAGACGGGGCAGAAGAAAGGCGAATGGTAACTACGATACTTAGAACCAGGAGAAGACAACCTTTCTAGTACCTTGGGCATCCCGTCATTCTCCCCCATGAGGTGGTCTATCAGCTGACTGGTCAGCAATTCGTCTTTGGCCTGGCCGACCTGTTTAGGAAGAGAAAGAAACAGTAAATCCAGCATCTTAAAACTAGAAAGGAAGGGGAGTAGGGGCAGACAAATCATCTTGGGCTAAGGACCTAGAATAAAAAAAATCATGACAATGCCTACAGTCAAGTCCTGACATGATATAAATTCAGGGTCTTTCTTCATTCATTTGTAGAGTCCCCATTAATAAAAGTCCCTCCTTCGAAGCTATAGCTTTTCTCAGTTGCTGTATCAAAAGACTGTATTTGCTTTTTAAAGACACAGAATATACTTTTTGGATGTTTCAATAAAAACCTTCTCACGGTGAACCAGGCACGTAGAGAATAAGGTCTTGAGTGCAGGAACTAGGCCTTCCACAACCACAGAGTACCAAGCACTGCATCTCCAGTGCTCCCCACAGAAATGCGTTGTGTACAATGTATTGTGTGGTGTCGATCAGGAAAAAGTACATATGATATTGGAGGATGGAAAAGTGTTTTAGTTAGTAGGGATAATCACTGACAAGAGGAGGAGGCTTACGAGTCTTGTGTCTATAAAAAAAAAGGTGAGCCAAGAACGCAAAGGGAATGAACACTGAAGAGGGCAGCGTGAAGAGCCCCCGGGAAATGAAGGAGACAGTCACGAGGGACAGCAGCATGTGGCCTTGCTTGCTATGTCTGAGGGAAAAAGATAAAAGTTTGGAAGGTCCTTGGGCAGAAGAGACTGAACATGTGGGGTGGCGAGGCTCTTGGGGCCGCAGAATTTCTATACACTTCACTGACTGTGGTAGTTGTCAGTGCAAGAAAGCTAAGCCTTTACAAGTCTGTAGCCTCTGCTTTTGCCACTGCTGTAAGGAAGCGATGCTGTGAGGAAGAGAAATCCTGTACAGCTTATCATCTTGATGGCTTTTGTGGACGGTTTTGGGGGAATGAGCCAGTACAGATGGAGGCATGGGTAAACTAAGGGCTCTGGAGTCAGCCTGCCTGAGGACAAAAGATCACCTGGGTACTCTTGGGACCTCAATGAGGATAAAAATACTATGTAACTCACAGTACTAAGGATTAAATAAGTTAATACCCAAGAAGGGCTTGGACCGGTGCTAAGCAGTGCTACCTGGTGTGGCTGCGTATAGCAAATAAAAATACAAGACACCCAGTTACATTCAAATTTCAGAAGGCTGAACACACCCAAGATGTTAGGATGGAAAAGGGAGACAGTAAGGGATAGATGTGGCCACCAAAAATTAAAATTAAAAGAAGAGGGGTGCCTGGGTGGCTCAGTCAGTTAAGTGTCTGGCTCAGGTCATGAATCTCATGGTTTGTGGGTTCAAGGCCCACACTGGGCCCTGTGATGACAGCTCAGAGCCTGGATGGAGCCCACTTCAGATTCTGTGTCTCCTTCTCTCTCTGCCCCTCCACTGCTTGCACTCTCTCTCTCAAAAATAAAGTACTGAAAAAAAATTTTTTTTGATAATTAAAAGCAGGATAGAGACAGAATGCTGAGGAACACTTACATACTGGATTGGAAGAGTTGGTGAAGGAGGCTGAGAAGGGACCATTTGAGGAGAAATTGGAGAGGCAGTGTTCTAAGGGAGTCATAAGAAAGATGTAGGATGATAGCATAAAATGCTGCCATAACATGGAGTGAAGACTAAGAAGAGACTTCTATATTTAGCAAGTACGACATCAGTGGAGACCTCTTAGAGAAGGTGTACAGAGGGGTGACGGTGGATGCTGGCTGCAAAGAGGAAGGAAGCCTTCCACCCCCCCCCCCCACAGTTTAAAAGATACTGTGAAGACCCATCCTTCTTATCCATATCATGGGTTCCTTTAGGTAATGATTCTCAACTAGGACTCTACTACACACACACACACACACACACACACACACACACACACACACACACACCAAGAATGCATTTCAGGACCTTAAGGGGTAGAGGAAGGAGTGGGATGGGGGTGGGGGGTAAATTGTGAGAATTTTTAAGATAGATATTCTCAATCATGAGGTCAGCAAGTAAGAGTGCACAGATTATAAGAAAATTCAAATCTGAGGGGTGGGGGTAGGTCGCAAGGTGGAAAGGAAAGAAAGGAATGGAGGATTGAAAGGAAATTTATATCATCCATATAGTGCTTTCACTAAGCTGGGAACCAACATATGTTCAATTCAGCAAACATTTATTGAGTGTCCATAATGTGCTAAACACTCTATAAAGAAATGGGTCCTTGACCTTGAGGAGCTATTAATCTGTAGGGGAATAACTGTAGTGGTAAATGATGTTCAAAGTACTTAGAGAAGACTCTAAGGAGGGTGAAATTTCATCCAGAGGACAGTTCACAAAAGGCTTGCATGTGAAGTGGTTCTTGCGTGTTGCGTTGGAGTATGAAAGGTAGAGGTGTATGAGGAAGGGTGGCCTAGGTGTAGGGGACTACAAGAATGAAGAAACACAAGAAGGGGAGCCCTGAATTATTCAGGTAAAAGTGGCCAGGTTAGAGTAGCATTGGCTACTGATGTAGAGGAATATAACAGGTAATTTGGTTGGAAAGAAGACTTAGTCATAGTTCTGTTACTTTTTATTTGGGTGGCTTTAGTTAGTCATATCATCCTATGGGACCTCCATTTCCTCATCAATAAAATGAAGAAGTTATGGGGGCCTGGGTGGCTCACTTTATTAGGTGGCTGATTTCAGCTCAGGTCATGATCTCATGATTCGTGGGTTCAAGCCCCATGTTAGGCTCTGTGCTGACAGCTGAAGCTGGAGCCTGCTTCAGATTCTGTGTCTCCCTCTCTCTCTGACCCTCCCCTACTCACACTCTGTCTCTCTTTCTCAAAAATAAATAAATGTTAAAAAAAAATAAAAAATAAATAAAAAGAAGTTAGACAAGATCACCTGTAGGGTACCTAAGCTTCTGTGGTTCATGAAAGATAGACTGGGAACAAATTATGAGGCAATTGGGAGGCACTGTAGCTAGAGAATAAAAGGATTTAAAACTGGACTTTGGGAAAATTCTCCGGTAGTGAAGTGCAGAATGCACTTGTCTGAATGAATGAAGTAATCCTAGTAATGGACAATAAACACAAATATGTTGGTTTTATAGGTTACATGTTCCTAAACTTAGTAAAATGTATCATAATGAAATATGTAGCACAACACTAGAAGTAGCTATGGTAGGATAAAAGAATACCAATAAAAGAAAAATTTGATAGCCACAAGGGACATCTATAATTTTGTCTGTTATTGACTCCTTTAACTTATCTGAGAAATGCTCCTACTTTCATTTCAACCCTGGGATTCCAGTGGGACTTCCATGCCTCAGAGGACCTGTTCCCCATGACAACAGAGGTGGGAATGTCTGGGGGTGGGAATTTTACCTAATTTGCCCAAGCAGATTATTCCATTCTTCTGGCCACCAGTTGTTTAATCTTGTAATGGACACCTGAACTAAGCAATTAGACCCCTTCTCGATTTGTGAATTTGGGACCAGAATTCTGGTCTGTCTTTAGCAGGAAGGGTGGGAAATGTATTCTTGAGAGTTGCCGGCAGTCTTGAGTCTGGCTTTCTGGAGGAAATAGCTCTTAGAAAATGTTGGGGATATGCAGAGAAAGTAAGAGAATGCTACTATTTTTATAATAAAATACAATGGCCTTTTGTGGATGGCCAGAGAATAATTTCCATTCTTTAATAATTTCACTGCGGCTTCAAATTCAGGTACTTTTAGAAAATACTAATTTTTATGCCATAATAAAAAATGCCAACACTTTTACTGAAAAGGCTTAGAAACAATATTGCTAGCACCGAAATGATGGTCTCTAAAACAATTTCTCACTGAAAAGGAACCAGGCTTTTTTAGGGAAATGACTGATTCCAGGTCTGGGGCATGAAATGGAAATGGCCACAGCAATTAGGCAAGAAAAAGAAATAAAAGGCATCCAAATTAGAAAGGAAAAAGTCACTATTTGCAGATGACATGTTACTGTATATAGAAAACCCTAAGGAATCCACCAAAAAACTACTAGAACTAATAAATAAATATTGTAGGATACAAAATCAATATACAAAAATTGTTGCATTTCTGTACACTAATAATGAAACATCAGAAAAAGAAATTAAGAAAACAATCCCATTTACAATTGCATCAAAAAGAATAAAATACCTAGCAATAAATTTTTTTAATTAATTTATTTTTTTTAAATTCCATAATATTTTATTGTCAAATTGTTTTCCATACAACACCCAGTGCTCTTCCCCTCAAGTGCCCTCCACCATCACCACCACCTGTCTTCCCCCCTCCGCAATAAATTTAACCAAGGAGATGAAAGAGCCATGTACCGAAAACCATAAGACACTGATGAAATAAACTAAAGATGGCACAAATAAATGGAAATATACTCTGTGTTCATGGATTAGAAAAATACTCTTAAAATGTCCCTATTACCCAAAGCACTCTACAGATTCAGAGTAATACCTGTAAAAATTTCAATGGCATACTCATCAAAACTAGAACAAATAATTGTAAAATTTGTATGGAGCTATAAAAGATCCTGAATAGCCACAACAGTGTTGAGATAGAAGAACAAAGCTGCCTGCAGGTATCATGCTCTCTGATTTCAAATTATACTACAAAGCTACAGTAATCAACACAATATGGTATTGGTACAAAACCAGACACACAGATTAATGGAATACAGTAGAGAGCCCAGAAGTAAATAACACATATAGGGACAATTCATCTATGTCAAAGAAGCAAAAACAATGAAGACAGGACAGTCTTTAATAAGTAGTGTTGGGAAAATTGGAAAGCCACATTGAAAAGAATGAAAGTAGACCACTTTTTTATACCATACAAGTTAAGTTAATACAAATATTAACTTAAAATGTATTAAAGACTTCAATGTGAGACCTGAAGCCATAAAACTCCTAGAAGAAAACATAGGAGGTAAGCTCCTTGACTTTGGTCTTAGTGAGGTCTTTATGGATCTGACTCCAAAGGCAGGGCAAACAAAAACAAAAGCAAACAAATGGAATTACATCAAATTCAAAAGTTGCACAGCAAAGGGAACTCTCGTCAAAACAAAAAGACCACCTACTGAAATGGGACAAGGTATGTGGAAACTATATATCTGATAAGGGGTTAATATCCAAAATATTTTTAAAAATCTTCATATGGGGCGCCTGGATGGCTCAGTTGGTTGAGCACCTGATTTTGGCTCAGGTCATGATCTCATGGTTCATAGGTTTGAGCCCTGCATCAGGCTCTGTGCTGACAGCTCAGCCTGCTTTGAATTCTGTTTCTCCCTCTCTCTGTCCTTTCCCTGCTCACTTTCTCTCTCTCTCCCTCCCTCTCTCTCTCTCTCAAAAATAAACATTTGAAAAAAGTTTTAAAATCTTCACACAACAACAAAACCAACCTGATTAAAAAATGGGCAGAGGATCTGAAAAGACACTTCTCCAAAGAAGACATACAAATGGCCAACAGACACTTGAAAAGATGCTAAATATCACTAATTATTAGGAAAATGCAAATTAAAACCATAATATCACAAAATACATGTTAGAATGGCTATTATCAAAAAGACAAGAAATAACAAATGTTGGAGAAGATGAGAAAAGGGATCCCTTGTACACTGTTGGTAGGATTTAAAACTGATACAGTTCCTATGGAAAACAGTGTGCAGGGTCCTCAAAAAATTAAGAATAGAATTACCATATGCCCTAGCCATTCCACTTCGTGGTATTTATCCAAAGAATATAAAAACACTAACCCCTCAAAATATATATATATGTGCTTTTATGTTCATTGCAGCATTTACAAGAGCCAAGATATGAAAACAAGTGTCCATTCATAGTAAGAATGAAGATGTGTAATATATATACAATGGAATACTACTCAGCCATAAAAAGAAAGAAATCTTTCCAAATGTGACAACATGGATGGGCCTTGAGAGTATTATGCTAAGTGAAATAATTCGGACAAAGACAGATGGTGTCTAATTTCATTCATATGTAGAATCTAAAACAAAATAAAAGCAAAACCAAACCAGACTAGTGTTTACCAGAGGGGAAGGAGGTTGGGGGATAAGTGAGGTGGTGAAGGGGATCAACTATATGGTGATGGATGGCAGCTAGATTTACGATGGCGATCACTTTGTAGTATATACAGATTTTGAATTATAAAGCTGTTCAACTGAAACTTACATGATTAAAAAAAAAGAAATGGAGTCTGTAATATCATGTAACTGAGGGCAAGGAATCTATCAAAGATTAATAAAATTGTATCAAAATGCAATAATAGTTAATGTAAAGACACATTTGGGCATAAAAAACATTGACTAATGGATTAAAATCAAATATGCTAAAAATCTATGAGTTCATAATGATATTAAGAACAAAAGCACCTCTAGAGGTCACTTTTGGAGGACGGTAGGAAACCAACTCATTATTATTTTTTTAAGAGAGAGAGAGAGAACAAATTGAGGGTAAGGGCAGAGAGATAAGCAGGCCCCATGCCCTGTGTGGAGCCTGATACAGGGGCTCAATCTCACGACCCTGAGATCATGACCTGAGCCAAAATCAAGAGTTGGATGCTCAACCAACTGAGCCACCCAGGCTCCCTGCAACTCATTAATCTTATTTATTTATTTTGTTACATTTATTTATTTTTGAGAGACAGAGAGAGACAGAGTGTGAACAGGGGAGGGGCAGAGAGAGAAAGAGACACAGAATCTGAAGCAGACTCCAGGCTCTGCACTAGAGGTCAGCACAGAGCCCGATGCGGGGCTCAAACCCACGAACTGTGAGATCATGATCTGAGCCGAAGTCGGATGCACAACCGACCGAGCCACCCAGGCGCCCCTCATTAGTCTTAAAACTAGTAAATGGAAGGGGGAAAAATCAAGTATTTACCCCATTTTTCCTTGATCTCACAGTAACAAAATAGTTGGTATGGAATAGAAGAAATGACAATTAAAAATCACCATTTTGCAACACCTAATAAAATAATGAATCAAGGTAATAAACATTAATGGCTACTGAAGTCATCAGGTGAAAGGTGAAGGGAAATGTTATAATGGAGGGATTAGGCTGACCACTCTAATGACTAATAATCAATCTTAACACCATTAAAAACAGAAATGACAAAAACTGGTGGGCTGTGTATTTATGTTCCCCCATAATTCATATGTTGAAGCCCTACATATTTGCATTTGAATACAAATGTGATGATATTTGAATATGGGGCCTTTGGAAGTAGTTAGGGTTAGACGAGGTCATGAGGGTAGGGCCCTTAGTTGGGATCAGTGGTGTTATAATTAGACGAAGGGAGAGAGATCTCTCCTTACCTGAACACACCCCGGAAAGGCCATGTGAGGATACAGCAAGAAGGTGGCCATCTACAAGCCCAGAAAAGAGCTTTTGCCAGGAACTGAATTGGCTATCCCCTCAATCTTAGCCTTCTCAGGCTCCAGAACTGTTGTTTAAGCCACTTAGTCTGTGGTATTTCATTTCGGCAGCCTGAGCTTATTAGGACATGAGCCTACTGATGTGGTGAAATAGGACGTACATAGCACCATCTAAAAACATCAAATCTATGTCTGATTAAGTATCTAGATTTAATTACCAGCTAGTAGGAAATATAGGAGATGGGGAAATTTGCACCCCAACTAGATGTTCAGCAATGTCAAGAAATGACTGTTGGTGAAAATGCAATGCTCACACATTACTGTTCGTAATGTAAAATGGTTTAGCTGCTTTTGGAAACAGTTGGGCCGTTCCTCAAAATGTTAAACATAGAGCTAACATATGGCCTAGAAATTCCTAGGTATACACTCAAGAGAGTATATACATTGCATATAACATTACACACAAATGTTAACAGCATTATTCATAAAATCTTGAAAGTAGAAACAACCCAAATGTCTATTAACTGTTGAATGGATAAACACAATGTGGTATAGTCACACAACAGAATCTTCAGCCATATAAAGGAATGAAGTATTAGTACATTTTACAACACAGATGAACCTTGAAAACATTCTGAAAGATGCTAGACACAAAAGTCACATATCGAATGGATCCATTTATATGAAATGTCTCGTACAGGCAAATGCAGAGAGACAGGAAGTAGATTATAATAAATACATGTAGTACAGTGTGGTATGGGCACAGACAAATCATTGGAAGAGAATACAGAATACAAAACTAGACTCAAAAATATATATGGTCATTTCATCTATGGCAAATGCTCCGTGGTAATTCAGTGGGTAAAAAATGGTCTTTTGATAAATGATGCCAGATCAACTGGAAATCCGTTTGGGGAAAAAAGATTCCTAATTCCTACCTCACACCATACACAAAAGCTAATTCAGGATGGGCACAGGACTAAATAAGAAAGCTAAAACAGTCAAGTCTCTAGAAGAAAACATAAAGGAAATATTTTAATGACCACGAGATAGGAAAAGATATCTTACATAGGATTAAAAAACACTAACCATAAAAGAAAGATTAATAAGTTAGACTTCTTTAAAACTTAAGAATTTCTTTCCATCAAGACACTACTGAAGACGGAGTACCTAGGTGGCTCAATCAATTAAGTGTCCAACTCTAGATTCCAGCTCAGATCATGATCTCATGGTTTTGTGGGTCTGAGCTTCTGTGAACTGACCCCATAGAGCCTGCTTGAGATTCTCTCTTTCCTTCTCTCTGCCTCTCCCCAGCTTGTGCTCCTTCTCTATCAAAATAAATAAACTTAAAAAAAAAGACACTACAAAAGAATAAAAAGGCAAGCCACAGCCTGAGAGAATTTCACAATACATACATCTGATGGAAAGATTTGTGTTTAGAAATTGTAAAAAAGTCCTTCATATGTAAGAATAAAATGAGATGATACAATTAAAAATTAGAAAAAATATTTAAATAGCAGAAAAGAGGGTATCCAAAAGGCCAATATACTTATGAAAAGGTGCTAAATATCATTACTCTTTAGAAAAATGAATTAAAACCAGAATGAGATACCACTACACATTTATCAGTAGTTACAAGACATAGATTGGTAAGTATTAATAAAGAGAGCAACTAAATTCTTTCAAACTGCTGGTAGAGTGTAAACTGATACAACCATTGCCAAAATATGTGTATCTTATGACCTAATAATTCTACTCCTGGATATACGTAACCCAATAAGGCAGAATGTTATGTCCATCAAAAGATACGAACAACTTTATGGCAGTTTTATTCATCATATGCCTGAACTGGAGACAAACCAAATGTCCATTAACAGAATATGGGTAAAGAAATTATGCTATAGACATAGAGCAGAATACTACACAGCAATGAGTAAGAATGAATCAGTGCTGCATGTAGTAATACACATGTGTTAATAGGCTCCATATTGATTTGAAGGAACTGGACACAAAATAGTACAATTCCATTTATATGAAATACATAGACAGATAAAACCAATCTAGAAGGATGAAGTCAGAATTGTGGTTACCCTTGGTGGGGACCAATGACTATGAGACAACATAAGTGAGCCTCCTGGGAGCAGGAAATGCTCTGTACTTTGATCTCGGTAGGGGTTACACCAGTGCAGTATATGTGAAAACGAGTTACGTACTTAGGATTTGTGCACCTTACTACATGCAAGTTACACCTAAAAGAAAACCCAAAAGTTCTTTTATAGATACACTTTGTACCCATAAATGAAATGACATGATGTCTGTGACTTGCTTTCAAATAACGTAAGGAAAGAGGTGGGGGTATGAATAAAATAAGATTGGTCGCATGTTGACAGCCGTTGAGGTGGGACGGCGGGTACACGAGAGCCTGTTACGCTGTTTGGTCTACTTCTATACGCCTGGAAATTTCTTCAAAAATTTTAAAAAATATTGGCATTCTCAAAAGTCTTATTACAGCGTCTACTTACAGTTTCAATCGCCATTTCTATTGCTGCGTTATCTTCTGGGCTTGGACATTTCAGGAAATGTTTAAGTGCCTGAAATGAGAATTGTATAGCAATTAAAACTTTTCAGGCTGCTTTCACATTGGGAAAAACAAAAGTTTCACACAAAGTAATTCTAGTTTGCAAAAGCATCCACTTCTCAACCAGGGGCTTGCACAGTCTAGGTCTTAAAATATACACCTAAAAGTCTGAGGGACACCTGGATGGCTCAGTCAGTTAAGTGCAGGATGCTCGATTTTGACTCAGGTCATGATCTCCTGGTTCATGAGATCAAGCCCTATATCAGGGTCTTCACTGACAGAGTATTCTCTCTCTCTGCCCCTCCCACACTTGCTCTTTCTTCCTCTTTTTCTCCCTCTGTCTCTCAAAAATAAACTTTAAAAAAATGCTGAGTTGAGTTTTAAAAATGGAAGGATTCAGTTAACCCTCGGAAGAATTTAGTTCTGACTTCTAATGAGAGTGAAAAATAAGTCCTCTTTCATTATAAAGATAGCATTCTTTTCATTCATTTATTCATTCAACAAATATTTATCGCCAACCTCCTACTATGTACATGAGACTATGGAACATACCAGGAAGGATATGACACGGCCCTCTTGTTGTATTGTGCACAATCTAATTGGGGAGATCTGTGTAATGTGATATTATAAGGAACCAGTTACTTTAAGTCATATTGTCTAATTCCTAAACACTACACCATTATACCTATGAAGAAATGTTGATTAAACATGGGGGTGATCCCAAAGGTACCATGAAGAAAAAAGGACTTGAAGATGAGAACAGGTCAGGTGCATGGGAAAGTGGGCAGAGAGAGATCTAGAGAACAGGGATGGGAAAAGGCTAGCTCGAATGTTTCTTAATGGAAACAGCTAGATGCCAGGTGGGAAGTGCAGGGGCTGGTTGGTCAATTTGTGGGAATTCTCTTGAGTACCAGCTAAGAATCTGGACTTTAAGTGGCCAGAAATAGTAATAGGTGGCTAGAAGGCTGAGTTCACACACAGACATGTTTCTGTGGCAGGCGAGGTGTTCTACCAATACCTGGGCCCATATTTTAAAATTGGGAGACCTAGACTTCTATTTCTCATGAGAAATCCTAAGATCCAGCACGCATGGGCCCAGCTCCGGAATGGAGGTAAATAGAAGCTGTTCCCTTCAGACCAAATAGGTGCCACCCAGTAGTCCCCAGTGAACGTACAGTGAACACACAGATCACTGAGTTACGTCCCTTGCTCGAACACCAGAACCCCTGCTTTAGGGGCCCTTTAGCAGTGAAAGTAAGTAGTATTTGGGGAATAAAAGGATGAGTGATAGGGACAGAAACTAGAAAATAGGAATAATATTATAATAATCTAATAATAAGTGAAGTGACCCAGGTTTGGATTAAGTTGATAGAATGAAAAAGGACAGATACCAGAGATATTACAGGGGAAGAATGTGATTGGCTGTGGGAGAGAGAGTTAACTCAAAGTTAACTTTGAGATTTTAGGTCTGGGTGTCTGGAAGCATAACATATTTTAAAATATTGCTGGGCGTCTGGCTGGCTCAGTTGGTAGACTCTTGATCTTGGACTTGGACTTGAGTTTTAGCCCCACCTTGGGTATAGAGATTACTGAAAAAAAATAAAGAAAGACTCTTATAAACATTCCTGTGGTGTCCAATGTATATTTTCTTAGGAAATACTAACTCGTGAATATTGGCCACACAGCAAGAAGAATTTTCCAGCCTGAAAATGTCTTTTTTCTCCTTCAAAATATAAGGCGATGCTTTGATAGTCTTCATTAGTGGTACCTTCAGAACCTACAACAGAAGTTCATGGAGTAAAATATCTGAGCAGAACTTGTTTACCTTTTATTGCTAACTTAAAAAAAATAAGATCCAAAACAGTTGATCTAAAATAGATGATTAAAATTTGTAACTGTAAATATCAGTGTTATTATCAGTGTTTGTTTTCGTCACAAAACACATTCGCCATCATGCCCCCAAATATCACTCTGTTCCATCTTCCTTTCACCCTCAACAGGAATCAGGAGAGGAGATTATGAGGCTTTGTGGGAATGTAGGTTGTGGTCGGATACTACCCTTAGTGACTTTTATCATTCTTTAAGAGTCTCAATTCCATTTTCTAAAACGACAGGAACTATGACTACAATCACAACAACGATCTGCAGAGAGTCTAAGAACAATCGAAGTCAGCCATAATACAAACCTAATCCATCTCCTTTTCTCAGCCAGGCCTGGTTTCGACAAGTGTATTTGTCAGACAAGGAAAGAAAATGATATTCAAGTGGCCAATAGATGCCATTTAAAGATAATTACTCTTTTTCTATTATTACTGTTTTTCTTTTGGTTTGAAGCTTAAATATGGTTAAACACAGTGGAAATAGGACCTCAAATCTGTAGGGGTTCCAACTCATTGTTTACTTTCACCCACAGGTGTTACAGAAGTGTAATAACAGGCGTGGGGCTCCAGCTCAAAGCAGATAGGAAGTTTGTAAGAGAAGGTTAAGGAAGACGGTAAAGAAAGATGGACAAAAGCATGTGTGTGCATGCGCGTGCATGCGCGCGCGTGTGTGTGTGTAGGATGCAGGATACGACACATCCTTATGAAATGGGAAAACCTTAAATGAGTTAGTGCTATAGTGATTTGTAATGTTAAGACAAGAAATGTTACCTGTCAAGTTAAAATTCTACTATCTCTTTTATCTGTATTTCCTTTTTTTCTTTAGCTCCTTATTTTCTCTAATTATCTGAATGATTTTGTAAGATATTAGAAGATGCTTTTTCCTATTTTGTTTCCTTGAAAGCTGAAATCAAAATTTTTTCATAAATTCTACCATCAATTCCTATGGTCATTTTGTAAATTTAAAAAAACAAAACAACACAAAAAGGCAAATACTTTATGACTCCATTTATATGACATACTATGAGTGGTAAAATTTACAGGGACAGAATGTAGAGCAGCGGTTGCCAAGGGCCAGTAGGGGTGGCGTGGGGTGGGGACATGCTGTGTAATGAGTACTGAGCTTCAGTTCAGGACGGTTCAAAGTTCTGGAGATGGATGGTGGTGACTGAAGGCTGTGCGACACCGTTAATATGACTGAACTATACATTTAAAAATGGTTAAAATGGTAGATTTATGCTATGTATCTTGCAAAGATAAAATAAAATACCACCAAAAGTAATGTTATGTATGGCCCATAAAATCAAAATCTGAAAATTATTTTAGTAGTTTCCAAGAAAAGTGCAAATAAGGGAAGAAAACCTATAAGCAGTGTTCTCAGAAGAGTAAATCCTCTTTTGGACTTCCTTCTGAAAAATCACATCTCGTGTATATCACTCTTCATCAAAGTAGAATCATATAATCTTAATTTTTAGCTCAATTAAAAATAAATTAAAAAAAACAATAGAACTCCCCTATGACCCAGCAACAGCACTGCTAGGGATTTACCCAAGGAATACAGGAGCACATGTACCCTAATGTTCACAGTGGCACTTTCAACAATAGCCAAATCATGGAAAGAGCCTAAATATCCATCACCTGATGAGTGGATCAAGAAGATGTGGTATATATGTATATATATATACACACAATGGAGTATTACATGGCAATGAGAAAGAATGAAATCTAGACATTTGTAGCAACGTGGATGGAACTCATGCTAAGTGAAATAAGTCAGGCAGAGAAGGACAAATACCATATGTTTTCACTCATAAGTGGAACAGGAGAAACTTAACAGAGGACCATGGGGGAGGGGAAGGGAGAAAAATAGTTGGGGAGAAGGAGGGAGGCAAACCATGAGAGACTCTTGAATACTGAGAACAACCTGAGGGCTGATGGGGGTGGGGGAAGGCGGGTGATGGGAACGGAGGAGGGCACCTGTGTGGATGAGCACTGGGTGTTATATGGAGACCAACTTGACAATAAATTATAAAAGAAAAAAATTTTTAAAAAAGTATGAAGGAGGCAAACCATAAGAGACTTTTTTTTAAACTTTTTTTTTCTTTTATAGTTTATTGTCAAGTTGGTTTCCATATATAAGAGACTCTTACATACTGAAAACAAACTGAGGGTTGATGAGGGGTGACAGAGAGGGGGAAATGGGTGATGGGCATGGAGGAGGGCACTTGTTGGGATAAGCACTGGGTGTTAAATGGAAACCAACTTCACAATAAACTATAAAAAATATATGAAAATATTTTTTTCAAAAATTCCTCTGCATTTTCTATTACCTTAATTTTGGAACTTTGTTTTAACACTGGTTGGCAAAGAGCAAAATTTGGCAAATCTGGCCTCTTTTAACAGTCACCCAAAAATCTTAATGTTTGAAAATGGTCTTATAGGGGCGCCTGGGTGGCTCAGTCGGTTAAGCCTCCAGCTTCGGCTCAGGTCAGATCTCACGTTCGTGGGTTCGAGCCCCGCGTCAGGCTCTGTGCTGACAGCTAGCTCAGAGCTTGGAGCCTGCTTCCGGTTCTGCGTCTCCTTCTCTCTCTGCCCCTCCCCCTCTCATGCCTGTCTCTCTCTGTATCAAAAATAAATAAAACATTTAAAAAAAAACACAGACTTAAAAAAAAAAAAGAAAATGGTCTTATAATTCCATCTCACCTTTAGATAGTAGGAATCTTGAAATCTCACACATGGATATATATATGTGTGTCTGTATAAATGGTGTGTGTGCATGTGCTTGTGGGCATACCAAGTTGATAATTAGGTCATAAGAGTCAAGTATTTCTAGAATACAAATCTTTGAGTGAAAGGAGGGAAAACAACGGTATTTACCGATAATGTCTGCATAGATTTCCATCTTGTTGTGCTGCTGAGCCAGGCTGAAAGCTTCATTATTACATTTGGACATAACAAGAAACTGGATGGCAGACCCGTAGTCACCTAACTGTAGGAAAAACCTACAACAGAGTATTTTAATCAGCTTGACTCATTTATAATAAGTCTGTCATTGACAAAATAAAATCTTTTTGCAACTATGAGAAACCATTTCTTAAAAATATATTGGGCAACCTGCAGCTTTATACTCTATGCTTATATTTGAAAAGCATCTCCTCCTACACTAACCACAACCAATAGACTTTGAATTTAAACACTTATACCTAACCAAAAAATTATAAAGAATAAATAGTCCCTTTGAATTTACTTATTTGATCAAGGGGAGTGGGGGCTTTCTTTCAAGGCTAGTTCTTGGAAATCCGGAAATACTGCATTCTGTTACCTGGCTACCATTTTGGCTCCATCCAGAGACTGGGTCTCTCGGACAATACTGACAGCCTTTTCAGGATTGTTGAGGTGATCCAGATAGATGCGGATTACACTGTTCCACTGCTTTGCATTCTCATAAGCTACAACAGCTTCTTTGTATCTGTAAGAAGTAGTTCCGGTAAGCTTTCTTACCACAGTCACATTTGGGGGAAACATGAAAATAAACGAGGCAATCTTTTTGTTGATGGTGGTTGCTTATTTTTCTTGAACTGTTTTGTTCTTCATCAGAAAGAATACAAGGAATCATCTCCCTAAGATGTGTTCTTTTTTAGAAGTTTGATAAACAGTAAAATATTAATATTGAATTGTATTTTTTCATCTGAACCATATATATAGAATTTCTTACTTTCCTTTTTTTTACTGGGAAGATTATAGTAGTAATAGAAGCTTATTTTAGAAAACAAAATAACAGAATATTTCACATTTACAAATACAGCTGAAGAGGGAGCTATAAAATCTTTGCGTGTTGACCTCTAGATGGAGCTCAAGACTTGTTGTGAGTCCCCACCAGCCCTCCAGCAATTTCCATTTCAATAAGACATTTAGTGTACATCCCTATTTCCTAAGGTATTTTTCTAAAAGTAGAGGGCACTGACCTTTAAAATTCTCTTAATATATATTGCCAAATAATGTTCCAAAGGCTACAGAAATTATACTCCCATCAGTCATGCATAACGAGTGTATTTTGATAGTATGGTTATTAGTTTAAAATCTCTCTCGATAGGATAGGTTGAAATAACATACTGTTGCTTTAATGGTTATTAGTGAGGTAGAGCCTTTTCATGTTAAAGATACAATTTCATAATTGTGTTTCCTCGTTCCAGACTCCTTGTCTTTGAGTTTCTTCTATCTAGTTGTAGATGGACAGAAGATATGATTTTGGATAGCAACTATCCATTGTGATACCTTGATGCTGTTTTACAGCATAAACCGTGCAGTCATCAGTGTGGAATTTGTATTTCTTCTCTGTTCTTTTCCTCTGCATCCGTAAGTTATCCTTCTTAATAAAATGACTATCACTTTATTTTCATGCCATATTATATCAAAACATCTCCTTCTAGTATTTAACCCTCAAATAAAAAGAGAGAGTAGCCTATGTGGAATACACAAAGGATTACCTGAGGTATTTAAGTTATGGGAAACATTGAGTAGTCTGGCACCTGAGGCCAGGCAAAGGGGAGAGACGTTTTCCTTCTCTCCTCGGCCTTTCTTAGAAGTTGCAAAGATCGGTGGTTAATTTATAAAACATACATATTGCTTTAAACTTGCATGAATTTGAGAAGCTGTACAAACCTTCCATCTGCTTCTTTAGCTTTGGCATACTGCAAGTGAATCTTCGGAGAAGAAACACGAGGCAGAAGCTCCCCAACTTTTGCCCTAGAGGGTAGATTTCAGAGAATATCAGCACTATATTCACTTCCAAAGTCGCTCCCTACGATCAAGTGTGAGTTTTTGGGATTCAAGAAAGTTATCATGATCTTTGCAAAATCTTGGCTTCTACAGGTAAAAGCAGATGACCCTGCATTTCCTTCTGATGCTACACCCCTGCCCTCCCCATCTGTGGGAAAATGAAGGTTCATTCATCAACAATTTGGGGGCAATGGGGCTTTTTTCCCTAGTAGTTTGTCTGATTGGGGATTTCCGACCGGACAGGATGTGCTGTTCTTTGGAAAACAAACTATTAATAGGAACTAATCTCAGAAGGAAAAAGGAGATAGAGGGAAGACGAGATAGAAAGAACAGAATGTACAGATAAGAAAACAAGTGCGGAGACCGCCAGGACCCATTCATTTCCACATTTGTTCAGAAGAAATTTTAGCAAATTCTTACCAATTCTTACAGCGAATGTAAACAGATGCTGCTTTGTCATAATAGAGACCTTTTTCATACAGTTGGGCTGCTTCTGAAAATTGCTAAAACAATAGATTATTAAAACATAGAATTTATTACGTATGAGTCTGCACGAATATTTATGCATAGAAAATCAAACCTTCATGTTCTCCAATATGGCTCCACAGTCTCTTTTAAGGACCCTGCTGGGGTGCTTCAGGGCCTGGTTAACGCCTCGGCGAATGTCCCCCATTCTTAGGGACATTTGGGCCACTCCAGCCAGACACACGTCATCATGCTCCTGGAATCATAAGGCAAATTACATACCCGACCCTAAGTTAAATTGATGTATTTCAGCCAAACAATTAATTTTTTCTTCTATAGTTTATAGGCAAGTTGGCTTCCATAGAACACCCAGTGCTCATCCACACAGGTGCCCTCCTCCGTGCCCATCACCCCCTTCCTCTTCCCCTCCCCCCCATCAGCCTTCATTTTGTTCTCAGTATGCAAGAGTCTGTCATGGTTTGTCTCCCTTCCCCTCCCCAACTATTTTTCCCCCTCCCCCTCCCCCATGGTCCTCTGTTAAGTTTGTCCTGTCCCACTTATAAGTGCAAACATATGGTATCTGTCCTTCTCTGCCTGACTTATTTCGCTTAGCATGACACCCTCGAGTTCCATCCACTTTCCTACAAATGGCCAGATTTCATTCTGTCTCATTGCCATGTAATACTCCATTATATATATATACCACTTTCTTTAAAAAAAATTTTTTTTTATGTTTTATTTATTTTTGAGACAGAAAGAGAGCATGAGTGGGGAGGGGCAGAGAGAGAGGGAGACACAGAATTGGAAGCAGGCTCCACCACAGGCTCCAGCACAGAGCTGTCAGCACAGAGCCCGACGTGGGGCTCAGGCCCACAAATGTGAGATCATGACCTGAGCTAAAATCGGAGGCTTAACCGACTGAGCCACCCAGATGACCCTAAACCACATCTTCTTAATCCATTCATCAGTTGATGGACATTTAGGCTCTTTCCATGATTTGTCTAACAATTAATTTAAACCTAAAATGAGCCCATTAATCCTTTCAGGCAAATCTCAAGATTATGAAATAATACTGAGTTCTTTTTTTAATCCCCTTACAAAGTTATATATTTTTCATTAGAAGTTCAGATCTTTTATGCTTAACAACAAATTCTTACTACCCCTTGTCATACTACTTTGTGTATCTCTGTATATCTTCTTGGTATAAAATTTTTATATAAGAAGTAGTATACTGCACACACAGCATAAATGCCATGAACAAAATTAAGGAAAAAGCCATTTATCAAATGGAAGATTTCTCTACTAGACATGATTAAACATTAAAAACTTTATGTAAAATTGCTTAATTCATTAAAGATAACTAAAGAACTTTTCAACTAACTAATCTGTATGATAAAATATAATGTCCTATTGTATTTTATGTAAAGTAACATGGCTGGTGGAACATTTTGGGATATGGAAATGTTCTGTATCTGCCTGGTCCTATATGGTAGCTAATAGTCACAAGTGGCTACTGAGTCCTTGAAATATGGCCAGTGTGACAGAGGGACTAAAATATAATTATTTAATTTCCAATTATTTAAATAGCCATGTGTGGCTGGTGGTTCCTGTATTCAATTACTCAGATTTAAAAAAAAACTTTAAGGAGTGCCTGGGTGGCTCAGCATGTTAAGCGTCTGACTTCAGCTCAAGTCATGATTTACCAGTCCATGAGTTCAAGTCCCTCATCAGGCTCTGTGCTGACAGCTCAGAGCCAGGAGCCTGCTTTAGATTCTGTGTCTCCCTCTCTCTTTGCCCCTCCCTTGCTTGTGCTCTCTCTCTTTGTCTCAAAAATAGAACAGAAAAAAAATTATTTTAACTTAAAATATATGTAGCCAAAGAAAATAAAAAACCCAAGAGTTACATAAGGCAATGGATATGATCAGGCAATTCATAAAAAAAAAAAAAAAACCATGCAATTGGCCAAAATATAAAACATGCTCAGCTTCACTAATAATCAAACACACACAAGAGACCTTTTTTTGGGCTCATAAAATTGGTAGATGAGATGGAATGATTGGTAACACTCAATGTTGTTGAAAGTGTGGGGGGAAATGGACACTTTCTCAGATGCCCTAGCTATATGAATTGCTATAATTTCTTCTAGAGACAACTTAGCAATATAAAAAATTAAAAGCATATATTTTATGACCTAGAAATCCCACTTATAAGAATATCCTTCAGAAATACTATCTTAGATAGTTAAATATACATGTATACTAGGTAGAATATTCACTATAGTATTTTGATAGTAAAAAACCAAAAATGGTTATAATTCAATAAAGGAGAGGATGAAAAGACCACACTACATCTAAACAACAGACTATTAGAAGCCCTTAAAAGATTAAAATAGATTAGAATGTATTGACTTAAAAGACCATGAAGAAAACAGAATGCTGTTTTTCTCAGAATGGATTTTAGTTGATCTTTGCTGAATAAATGGAAATTAATGATATCTTTTTTTAAAGCATTACATTTTTAAAAAGTTTATTTATTTATGAATGATGGAGACCACATGAGCAGGGGAGGGGCAGAAAGAGAGGGAGACAGAATCCCAAGCAGGCTCCCAGCTCTGAGTTGTCAGCACAGAACCTGATGTGGGGCTCAAACTCCCAAACTGTGAGATCATGATCTGAGCCAAAGTCGGACACTTAACCAACTGAGCCACCCAGGCACCTCCCAAAACGGAATTTCATATTTAGTGAAAAATCCACATAACATTCATATTTGGATGCTTACAAGGGATTCTGGGTAGAAATACATGAAACTGTTATCAGTGGTTACCACTGAGGGGTGTGGAGACAGGAGAGATTGGTAGACGCACTCGTCATGTTATACTGTGGTGATTTTTCAAATGGACTATAGTGAAACTATATTACTTCTGTAATAAAAATTCTAGCTATAAAACAGGAAATAAAAAGGCTTTCAATCTTTACAAGACCTCACCTAAAAGCATCAATTTTTATAGCAAAATTTAGCTTCTTGAGCTAAAATTCTGGGATGGGAGAAAGGGATGGAATAGTGTGTGGTTTCCAGGATCACCATAAAAGATACAGCATGAGAGATGAAATGACAAATAGTCTTCTACGGACTAGGAGTTCACTTTACAGTGGTTACTGAAACTTTTTAAAAGAGAAAAAGGAAAAACCTCATGAAAATCATAGCCTTTAAGTGGAAAGGAATAAAAATTTTATTCTGAACATTAATGAGAAGCTCATATTTAAGATACAAAGGAAAATATATCTTTTTCAGACTGATAAAAATATTGTCATCTTTAGATTTGAAGTGTTTTAAAATGATTTAACTATATCCTTGCAAAGTTGTTAATAAACTGAAAAAGAGCTCACCTACTAATAAATAAAATGCAATTTAGACCATGACTTTTTACTAACATGAAACAAACCTAAAGATAATTATACATATCTTTATTCAAGGTTACCTTATGATTACCCGTTATTCCTTTCTCATAATGAGCCAAAGCATTAACATAATCACCCCTGAAAAAAAAATCAGAGTGAATGTTAATATTTTAGTATCTCATTTACATATACAAGATTTAAAAGATAGTCTTTGAGTTGCTTGGGCTCACATAAGATGTGATATACAACATATATAAGCATTTTTTTCAAATGCACTTCATTATTATTTTGTTGCTTTAAAAATAATTGTAGGGGCGCCTGGGTGGCTCAGTGAGTTAAGGGTCAGACTTTGGCTCAGGTCATGATCTCACAGCTTATGAACTTGAGCCCCTCGTCTGTGCTGACAACTTAGAGCCTAGAGCACAGCTCAGATTCTGTGTTTCCCTCTCTCTCTCTCTGCCCCTCTGTCTCTCTTAAAAATAAACATTATAAACACTTTTTAAATAAATAAAAGTAATATAAAGCTGTATTATGCTAGATTGTAAGGTAGTTATTACTTTGTAGTATGTTAAGCATTTTTGGGAGCAACATAAATTATGGGCCACTTTTGGCATCCTTTGTGTTTTTAAGAAAATTATTAAGTACAGTGTTATTTTAGTTTCAGGTGTACAATGATTCAACAATTCTATATATCCTTCATCAGAAGTGTACTCTTTTTAGTTTTTTAAATGTTTACTTGAGAGAGAGAGAGAGAGAACGAGCATGCGAGCAGGGGAGAGGCGTGGAGGGAGAGACTCTTAAGCAGGTTCCGTGCTCAGCATGGGGAGCCCGAGCAGGGGGCTGGACCTCATGATCCTGGGATCATGACCGAAATCAAGGGTCGGACATTCAACTGACTAAGCCACCAGGCACGTACGCCAAGTGTACTCTGGGTCCTCCACCTATCTCCCACCTACCTTCCTTCTGGCAACCGCTGGTTCGTTCTCTATTTTTAAGATTATGTTTTTTGGTCTTTTTTTCATTTGTTTTGTTTCTGAAATTCCACATATGAGTAAAATCACATAGTATTTGTCTTTCTCTGAATTATTTCACTTAGCATTTTGCCTTCTAGATTTGTCCATGTTACTGCAAATGACAAGACTGCATTCTTTTATATGGTCAAGTAATATCTTACTGTGTATACATATCACATCTTCCTTATCCATTCATCTATCGATACTTGGGCTGCTTCCGTATCTTGGCTATAGTGCATAATTCTACAGTAAACGTAGGGTTGCAGATACTTTCCTGAATTTGTATTTTCAGTTTTTTAGGGATAAATACCCAGTAGTGGGATTACTGGATCATATGATAATCTATTTGTTTTTCATCCAAGATTTTATTTTAGATGACATATAGTATTGGTTTCAGGAGTAGAACTTAGTGATTCATAACACATAACACCCAGTGCTCATCACAAGTGCCCTCTTTAACACCCATCACCCACCTAGCCCATCTCCCACCCATCCCTCCTCGAGCAACCTTCAGTTTGTTCTCCATAGTTAAGAGTCTCTTATGGTTTGCCTCCCTCTTTGTTTTTATCTTATTTTTCCTTCCCTTCCCCTATGTTCATCTGTTTTGTTTCTTAAATTCCACGTGAATGAAATCCTATGGTGTTTGTCTTTCTCTGGAGCATAACACATTTTAGCTCCATCTATCTACATCATTGCAAATGGCAAGATTTCATTCTTTTTGATGGCTGATTGTATATGTATACACATACGCATATGTATACCACATCTTCTTTATCCATTCATTAGTTGATGGATATTTGGGCTATTTCCATAATTTGGCTACTGTTAATAGTGCTACTATAGGGGCATCTGGGTGGCTCAGTCGGTTAAGCATCCGGCCTCGGCTCAGGTCATGATCTCACGGTTCGTGGGTTCAAGCCCCGCGTTGGGCTCTGTGCTGACAGCTAGCTCAGAGCCTGGAGCCTGCTTCACATTCTGTATCTCCCTCTCTTTCTGACCCTTCCATGCTCCTGCTGTCTCTTTCTGTCTCTCAAAGATAAATAAAAACCATAAAAATTTTTAAAAATAGTGCCACTATAAACATTGGGGTGCATGTACCCCTTCAAATCAGTATTTTTGTAATACCTAGTAGTAAAATTGTTGGGTCATAGGGTAGTTCTATTTTTAATTTTTTGAGGACCCTCCACACTGTTTTCCAGAGTGGTCGCACCAGTTTGCATTCCTACCAACAATGTAAGAGGGTTCCTTTTTCTCCATATCCTCACCAACACTTGTTTCTTGTGCTTTTGATTTTAGCCATTCTGACAGGTGTGAGAGGATATCTGATTGTGGTTTTGATTTGCATTTCCATGATTATGAGTAACATTGGGTATCTTTGCATGTTTCTGTTGGTCATCTGTGTGTCTTCTTTGAAAAAATATCAATTCATGTCTTCTGCCCATTTTTTAACTGGATTATTTGTGGGTTTTTTGGTGTTATAGAAGTTCTTTATATATTTTGGATACTAACCCTTTATCAGATATGTCGCTTGCAAATATCCTCTCCCACTCCATAGATTGTCTTTTAGTTTTGTTGATGGTTTCCTTCACTCTGCAACCGCTTTTTATTTTTGGGGTAGTCCCAATAGTCTAAATTTGCTTTTGTTTTCCTTGTCAAAGGAGACATACCTAGAAAATATTTCTATGGCTCATGTCAGAGAGATTACTCTTTGTGGGCTACTTTAAGAAAATTAATTCCAGTATGTAACACACAGTGTTATATTAGTTTCAGGTAGTGATTCACTAGTTCTGTATACTACTCAATGCGCATCAAGTGAGTGTACTCTTAATCACTTTCACCTATTACACCATGCCCCCTCCCGCTCCCCTCTGAAACCATCTATTTGTTCTCTATAATTAACAGTCTGTTTTCTGTCTTATTTTCCCATTTGTTTCTTAAATTCCACATATGAGTAAAATCATATGGTATTTTTCTCTGACTTATTTCACTTAGCATTATACTAACTCCAACCACGTTGTTGTAAATGGCAAGATTTTGTTCTTTTTTTATGGCTGAATAACATTATAATGTGTATATATACCACATCTTCCTTATCTATCTATTCATCCTATCAATGGACACTTAGGTTGCTTCCAAATCTTAGCTACTGTAAATAATGTTGCAATAAACACAGGAGTACGTATATCTTCTCGAATTAGTGTTTTCATATCCTTTGGGTAAATATCCAGAAGTAGAATTGCTGGATCCTAGGGTATTTTTATTTTTACCTTTTTGAGGAAACGCTATACTGTTTTGCACAGTGGCTGCACCAGTTTGCATTCCCATCAACAACGCACGAGTGTCCTTGGCAACATGTGTTTGATTTTAGCCATTCTGACAGGTGTGAGATGGTATCTGATTGTGGCTTTGATTTGCATTTCCCTGATGATGTGTGATGCTGAGCATCTTTTCGTGTGTTTGTTTGTTGGCCATCTGCGTGTGTTCTTTGGAGAAATGTCTGCTCATGTCTTCTGAATAGACCACTTTTGATTATCTCCTTTAGGGCACTAAATGACAGTCATGTGACTATAAAAAATGAATGTATTTTCCAAAGGCCCAATATTTATAAGTATAATATGTATTGAAAGGATCGGGGTAGATGTGAAGGAACATGTTTAGGATTACAGTACTGAGGGCCCTGGTTCTTACTGAGATAAAAAGTATTACATATAATATAAATAATAATACTCCCATAACTGATGCTAACATGGGTCTGCATATCCAGAAGACCTACTTATTATCTTGTTTTTATTATTTGGGACAGAATGAATCAGTGGTTTTTGGCTAAGACTCATTTGGAGATCCGTCTTCCTCCGAGAAAACATCTCCTCCAGAATAAATCAATCAGCTCTAAAAATGGCATTATTTGAGAGCCACCTGAGCTCTACCGCATCCGTTTAGGCAAGTCATCCAACTCTCCAGGCCTCACCCAGCTTCCTCACATGTCGGTGTACAAGGAATTTTTTTTGGAAAACAAGCTGTTCTGCTGATTGAGAACTGTGTTTTGGACAGCCCAGGCTGTGTGGTTAGCAATGTTTCTAACTGGAAATTTCTAATATTTGGACCCAATTACGTCAACTCAGCGAGGATGTCTCTTGACAACAGGAGTAATAGCTCCTCTATCAGAAGTTTCAGGGTTTCCGTGGGCAAGCCCAATTAGGAGATGCTGTTAAAATTTTGAACACTTTATTTTCATGTTATTTTAGCTTACTCATTTTATTCTTATTTTATTTTGGACTCCTCATATGGATCTAGCTGATTTATCAACTCGCAGACTAGAGAACTAAATCTGCCCCACAGTTGACAGGCTGGTCCTGCTTTGACCTAATCAAAGTCTTGGATGCATATGAACAGACTTGGATTGAGCAGAGGCCTGGGGCCTTAGGTGTCAAAATCAGAGCCAGAGGCTACTGGGATATTTGATGAGGACGAGATATACCCACTTAGTTACTGTTATTATTACAAGGAAACTCTTGGCTGTTGGGGGCTGGGGTATGTGTCTAGATCACGGTCCAAATAGCAGTGAAATTTGGGGAATTGGTGTCTAGAGAGGGCAAGAAGTTTTGAAAAATATCAACAACAAAGCATCGGCTTTCAATCTGCCTCAGCTCATCCAGCTATAATGAGACAAAATTTGAGAGTTTGCTCCAAAAGCTTTGATTCCCGGAGCACCTGGGTGGCTCCATCAGTGAAGTGTCCACCTTTGGCTCAGTTCATGATCTTGCCATTCCCAAGCCCCGGGTCAGGCTCTGTGTTCTGTGCTGACAGCTCCGAGCCTGGAGCCTGTTTCAGATTCTGTGTCTCCCTCTCTCTCTCTCTCTGCCCCTCCCCCAATCACACATGTGTACACACACTCTCTCAAAAATAAACAACAACAAAATTTAAAAACAAAAGCTTTGATTCCCTTCAAAAAAGACTCAGTCAAAGGCTTCTGCCTGGTGCCAGGGCTCACAGGGTGCCTGTGCTCTGATATGGTGGGTCATCTCCCTGTGTAATGACCCTATTTCTTTCAGCACAGAAGTTTTGTGCTCTAAGACCCTGTCACTCTCAGGATAGAGATGGAGGGCCAAGGCACTGGGGAGCCTTGTCCCTTACGGTATGCATTAAGATTGCAATCTGTCCTTTTTAATATATCAAGTTACTTTTTTTTAATAATGAGATTTTATTCTTAAGCAATCTCTACACCCAACATGGTGCTCAAACTCATGATCCCAAGATCAAGAGTTGCTCTACCAACTAAGCCGGCCAGGCACCCCAACGGCGTTACTTTTTAAGAGGGATATAGGTATCAAATTTAAACTGAAGTTGACTATGAAGAAATAAAATTTCTAAAAAGTTTTATTTGTAAAATATAAAATTTCAAAATAAGATATTGTAGTTAGAAATGAGAGACTATTTTTTGATAGAATAATTTTTATAGCTATAATTTGGGTGTCAATGTTCTCAATGAATCTAAAGTCTGCATGAAAATAAAGTAGAAATATATAAAAATATCTTTTAAAAATGTTAGAACCATATTTTCTTTGTTCAAAGACAAATACTTTTCCACATTTTACTATTTTTGAAACTGGAATGTGTAATAAATGTCAAAAGTTGTCCAGTCGTAATGTAGTTGTCATTGTACATACCTGTGTGAACTTAATTTGTAAATAAATTATTCATTTATTGTCTCTAAAGGTATTTGCACTGGTAGCACTAACCATGGCTGCATATAAGCTTAAAAATGGATCTTGAATTCTTCTAAAATTACACTTTTATGCAGCAATGAAATAAAAATCTGCAGTCAGTCAATTAAGACTGGCTAGCAATTAAGAGCACTAGAAAACTCTAAAAATCTCTTGGAACAGATTATGGAACTTCCAGAGGTAGATTTGTGAAGCCTATTTATGCATCATGAAGGATTACTGCCCAAGCACTGAGTAATCACCTGTGAGAAGCATCTGGCTTGGCTTTCAAGCCTAACTTTTATCCATATGCAATTTAATTTAAAGAAAGAAAAACTACAATTTTAAGCAAACAGAAGACGTAGACCAAAGTCTGGTATTTTTCAATACGACTTGAAATTATAATGTAAATCCTCACAGTGTTCAAACAGGTCAGAATCACGAGCATAGGCTGTGAAAAGCAGGGCGTCACCCTGATGCTATGTATAATTGTTTTGGCCAAATGCAATTCAAAACAATATTTAGACTCTAAGTGTAGAAAAGGCTTAGACCCAAACTTAAATGTTGATGCTGAAAATGAAAGTGGATAGAGGCTTGGTACAAGACTTCATTAGTTAGAAAAAACATCTTTTGGAAGTATAATTAATATAGCTTCCCCTCCCCCCATTAGCAATTATTAAATCAGTGGAAGGCCTTCTAATTAATGGTAGTTTGGAATTGAAGGTATTCAATAGTTAGCTACTGATTGAAAAACATAAAGATAAGGACTTACGTGAATTCAAGCTGAATAGCATATTCTTTGGATATGAATGGTATCTGGTCTGGGGCTAACCGCTTGGCCAGCTGCAGGGCACTGTCCCAGTGCTGTAAGTCTCTTCTCATCTATTGGGAAGAGAAAGACCTTAATTTCCATTTTTAAAATGTTTTTCTTAATGTCTGACCCTAAAGTTCATGTTCTAACCACTACTCTATTCTTCTTTTATCTCTTATCTTATCCCATGACTCTGGGATCAAGACCTGGGCGGAAATCAAGAGAAGGATGTTCAACTGCCTGAGCCATCCAGGTGCCCCAGAATCCCTCTTCCATGTAACCACGTCTCCTTGTGCTGAGCCAGGTCCTTCCCTCCGTTCCAGTCCTTCCCCTGCCATGGTCACCTCTGGGAAACTAATGATAGAACATTGGTCCTTCGTGCACCTCAACACACAAGAGAATCTCATACAGCAAATGAAAGATACGTGCACCTCAGTTTCCCCAACTGGGAAACAGAGAAAGTAACTATCCACTGGGATTGCTCTAAGGGTTAAAGGAGTAAAAATATGTCAGGTGATTAGAAAAGTGCCTGGCACCATATGAGTTCTTGATACCTGGTGACTGTTTTCATTTGCGTACATTTTTATAAATTTAATAGTCTGCTCTATTTGGACACAGACTTTAAATTATTTGGTAACATGAAAATAGCATGCCTTTTATGGTTCCACAAAACACAGAATGAAAGTATTTTTGAAGTTAATGAATACTCAGGTTCCTGATACCGAAATGTCTAAATTCTCGGATGGAGAAGGCAGGTGGGGTCTGGTGCTGAGACATTTTCACTACACGAAAGAAATGCCCCTGTGCGTGTTCTTCCCATCCTTATTTGTCACCATACCTCGAGGGCAGCAATGGGACAGCTGGATGCCAGGTACAGGTCCTGAGCCAGGTTGAAATCATTAGTAAACATGGCCAGATGTCCTGCTAGAAGATTGCAGTCTTCTATTCCCTGCAAACAAAAGCAGTTTTAATGAGAAGAAATACAAGAGTTTCGTTTTTTTAAAGCCTTTGCTTGGTAGAAAGTGGTAATGTGCTATTAACTTGTTGAGGAGTTAGGTAGGACCAACTGCAGAAACTTAAAATGACTGAATAAATACCATTTAAATCCTGACTAATACTTTCCATGAGATGCTGTTTACCTTTATCTGCTCCAAGGACATCACCATGCCGACATTTCGGATTGTCCGATAGACGCGGATTGCGAGCTCCACTTCCATGTGATGGAGGCAAGCTCTGGCGAGCTCCTTCCAGGCATCGTGGTCATTCAGGAGCTTGCACATCTCCCAAGCATCAGAAAACCTAGCATTTGAGCACATAATTTAATCAGCGAGCTCTACTTGCCCCCTAACTGGTGATTCTCAGGTTGTATATAATTTAATGTTACATCTCAGATAAATTTTGCAAAGCATCTCTTCATCTGTAATCATCATTTCCAAGTTATCAAAAATGACAGACTTGTCTTCCTTTATTATACAGATAAATGCTTTCTCTTGAACTTCTTTTACTAATCTGACTCTACTTTGTGTAACCACCCTCCCTTACTAGCAACTAAATCTTTTAGTTTGTTTATTTTTGGGTTTACTTCACACACAGATGAAAATTATTTCTCTTCTCACATGAGACTAATAACAGTACTCTACTCCTACATATTTGGAAGTTTAAAACAGAGGCCAGGAAACTATGGCCTAGAGTCAGCCACCTGCTGTCGTGACCCAAGTTGAGTGGAACAAGGCCATTTGGCCCATTTTTTTTAAATTAATAGTTTATTTATTTATTACCAAGTTGGTTTCCATATAGCACCCAGTGCTCTTCCCCACAAGTGCCCCTCTCCATGACCATCACCCCTGTTCTACTTCCCCCTTACCTCTTTAGCCTTCAGTTTGTTGTCAGCATTCAAAGGTCTCCATGATTTGCCTCACTCTCTCTCCCCAACTCTTTTCCCCCCCTTTCCCCTTCCCATGGTCTCCTGTTAGGTTTCTTTTGTTAGACCTAAAAGTGACAACATATGGTATCTGTCCTTCTCTGTGTGACTTATTTCGCTTAGCATGACACCCTTGAGGTCCATCACTTTGCTACAAATGGCCAGATTTCATTCTTTCTCATTGCCATGCAATACATACACATACATACACTATCGTGTATGTGTGTGTGTGTATATATATATATATATATATATATATATATACACACACCACATCTTCCATTTTGTATGGATGGTCTTGGCTTGGTCGACTTGAGTAGATGTGACAGAGACCCCTTGGCTCCTAAAGCCTGAAATGCTTACCATTTGGCCCATAACAATGATTGCTGACTTCTAGTTTAAAACATGACCATAAATGCCAATTGGACTTTTTGTGGGACCTCTACACTAATGAATACATTACATCTATTGATCCATCTATTCACCTACGCATTTCCCCAGCCAACGCATGTTTACTGAGTACCTGTTTTGTGCCAGAAACTGTGCCAAGATACAGAGATCAAGCACACAGTCACTGTCTTTTAGGGCCATCATAATTGGGGAAGGTGGAAGAGACAGGTACGTCAACAGATGCATCTGACACAATATGACACAGGTCACTGAGGGCTTGTTATATGTGAATCTGCGCAAAATGCTTTGCCTAAACTCTCTCACTAGATTACCCTAACAGCCCTCTCCACTAAGGAATATTAATATTTCTTCTTCACAGATGAGAAGTGGAGCTCAGAAACCTCACAAGACTAGCCCATCAGTGGGTGTTGGTGGGGGGGGGAGTACTCTAAACCACTGTGTGTATCCTGCCCTGAGGCAATCCACCAGAAAGAAAGGGTCTGGTGTGTGCGTGAGTGCAAGTGTAGGTGTGTGTGATAAGAACTGGGGGGCGGGGGGGGGGGCTGGGCAAGATGAGTTGTTTTAAACAGAGCAAGTTTGAGAGCTTGTGGGCTTCCAAACACACAACCAGTAGGTAGTGGGAAGTACAGGTTTAAGCAGAAGATGTGCATTTTGGAGTCAGCCTCTCATGCATGCTGTTAAAGCCATGTAAGCAGAGGAAATTCATTTAAATAGGAAGAATAGAGAAGAGAAGGCGGGGGCTCACAAGGTGCTGAGGAACAGCAACATTTAAGAGATGGTCAGAACCACAAAGGAAGACTCAAACAGTCCTAAAAGGTAAGAGGAAAAAGCAGAGAAAAAAAAATCCCAAGGTAGGCAAAACCAAACTTCTTATGATGACATGAAAATACTGTTGAAATAATGAGGTTTAGTAGAACTTCACAATAACTGTGCTATTTGGGTGATGAGAAACCTCTTTGTTCTTTTTTGTTTGTTTATGTTTATTATTGAGACAAAAACAGAGCATGAGTGGGGGAGGGGCAGAGAGAAAAGAAGACCCAGAACCCAAAGCCGGCTCCAGGCTCTGAGCTGTCAGCACAGACCCCAACGCAGGGCTTGAACCCATGAACTATGAGATCATGACCTGAGCTGAAGTCAGATGCTGAACCAACTGAGCCACCCAGGCGCCCCCAAAACCTCTTCGTTCTAAAGGGCTTAGTACAGCAGAACTTCCTTTAGAATTTACCCACATTCTCACATCCATTTTCGGAGGCTCACAACAATCCTGTAAAGTAAACAAGGTAAATGCTATTATGCCCATCTCTTTCAATAGGACTTGACCTTTAAAATCACCAAAGCAAAGGAGAAGCACCAGAGAAGGGTTTGGAGCCCACCTTTTTAGCATTAAAGTCTGTGTCAGCATCTGCCTCAGCTCCTCAGGCGCCACATCTTTGAGACGGTTGAGGAACTTGTGGGTGCTAAGGTAGATGTTGTTTATTTTTCCACTCTGTGTCTGGCAGGTCAACTCTCCGTTATACAATAGCAAAGGTTTATGAGAGAAGGGAACTTTGGTGCCTCCAGCCAAAATCACCTCGGATCCTGTATTTTGAAATAGACATTTTAATGTTAAAAGCGAATATTCAGCACACAAACCAGAAAGGAAGGTTTTAATTTCAGTGTCACGGAAATTTATCTAACAACGATTGTACAAAAAGGTGACTAAGTACCTTGAATCGTGTCCTTGTGAAAGACGTAGGTGTACACCTTATCATCGTCGTAAGCGATAAATACACCTTTATCCATTGGCCAGTTTTCCCACAGGACGCCTTTAATGGTTGGTGAAAAGTCTGGAATCTCATAGGTAGCATCATTGACCTACAAAATCAGATTTACAAATGTGCCCCAAGTCTGTACTTGTTATCGGTTGCCGTGGGGACAGCCTGTATGTGGCCGTGTCTGATGTGGCTTTCCCACCTCATTCAACCCAACAACACTCCAACCACAACAGGAAGGAAAGTTCCCTTTCCGATTCCTGAACTAGACCTGGCTCGGAAAAGAAAAGCCTGTAGTTTATATGGCAAATCAAGGGTTTGGCCTAAAACTTGGTGAACTCAGGAAAAACTGTAAGTCTGGACATAAAGCTTCAGCTTAAGGAGAAAAAAAAAGTCGAAGCTGCTCAAGACAACAGAAACTTAAACTATGAACACACTGGTGGTTTGCAAAATTTTCAGAGCCTGGTATATAGAAATGCTCTTCCTGGAGATCAAAATTATTCATACATTGAAAATCAAGTAAATTTCAGTGGGTCTGTTTTGTTTTAAAAAACTTCTCTATAATGCATCCCAATAAATTGAAAATGTACGATGCGTGACATAAGCTATTGGCCTTGGCAGACAGGCTTATGTAATATCCTGAATGGGAGGCCTCCTCCCTACCCTATTTCCCTCTCAGAATAAGAATCTGGAAGGTTCTTACAGATAATAACCAATACTACAGAGCTGGCTGTCTAAAATAGTAGCCACCATGTCATATCCACGTGCAGCATTTGAACACTGAAATGTGTGTTGTCTGAATTGAGATGAGTGTAAGTGTAAACTATCCACTAGGTCTCAAGGAGCTAGTATGAAAAAGAGGGCAACACATCTCAGTAATTTTTTATATTGATCACACACTGAAATTATAATACTGGGTTCAACTACTAACATGAACTTCACCTGTTTCTTTTTATCTTCTTAAAAAAAAAATTACCTAGTCAGAAATTTAAAATTCTCTGTAGTTCTAATTGTATTTCTATTAGTGTTACTTATCTGGTATTGTGCTAATTAACTACAGATACATTATCTCATTTAATTCTAACCTCACACTGTACAAGATAGGCATTATCATGCCCATTTTGCAGATGGAGAAACTCGGGCACAAAGAAATTTGCCCGAAGTCACACAGCTGCGAAGTTGAAGAGCCAGGATTTGGACCCAGCAGGCGGTCTGGCTCCGGTCTCTGCTTCTAACCGCTATGTTACACTGACCCTTGGTTTGTGTGGATGTGCACACCAGGGCCACTAGACTGGTGGTAGAATTTTTATTTATTTTTTATTTTTTTTAATTCTTAAAAAAATTTTTTTATATAGTTT
Organism: Suricata suricatta; assembly: GCF_006229205.1. Lineage (NCBI taxonomy): Eukaryota > Metazoa > Chordata > Mammalia > Carnivora > Herpestidae > Suricata > Suricata suricatta. The sequence goes on from NC_043700.1 coordinate 163,021,471, forward strand.
ATTACCAAGTTGGTTTCCATAGAATTTTTTTTGAAGGGTAAACATTTGTTGAGTGCTTATTACATGGCAGACACTGTACTCCAAGCTTTATGCACATCATCCTATTTCGCTTTTACATAACAACCTACAGAGTAGGTACTAGAATCGTACCCATTTTATCATCGGTGAAACTGGGAATCCAATTAAGTGAGAGCTCTGGAGGAAGCCACTCTGGGCTCATACCACAGACACCGTGTTCTGACTGTGCGACCTTGAACAAGTTACTTACCTTTTGTGTGCCTTAGTTTTTTCACCTGTAAAATGGCCAATAATAGGAGTATTTCCCAAGGAGCCTGGCTGGCTCAGTCAGTAGAGCATGCAACTCTTGATCCTGGAGTTACGAGTTTTAGAGCCCCACGCGGGGCGTAAAGTTCACTTAAAAAATAGGAGTATATTTGGGGTTGCTATAAAGATTAAGATAATTGATTTATGTAAGGAGTGTTCTGCACAAAAATATTAGTTGTTATTATTACTAATCTTAACTCCAGGTCTGTTTGTCTGTCTTCAAAATCTGTACACTTGGGGCGCCTGGACGGCTCAGTCAGTTAAGCATCCGGCTTCGGCTCAGTGCATGATCTCACAGTTCGTGGGTTCGAGCTCCGCGTAGGGCTCTGTGCTGACAGCTCAGAGCCTGGATCCGGCTTCAGATTCTGTGTCTCCCTCTCTCTGTCCCTCCCCTGCTCGCTCTCTGCCTCTCTCTCCAAATGAAATAAAGACAAGAAAAATTTTTTTTAAAAAGATGAAGTCTGTACACTTAACTAGTACATTCTACTGCCTCTCTCAAGAGCAACATATTTATGAATTTTCTGTAACATGTCACAGGTCACCCTTCACGGGCTTACAGAGAGTGATGGGGTACAAGGCTGTTTTATTAGGGCATGAGGAAGAAAAATGTCATCTCTCCTCCTTCTACTGTACACCGTAAGTCACTTCCTCACCATGCGCACAGTGAGGAAGAATTGGTTGAATGAATATACATACAAAGGGAACCGGCAGGGAAATGTAAGAACTTTAAAGAGGAAAAGTGGTAGTCCAAATTGTCCCATATTTCAAGTATACAGCACAGGAGCGATGTTTTTCTCAAATTCACTGAAGGTGAGTAGAGAAGTAAGCCGCAGAGTAGCACACCATGACAGGCTGAGTGCTCAAATCAAATCAAATCAAATCAAATCAAATCAAATCAAACACACAGCACTCTGGTCTGGAGTCCGGGGCCTCCCACGGCCTCCTCCTGTGTCCTTGGAGGCGGGAGGTGGGGGGGGGGGGGAGGCCTGCACCACAAGCCTGCCTTTCCCTCTCCTGCCTCACTGGCTTCCTTGTGGAAAGACTGGTGTTATTTAAAAGAGAAATTCGCTCCCGTGGGCACCGCACTCCCCTCGGATATCCTGGCCAACCATGTAACTGTTAACCTCGCAGCGGGATCTTGATCTGGATAAAAGCAACACCCACCCACGGGTCAGATTAGGGAGAGCCTGTGCTCTCAGACAGGGTTTTGTGTGGATTTTGTTTTACCAGGACTTTTTTCTTAACACCTAATGGACTGCAGGTTAAGAGTTGGAAACAGGAGTGGGAATGAGCAGCAACAAGTGAGATAATTCTGGAACGGAGGGGTGTAAGGGTGGTAAAGCAATGAAGAGGCAGGGCTTTGACGAACACCTGCTAAATGGCTACCCACGTGCCCAGTCATGGGTTTGGAAACATCAACTCACTGAAACCTCAAACCAACTCCATGAGGAAAGCCACGTAGCCTCTTTAACGAAAATTATCAAGAAAAGAACTCTAAAAGGAGAAAGAAAAATGCATCAGCCCTTTCTGACTGCTCTTGCTCTTCAGCCTTCCCCTAGCAGCTGAACCCCGTTCTCCTTCAGCTCCTGTCAGATCCCCGATTTACCCGCCTACCCTCCAGGTGCTCCGAGCAGCAGTTTCCACCTGCGGTGAACCCACGTGGGAAGCAAGGCAGCTGGAGCGAGTGCCCTGGTGCAGAAAGGAGGTCTGTACAAGATCAATTTCCTCATCACGTCGAAAGAACTCAAGGTTATCTTTCTATTTATGTCATTTTTCCTCATTGGTTTTGTGAGTGGGAGAGCAATAGGTTGAGTAAGGGCTGGCACATTAGGAATTTTGCTTCGACAATCCAAGCACTCCTGTGGAAACCTGTTCTATTTATCAAAGAAAGAAAAGAAGAGAAAGGAAAAAAATAAAACGATAAAGAGAAAGACAGGAGGGAAAAGAGGGAGAAGGCGGGAAGCCTCAGCATGCGGCCAAGTGTACAGGGAGGCAAAGTCTTCACCGCGTGGCTACTGAGGGGGAGCACAGGCACCAGGGGAACGGCCAGTAAGACGTGTCTGAGAACAGCTGTAGGCTGTGTGGACTGTGGCCAAGGACATACTAAATCATTAACTGGATATCAAGAGTAAATGAAAAATCCAAGTAAATGATGTAAAAACACATTTCCTCTTGCTAATCTATTCCCGAAAAAGTTAAGGATGTGTAAAAATCAGAGTAACTCATTCTAAAAAGGGTCCATCTGTTTTGAATGATCTTATTTAAAAAAATACCTTCCCTTAGTGTTCAGGATCTTTGAGGCAGGATGAAAATCAAGTAAGGGGGGCAGGAAGGAGGACCTGCCCTTTCAACCTTATTGAACACCTGGAGAGAAAGGCTATGTACAGGAAGATATACTGTAATACTGTGTAGTAAATCAGGTTAAAGGGGTAGAGGATATAAGTATTTTCCATTAAAAAAATCTTTCTGGGACTGACACTATGAAAAATTGCAGAATAATGCTTTTGTTTGTTTGTTTCAGATTTTGTTTCAGAGCCAGCCGTGAGTCCCAGGAAAGTGTTCCTAATGTCAGTAGTTGTGGAAATGGATCACAAACATGATAACAAAGTGCCATCACCCTTGAACTGTATAAGAGAAAATGATTTTACATAGGATATATATTAAAAACATTGGGTGTTATATGTAAGTGATAAATTCCTAAATTCTATTCCTGAAATCATTATTACACTATATGTTAACTAACTTGGGTTTAAATTAAAAAAAAAAAAAGACAATACTATGAACAACTATTTCCATCCCTATAAAAAAGGAAAGGAGGATGAAATATATAGAAATAATCACAAAACAGACGCCAGAAGTAGAAAATCTGAATATACTAATAATCATGAAAGAATTAAGTCGATAGTCTAAATTTTCTACCTAGAAAGGCAGATAATTTTAGATTTCACCAAATTCTCAAAAAAAGTTAATCCCTGTCTTTTAATTAACTGTCTTAATCAACTCATTTTAAACATTAGTATAATATTGACTCAAACTGAACAGTGACCATATGAAAATTATAAGCTTTTGTAACTTAAAAACATAGAAGTAATATTCTTAAAATATTGCAAATAAAGTGCATAAAAATTTTAAAAATCATACTTTTCTTTTGTATTGCATTTTAAAAAAATGAGTACTTAAAAAATCTTCCAGACTTACTGGACAGTAGACAAATCCATCACTTTTTTCATCAATGAAAACCAGTCTGGTCCCATTTGCATCAGGAAAAATCTTTTTCACACTGACAGGGTGTCGATAATCATTAACAAATTGCCAGTCTTCAATGTAGAAATACTGAATGACACCAGTCTGAAAAAAAATTCAGTCATAGAAATATAAAGGCTGTCAGAAAAATACTTATAGCACTTAAACATATTTCTTAATTTTAAGAGAAAATATACCATATTTTCATGTAGGAAGACTCTAAAACAACTATTTATATATGTAAAGGTACAGACCCAAGACAGTAAACAAGACTGTGCATGTGATTCAACAATTAGTTCTAACATTCTTAGTGATATTAAAGCATAACTGATTTTCAGATTTTTCTACTTATAGGAAATATATTTACAGTTTAAGAATGCTGAAAATGAACTGAGAGTTGAAGGGGAAGGGGGAGGGGGGAAAAGAGGAGGGCACTTGTGGGGAAGAGCACTGGGTGTTGTATGGAAACCAATTTGACAATAAAATATTATGGAAAAAAAAAGAATAACTTTCAAACTATGTTGTTTTAAAATATTTTGCTGGTAATAGACAAATTTTAAAATTAAATTTAAAATAAAAACAAACCATCTGGTGCAATCAGTGGTACTTTTATATATTAGCAATGAACTGTAGATACCAAAATTTAGAAATATATTACCATTTACAATCTCTCTCAAAAAAAAGAGAGAAATATTTAGGTATAAATTTAACAAAACTTGCACAGGATTTATATGCTAAAAACTATAAAACACTGATAAAAAATTTAAAAAATTCTAAATAAATGGAGAGGTATACTATGTTCATGGGTTGGAAGACATACCATTATAAACATGTTAATTCTTCCCAACTTATATATAGGTTTAACATAATTCCAATAAAAATCTCAAGATTTTTTTAATAAACAAGATTATTTCAAAATTTATATGAAAACTGGAGAACTATAAGAGCTAAGGCAATTTTGAATAAAAAATGAATAAAGTAGAAAAAGTAGTCTAATCAATTTCCAAACTTATTTATTTTTTATTAGCTACAGTAACCAAGACTGTGTAGTATTGTTGAAGGGACAGACACAAAGGTCACTGGGATAGACCCACCCAGATACTCCTAACTGATCCTTTTCCCTTTTTATTTTTAAAAGATGTCTGTACTTTTATTTTAAATAATAGCATTCTGATGTATAAGTCACATACCAAGTAATTCACCCACTTAAAATGTAGAACTCCATGGTGTTTAGCATAATTTACAGGTTGTATAATGCTTGATCACAATTCATTTTAAAACAATTCATCACTTCAAAAAGAAACCCCATTTAGTAGTCTTTCTCATTTTCCCACTCTGCCCACAGTCTTAGAAAGCACTAATCTACTTTCTATCTGTAGATTTGCCTATTCTGCACATGTCATATACATCGTATCTTTTGTGACTGCTTTATTTTACTTTTCAAGGTTCATCTACTTTGTAGTATATATCAGTATTTTATTCCTTTTTATTGCCAAGTAATATTCCATTGTATGGATATGCTATATGTTCATTTATCAGTTGATGGACATTTGGGTTATTTCTATCTTTTAATTATTATAAATAATGTTGCTATGAACACTAGTGTACAAGTTTTATGTGGACATATATCTTCATTTCTCTTGGGTTGAATTCCTAGGTCATAAAATAACTATGTTTAATATCTTATAGAACTGCCCGAGTATTTTCCCAAGCAGTTGCACCATTTTACATCCCCACCAGCAGTGTATAAGAGTTCTAATTCCTCTCCATCCCTCCCAACACTTGTTACTATCTGGCTTTTTGATTATAGCCACCACAGTGGATGTGAAGTGGCAATTTCACATTTAATCTGATGCATTTATTATAAAGAAGTGAAAACTTGTTCATATAAAAAACCTGTGTGTGAATGCTTATGTTCAAAAATTGGAACCAATCCAGATGTCCTTCAGTTGGTGAATCCTTAAACTGGCACATCCATTTCATAGAATGCTACTTAGCAATAAAAAGGAACAAATTATTGACACAGACAATGGCTCAAATGAATCAAATGACAATTTATAGAAATAGAGAACAGATTACAGTTGATCCTTGAACAACACAGGGGTTAAGGATACTGACCACCCTCATAGTAGAAAATCCACAAATAAGTTTTGACTTCCCCCAAACTTAATTACTAACAGCCTACTGTTGACTGGAAGCCTTACCAATAACACAACAGTTGATTAACACATATTCTGTATGTAAATGTCTTATATACTGAATTCTTCCAATAAAGCTAGAGAACATATTACAAAAACCATAAGAAAAAAATACATTTACAGTACTGTACTGCATTTATTGAAAAAAATACACATGTAAGTAGACCTGTACTGTATTTATCAAAAAATATCAACATAGAAGTAGACCCATACAGTTCAAACACCTATTGTTCAAGGTCAAGTGTAACTTTGTTACCAGGGATTAAGGTAGGGGTGAAAGCAGGAAGGAAGTGGATGTGTCTATAAAATAGAAACATGAAGGGATCCTCCTGGTGATAGAATTATTCTGTATCTTGATTATCAATGTTAATATCCTGGTTGTAATATATAATATGTCACCAATGGGGGGAACTCTGGAAAAGAGTATACTGGATCTTCCTGTTTCGTTTCTTGCACGGGATCTCTTTGTATTGTTTCCTACAATTGCCTGTGAATCTACAAGGATCTCAAAATAAAAAGTTTAATTAAAACAGAAACACATAACATCTGGGACTTCTATTCATTCCAAGACAGAGTACCAGACTAGATTTAACTTTCCCGCCCAAACAACCAAAACCAACAGACAAAATCACAAAAAAACAATTTTTAAGATATTGGAATGAGGCACTAAAGAACAGTGATGCCTGAGATTTTGGAAGCAAACCAGGGGAGTCCTGTGATTGCTCCAGTTTTGCTTTGCAAGGGTTGAAGGCAGGGCAAAGGGAGGAGGATGCAGGCAGAGCATGGCTCTCTGAGTTACGGAGATGGAGCTCAGAGTGCGGGGAGCACAGGTGGCTGGACTCTGCAGGGCAGAGGACAAGAGACAAAGAACTTTGGGGTCTACCATGAGTCCTCAGCCAGTAGCATTCGCTGCATGCATGTGAAAAAAACTACAAGGCCATGGAAAGAACCGTCCAAAGAGAATAGAGGGAAGAGAACTGGGAATAGTGGGTATTCCTGATTGCCAGATCAGGGGAAAAAAAAAATCATAGCTAATAGGGTACTGGGTAAAGAATACAGAAAGATCAAAAGTGAGAAATAGCTATAAACTGAGCAGTATTTCACATCTGCCTAAGAAATCAATCATAAAACCAAGACTCAAAAGGGTCAAACTGTTTCTAAGTCAATTAACTGCATCCCAGAGCAAAGCTCAAGAATATTTTTAGGAATACAAAAATATCTAGCACTCCAAAAGGTAAAATTACCAGGTATGCAAAAAAGTAGAAACACATAAACCATAATAAAGAGAGTAATTAATCAGTAAAAACTGACACAGATATTAGAATTAGCAGACAAGGTCATTAAAACATTTCATGTTTTAAAACTATATTTCATGTTTAAAAAATTAAGTAGAGACATGGAAGATTAAAAAAGAAGAAACGTATCTTTTACAGATGAAAATATCATATGTGAATTGAAAAATACACTGGATGAGATTAATGCCCTTATAGAAGAAAGGGCTAAGAACCTTGAAATCCAGTAGTAGAGGGGCACCTCAGTGGCTCAGTCGGTTAAGCTTCCGACTTCAGCTCAGGTCATGATCTCACAGTTTGTGGGTTCAAGCCCCACGTCGGGCTCTGTGCTGACAGCTAGCTCAGAGCCTGGAGACTGCTTCAGATTCTGTGTCTCCCTCTCTCTCTCTCTGTCCCTCCCTTGTTCATACTCTGTTTCAAAAACAAACAAACAAACAAACAAACAAAAGAAATATAGCAGTAGAAACCATCCAATATGAAACAAAGAAAAGAATAAAATAATTTAAAGAGCACAAGTGGTAGGATAGCTTAATGGGTTTGATATGATTGTGTATTTTTTATTATTTGATTTTATATAATTTGTTGACTTCTTATATAAGATTGTTATGTTAGTGGTTTTTAGGTTTTGTACTATACATACAACCTGTTAACAGGCATCTACGGAAGATCTGTAGCTAAAACCATACGCAATGGTCAAGAACAAAACGAAGATACCCCTCTTACCATTCCTGTTCAACAATGAATTGGAATAAAAGGCATCCAGATCAGAAAACAAGTAAAACTACTTTTATTCATAGATGACATGATCATCTATACAGAAAATCCAATAGAATCTAGAAAAAACTACTAGAACTTCTAGTGAACCTAGCCAGGCTGCAGTATACAAGAATAATATACAAAAATCAACTGCATTTCTATATGCTACCAACAAATAATCAGAAATTAAAAATTAAAATGTAATACTATGTGTTAAAAAATGAAAAATGCTAAAATACAAAAAAATATGAAATACTTAGGTACTAATCTGATAAAAGGGGTACTGGTACACAGAAAACTTGAAAACACTAAGATAAATTAAGGAAAACTTCAATAAATGGAAATATGTACCTTGCTCATTGGTGAGTGGAGTTCGTTAAGATGGCGACTGATCCGTGAGTTCAACATGATCCCATTAAAATTCCCAGCAGGCTTTTTGTAAAATTTAACAAGCTTATCATAAAATTCAAATGGGAATGCAAAGTACTGAGAATAGCCAAAACAACTTTGAAAAAGACACATAAAGTTAGAGGGCTAACACTGCCTGATGTTAAGATTTATTATAAAGCTGCAGTAACTAAAATGGTATGATACTGTTATATAGACACACAGATCAATGGAATGAGCAAGTCCAGAAAAAGACCCACTTATTTATGGAAAAATGATTTTTTTAATGTTTATTATTTTTGAGAGGGGGAGGGGCAGAGAACCAGTGACAATCAGAAGCAGCTCCAGGCTCTGAGCTGTCAGCGCAGACCCTGATGCAGGGCTCAAACCCATGAACTATGAGATCATGACCTGGGCTGAAGTTGGCCGCTTAACCGACTGAGCTGCCCAGGTGCCCTTATGGACAATTGATTTTTGACAAAAGCACAAAGATGGTTCAGTGGAAGAAGGGACAGTCTTTTCAACAAATGGTGCTGGACCAATTGGGATATCTATAAACAAAAGATGAACTTTGATCTATACCTCACAGTATAAACAAAAATTAACTCAAAATGGATCACAGAACTAAATATAAAACATAAAGCTATAAAACTTATAGAAGAAAACAGTAGAAAATTCTTGTGACCTTGGGTTAGGCAAAGGTTATTTAGATATGACACCAAAAGCACAATCTATTTAAAAAAATGGTATGTTGGGCTTCGTCAAAATTAAAACATTTTTTTCTCTTTGAAAGACACTGGTAAGAGAATGAAAAGACAACTCATGCAATGGGAGAAAATACTTGTAAAGTATATATCTGATAAAGGACTTAATTCCAGAATATATACGAAAACCCAATTAGGAAATAAACAAAGATATTTGAACAGACACTTCACCAAAGATATACAGAGAGCAAACAAGCACATGAAAAGATGTTCCACATTAGTCCCTTAGGGGGATGCAAATTAAAATCATAATGAGATTTCACTATGCACTTAAGAGTGGCTAAAATTAAAAAGACTGACCATGTCAAATGTTAGTGAGGATGGAGAGGAATTAGAATACTTGCATACTGTTGATGGGAATGTAAAATGGTACAACCAATTAAAAACTTGTTTAATGTTTTTAATTTATTTTTTTAGAGACAGCACAAGCAAGGGAGGGGCAGAGAGAGAGGGAGACACAGAATCCAAAGACAGGCTCCAGGCTCTGAGCTAGCAGTCAGCACAGAGCCTGACGCAGGGCTCGAAGCCACAAACTGCGAGATCATGACCTGAGCCAAAGTTGGACGCTCAACCGAGCCGCCCAGAAGCCTCAAGTACAACCAATTTAGAGAACAGTTTGTCAGCTTCTCGAAAACTTAGAGAGAAACGAGAAAAGAAAGCATATGTCCATGCAAAGACTTGAACTTGAATGTTTACAGCAGCTTTATTTGTAAAGACCCTCTACTGGAAACAATCCAGGCTGGAAACAACCCCAAACTGGAAACAGCTCCAGTGTCCATCGTTAGGTTCATGATTAAGCCAATTATAATAAATGCCACTCCAGCAAGAAAAAGGACTCAATGACTGACACACACAATAGGAAACAAATCTCAAAATAATGGTACTCAATAAAAGAAAGCAGATAGAAAGGAGTACATACTGTATGGTTCCATTTACATAAAACTCTAGAAAACAGAAACTCCTTTATAGTGACAGAGAGCAATCAGTGTGGTGGGACAAGGAGGAGGAGTCATAAAGGGGTATGAGAAAACTCTTGAGCGTGATGAGTATGTTCACTAGTTAGACTGAGTTGATGGAGTTTCACAAGCATATACATGTCAAAACTTACCAAATTGTAGCTTAAAAATGTTTAACGTTTTTATTCATTTTTGAGAGAGAGACAGACAGAAGAGAGAAAGCATGGGTAGGGAAGGGGCAGTGAGAGAGGGAGACACAGAATCCAAAGCAGATTCCAGGCTCTGAACTGTCATCCCAGACCCTGATGTGGGGCTCGAAGTCACGGACTGTAAGATCATGACCTGAGCCGAAGTTGGACGCCTAACCAACTGAACCACCCAGGCGCGCCTCAAATCATAGACTTTTAAATAGTGCAGTTTGTTGTCTATCAAGCATACCTCAATAAAACTTTAAAAAACATAACATATTCAGAATCACTCACGAAAGACTGCGGTAAATGCTGACTTGCTGACAGACCACCACACTCCGAGTTCTTACTTCAGAATGCCGGGTTTTACATCAGGAGATAGTCCCACATCTGTTACAAACTTACTAACCTCTTAAAGTTCAGTGTCCTCGTTTCTAAAGCTTCCCTACTTATTATAGAAAATGAATGAGATAAAATAAGTGAGATCAGGGCTTTATAAACTGTTACATACCATACAAACGTATTATACTTATTATCATTTATCATTTTCCTTACCACTTTACCTGATGCATGAGGCTACCCTACTGGTGTTTGTGACCAAAAAGACTGATCATTTTGGGTCAAACTTAGAGTCTCCCTTATGGCAATAAATGTGTTTTAAGACATGCCCTTTTTATTATTATTTTATTTTATTTTTAATTTTTTTAAAATGTTTTATTTATTTTTGATACAGAGAGAGACAAAGCATGAGAGGGGGAGGGGCAGAGAGAGAAGGAGACACAGAACTGGAAGCAGGCTCCAGGCTCTGAGCTAGCTGTCAGCCCAGAGCCTGATGCAGAGCTCGAACCCACGAACGTGAGATCTGACCTGAGCCGAAGCCGGCCGCTTAACCGACTGAGCCACCCAGGCGCTCCAAGACATGCCCTTTTTAAAATAACAGTTTAATGTGAGAAAATGAAACATCTGAAACAGTGAATTGTTTTTCTAATTACTGTGGAAAACAGTGCCCTTCCTACCATCTTTACTAAATTCTTTTAGAGACTGAACAAGATAACAGATGTGATAGGTTTTGAAAAATCTTTGAAATCTTTTTATAACTATAAAACACTGTTACTATGACTACGTTTTATGTCCGCGTGACTAGTGTAATATTTAGAGGTGTCGGGCACTGGTGGTTCAAAAGACCAGATGGTTGAAGTGGATTCCCAATATACAATTAATTTTACTATTTATTAAATGCCTACTAAATGTAGGCATTGGAGATTTAAGTCGAGTGACGTGTTTTATGTTCATCACCGTATTAAATCCTTAAAGCATCCAGATAAGGACACTGAGCCTTGGGGGGGTGAGGTGGGGTTAAGTAGCAACTAGCAAGTAATAGAGCTGGCGTTTGAGCCCGGATTTTCCAGACTCCAAAGTCTGCTCTTTCTACTCTGCTATCAGAATTGCTTATTCACAAGAGCACTTGATACTAGCAAATCATGCCACCAATGCGCTGTATGTGTCCACCTACTGTATATAATATAATATAATGTGTACAATACACATGTATGTTACAGAATAACAATCAGGAATTCCCCTATGTTCTTCATCAAAGAAGTCACTACGTACATCTGTCCCGTAGATGAGGAAATCACCAGTTAAGGCATGGCATAAAATACGGCACTTATCATCCACCCCGGGGAAGAGTCGAGTCTCACGTTCTTCTTGAGCATCCAGGACCTCACTTTCTATCTAAAACATAAAAGAATAATAATAGCTCATAGATGTATTTGACTAAAGCTGGCCTGTAACAATCTAGGGAGATAGGAGAGAGTCTTCCTAAGTTCGATTAAACACTCAGACTACTGAATGTCTCCCGAGAAAGACACCAGACGGGAGCCACAGCCCGCCAGCAGGGCGGCAGTAAACAACCCCCTGCGGGAACAGGCCCTGCAGCGGGCCCTGCAGTGGCAACAGCTACTGTCTTTGGCTTCCCAGAAGCAAAGAGGCATGAAATAGATGTAGGCAATACCCTTGTTCAGAAGCCCATTATTTGGGGACCTAATACCTTTTGAACAATTTAACAGGCTTGGTTTCAAGGATCCCCCCAGTGACATGCCCAAATACAGAAGTCAATTCATTCCAGCAAGCCCAGGCATATCACGGGCCCGTTAGTTTTCAATTTCCCACAAGTGCAGTTTACCAACAGGATGGATCTGGCCACAGCAATGTTGTGAGTAGCACAGTGGATATTTTGTTAGGTTTCTTGGAAACAGAGCAGGAAAGTTAACTGAGTATCTCATGCAGAAGGGGAAAAGAGTTCTGTTAGTCCCTTTTCCACACCTGGCTTCCTAACGTCCTGACTAAAGTTCTTGATAATACGACATTAGGCTGTTGATCATCATCATTTAAACTGGGTCATCACTAGTCCTGAGGGCTCTGGGACATCAAAATTATCCTTACCAAATGCAGCTGGACTTTGCCTTCAAAAAGTGCAGCAGCATAGTCAGAATGGAGGCAAACGCTGGACACGGTCCCCAGATATTCCACATCTTTCAATTTTTTAACAGCTGTAGCAATAAACACCACACACAAAGATATAAATAAAATTATATAAAGACTTGCAAATAATTTTTAAATGTGTACCTTTTTAAGGGTATTCTGAACCAAAAATTTTTATTTTAGCCATTCTAAAGAAAATCTTAGTTGTCATATAGATTTGCTTTCAGGAATTCCATAGTGGTGCAAGTGAAACCAAGTAAGAGAAAATAAAATCACATGTAAAACAACCAAAAATTATACTTCAGTGACAATAAGCGTAATCGTGTACTCTATTGGAGGATAATTCTCAGGCTCACTCTCCTCCTGAGGGAGATGTGACCCCGCAGTGGGGAGAAGAAAAAGCACGACTCCCTCTGTAAGGATGCAGGTCCGATCCGGGCCCTCACCACCGGGCCGTCCCAGCCTTCCCTGAGCCGGTGGCGGCGCACCTCCACGGCGCACCTCCGTGGTGGAGATGCACCTGGCGGCCATGGGGGGTGGGGGGCGTTCCCCTGCCTGCTGCAGGTTTGATCCAGCCTTCCCCTTTACTTAAAGGGGAAGGCGCCGGCTTCTCCTGAAAGGGCGTGCATTAAAGAGGGACAACTCCTGCGGCGCCCAATCGGGGGAGGCCGCTGATACCTTTGACCTTTCTAGAGGCGGGCCTAGTCACGGCCCACGTGGGGCGTCCTGGGCCCACTCTGATTGGTCAGTGCTCCGGATGGTGTGACTGGCTCCCACAACTGCCAGTATTGATGAGGGGGGCAGGGATTGGATCACTGTACACCTGTCATCATTTCCTGTAACTCCCCCTCCCAAAGGCATAAAAGGCCCTGCCCTGCCTTTGTTTGGGCTCTCTCCACATGGCTGGCGGGTCGGCTGGAGACTGTGAGCCCGAGCTTAAGCTTGTAATAAAGGCCCTTTGCTTTTGCAGGCGTGACTTGGTCTCCCTAGCAGTCTCTGGTGTTTTGTTTTGGGGTGATTTGGGGCAATTTTACAAACTTGGGCACAACACCTCCAGGTGCTAATGGTCACTACTTAATGGATAAGAGGAGGGGGAAGGACCCAACCACTAGACCGGTGAGTGCCTAGGAAAGTCATTGTGCAAAGGTGGAGCACACGTTTTATTTCACTTAGTTTTCCTCATGACCCTCTACACGTGGAAGAATCCTCATTTTCCAAACCAAGGCTCAGAGGGGTAGAGAATTTGTCTACAGTCACTCAGCTCTGAGGAGCGGAAGGGGAATTTGAACTAGGGGCCTACTTCTAAAGGTCACACTCTGCCCACTCTACCATCCTGTGTTCACTGCAAATGTAAAGGATAAATTCCTTCCAAAAATTATGCCAAGTTTTTAGAAGACTCACATAAACACTTAAGCTAAGAAAGAGGCATCTGAAGACAGAGTGGAAGACCTGGTCTTAAAAGAAACTTTCAGTGTTTCCCAAATAATAACAGAAATTACGTGCTGGGTAAGAAAACAACAACCGGATTTAGACTTGCCATTTTCTCCAAGGACATAAAACCAAGCTCGATTATTCATTCCCACGGCCAGGTGATAGAGCCCTACGGCTACGAAGTTGGGTTCCACATCAACGGACACTGTGATAGGCAGCTCCTATAACGCAGAAGAGTAAGAGTAGCAAGTCAGCTGCTCCAACCGTTTTGGTTTTACTGACAAATGGCATCAAAGAAACACTATTTTCATACTCCTTCTACAGGGTTGGCCACAGTGACTTCAAGGAGGGAGGTGAGATATGCGATCTTGGTGCTGCAGGCACCCCCGAGGATGGGAAGCTTGGTCAGGAAAACGTGCAGGGAGCCCCTCTGGGTAGACAGTGCCAGCAATTGGCCGTCGTCTGTCCAGGACAACGTGCCCAACCCTGAAGAAATTGACAGAATAAAGGAGAAGTTAAGAACAAATAATACTGTTGTGGGCAAATGAATACTTTCATTTAAGCTACGGAGACAAAAAGACAAACTTTAAGTGTTTTTTTAAATGGTCTATACAGACTAAAAATCCATTATAGACAAGCATGTGAGCATGAGCATTGATTGAGTCAGTAGTGGCTCAAAGAGAAATTATGTAAGAACTTTATAACTGAAATTGGGATTAAGCTCACTATAAATCTTTAGATCAAAGTGGATTTATAGCTTTGTATAGGAGTAGGCTCTTTTAGGGAACCCTAATGAAGGTTAGAGTCAGGGTTATTTTAGGGAATGCTAATGAAGGTTAGAGTCAGGGTTATTTTAGGGAACTCTAATGAAGAATGTTAATTTTATTCCTCCCACAATGAATGCAAATCATATAAACACACTACTCTGTCATTGCAATAATAATATGTCACTCTGCTTCAGAAAAATCAGTACCTTTATTTTCATCATCCAGGTTGATTATAGCATACATGTCTTTTAGTTCTGCCAAGTCATGAATTTTAATGCTGAAAAATGAAAAAATATGTATATAAATATAAGCATTTAATTGTTTTAGTTCATGAAAAAGTGTAAGCTACAGAGCAGGTCAGTCTTCTCCAGAGAGGGATGTATAGGATAATCCTTTGGGTCAAGGTAAGAAAATAATAGAATTTCTTTAATTACATTTATCTTAAAATTTTTTTCTTTGGGAGGTGGTGGTTGTGCCCAGCTTAATTCTCTGATCTATACTTTCAGGAACAAGGAGATTTAAGTTGCCCCAAAGAAAAATTTGTGTAGGAAAACACTCTACTGAGCAGCATTAATTACTGTAAGAGTTAAAAGGTTTCTCTTATCTGTGTGCTTCCCCAACCCCCCTTAACTCTTTCATACAAGGAGAAATGAGGTATAATAGAAAGACCATTCAATCTGTAATCTAAAGGCATAGGTTGAAAGCTCTGCAAATCTGCAGGCCTATGGGGCACCTGGGTGGTTCAGTTGGTTAAGCGTTTAACTTCAGCTCAGGTCATGATCTCGTGGTTCGTGAGTTCAAGCCCTGCACTGGGCTCTGTGCTGACAGTTCAGAGCTGGAACCCTGCTTCGGATTCTGGTGTGTCCTTCTCTCTTTGCCACCCCCCCAATAGTTCTGCATTTTAAATTTAAGTCTGTGACACTGAATTAACTTTTGATTAAGGTGTGAAGCTTGGTTTCTGGGGTTTTTTTTGCATATGGATATCCAGTTGCTCAGGCACCATTTCTTGGAAAGGTGCTTTTAATTCTATTTAATTACCTTTCTACTTATGAAGAATCAGTTGAGCATATTTGTGTGGGTTTATTTCTGGCTTCTCTATTCTGTTCCATTGACCAATGTGTCTTTTCCTCTGTACATACCACACATCTTGAATACTGCAGCTATAAAGTGAGCTTTAATACAGGTAAGATGATTCCTCTCATTTTATTGTTCTTAAAAAAATTTTTTTTAATGTAGATTTTTTTTGAGAGAGAGACAGAGAGTGACGGGGGCAGGCAGAGAAAGAGGGAGAGAATCCAAAGCAGGTTCCAGGCTCCAAGCTCTCAGCAAAGAGCCCTACGTGGGGCTTGAACTCACAATCTGTGAGATCATGACCTTAGCTGAAGTCGGATGCTTAACCAACTAAGCCATCCAGGTACCTCTTTATTCTTCTTTTTTAAAGACTGCTTTTAGCTATTTTGGGACCCATGATTTTGCATATATACAATTGATTCTTAAACAACATGGGGGTTGGGGGTGCCAAACCCTGTGCAGTTGAAAATTGGTATATAACTTTTGACTCCCCCAAAACTTAATGGCCTACAGTTGACTGGAAGCTGTCTTGATAATATAAGCAGCCTATTAACACACATTTTGTATGTCATATGCATTATATTCTGTATTCTTACAACACTGTTAGCTAGAGAAAGAAGATGTTCCTAAGAAAATCTTAAAGATAAAATACATTTACAGTACTGTATGTATTTTAAAAAATATGCATGCAGGGGGCCCTGGGAGGCTCAGTCAGTTGAGTGTCCAACCCTGGACTTTGGCTCAGCTCATGATCTTATGGTTTGTGTGTTCAAGACCCACATACTCTGTCAGTGAGGAGCCTGCTTGGGATCCCCTCTCTCTCTCTCTCTCTCTCTCTCTCTCTCAAATTAAATAAACAAACTGGGGAAAAAAAATCTGCATGTAAGTAGATCCAGGCAGTTCAAACATCTGTTGTTCTAGGGTCAACTGTATTTTAGCATAAACTTGTCTGTATCTATAAAAAACCATCCTGGGATTCTCATATGAATTTCACTAAACTGATAGATCAATTTGGAGAGAACTGATATCTTCACTATGTTCAGTCTGCCAACCTATGAACTGTTTCTCCATTGCTTTGGTTTCTTTTGATTTCTTCCAGCAGCATACTGAAATTCAACACACAGACCCAGTACATGCTTTGTTAAGTATACATCTAAGCATTTCATGTTCTTTGGAGTGATTAAAAAGTGCATATTTTTTACTTGGTTTCCACAGGTGTGTTGTTAGTATATAGAGATATGACTGATTTTTGTGTGTGGATCTTGCATCCTGCAGCCTTGCTGTGCTCACGTGTTAGTTTCAGTTCTAGGCATTTCCCATTTATAGATTCCTTGAGATTTTCTACATAAGCAATCATTTCATCTGCCAATAGAGATGGTTTTACTTTTCTCTTTTCAACCTGGATGTAGCTTATTTCTTTTTCTTGTCTTAAACTGCAGTGGCCAGAACTTCTAATATTAGGTTGCATTAGAGTAGTGGGAGTGGATAGCCTTGTCTTGTTCCCAGTCTCGGGAGGCAAGCACTCAGTCTTTCACCATGAAATTTGATGTTAGGCTTTTTTGTAGACATTCTTGATCAAGTTGAGGTAATTCCCCTCCATCTTACTGAGAATTTTCATGAATGGGTGTTGGATCTTGTGAAATATTTTGTGTGTGTCAACTGTGATCATATGGTTTTTCTTCAGCAGCAGATATAGTAACTTCACTGAATTTTGAATGTAAATAAGGCTTGCATGCTTGGAATAAATCCCACTTGGTCATGAGGTATATAATTCTTTTTATATAATGCTAACTTCAGTTTGCTAAATTTTGTTGAGGATTTTGTGTCCGAGTTCATGAGAAAGATTGGTCTCTAGTTTTTTTCTTTCTTCCTTCCTTTCTTTCTTTCAATACTTTGATTCTAGTATAAGGGTAATACTGGCCTTATAAGTTAAGAAATGTTCCCTCCTCTTTTATTTTTGGAAGATTTTGTATTAAATCTTTTTTTTTTTTAATTTGGTAGAATCTTTCAGTGAAACCATCTGAGCCTGGAGATTTTTCAGGAGCTTTAAAATTATTATTCAATTTCTTTAAAAGTTACAGGACTAATTCAGATTATCTGTTTCATCTGGGTTGAATTTTGGTAGTTAGCGGTTTTTGAAGAATTTTTCCCGTCTTCTAATTTGTCAAATTTGAGTTGTCTATAGTATTCCTTTGTAATTCTGAAGTTGTAATATTCCTTTATTATCCTTTTAATGGCTTCCAGATCTGTAGTGATATTTCTGTTTCATCCCTGATACTGGTTATCTGTGTCTTTTTATTTTTATCATTCTTGCTAGAAGCTAATCAATTTTTTATCAATTTTGTTAAAAAAAATCTTTTGTTTTTTTCTGATTCTATTTGCAATGTCATCAGTTTTTGCTCTTCATTATTTTATTCCTTCTGCTTTGCCTTTTGTTTGAACATATTTTTCTAGTTTCTTCAAGCAGGAATTTAAATTATTGATCAGAAATTTCAGCTCTATGTATTTTTAACTTTGCTTTGAAATATACTCATGAATTATTTGGAGTAGGTTAATTTCCAAGTGTTCATTGAATTTCCTGTTGTTTTTCTATTATTCCTTGAGGTTTGGGGCGCCTGGGTGGCTCAGTCGGTTGAACAATCAACTCCTGATTTCTTGTCAGGTCAGGATACCAGGGTCAAGGGATTAAATGCCATGTCAGGCTCTGTGGTAAGCATGGAGCCTGCTAGAGATTCCCTCCCTCCCTCCCTCTCCCTCTCTCTCCCTCTCTCTCTCTCTCTCTCTCTCTCTCTCTCTCTCTCCACCTCTGTCACTCTCCCTTGCTCTCACTCTCTAAAATAAAATAAAACTAAATTGGTTGAGGTTTCATGGCCCAGGATATGGACTATCTTGGTCCATGTTCTATGGGTGCATAGAGAAAACATATATTCCATTGTTGGTGGAATATTCAACAGACGTATGTTAAATCTAGTTGGTTCATTGTGCTGTCCAAGTCTTTTAAGAGTTAAGCTCTTTTTCCCATTTTGGCCGCCCCGCAGTTGCTCATATGGTTCTAGTAAAGTCGCTGTGAGTACCCGGGGCTGTACATACTGCAGTTTTGTAAATGTGGACCAACCCCGAAGATTCGGTGTTTTGTATGCAGAGTTGCTAGTACTACCTTGGCCACTTTTTTTATTAAAAACAAATAAATAACAGGAAAAAAAAAAGGAGTTAAGCTAAGCTACTCCGTAGTACTGCTGCCTCAGTATCCATTCTGTTTGGCCAAATGGCCTGTAGTGACCTTAAATTGACACTAGTCCCTCTTTCTTACAAGTGCATGCCCTAGATAGCAGCCTACAGAGTCACAAGCAAATATAAGTTCCTGATGTGACTTCCCCCAAAGCCCTTGTGATCAACAGTCTCCCCTGCCTCCCAGCACCTGTGTGCCTTGTGCTCCCCTAGGATCAGATCTCTGGGGCTTACCCCACTCTTTTAGTTAGAGTTGACCAATCTGGACTTAGACTAGGAACCCTAAAGCAATTTATTCCTGAACCCTATTTTTTTCCATGAACCCTATCAATGGCACATGCCCCTGGTTGTCTCATTTTGTCTGAACTATGCCTTGAACTTTCTGTGAAGCCCCTCAAGACAGGCCAGGTACTTCCTCCTGGTCCTGTGAATAGTAAACTTCTCTCAGTTTATCTTATTGTGTATTGTTGAATGACAGCTCATGACCTGACACTCTGTGCTCTACTTAATAAGTGTCAATATGACACTTTTATTTCCTTGTTGAACTTCTTATTGTTCCACTCTTTATTGAAAGTGGGGCTGTGAAGACTTCCACTATTATTGTGTCTATTTCTCCTTTTAATTCTGCCAGTTTTTACTTCATCTATTTTGAGGCTCTGTTGCTCAGCGCATACTCATTTAGTATTGTTATATGTAATCAATATGCAATCTCTCTCCCCATCCCTGATAATTTTCTTTGCTCTTTGTTTGATACCCATAAAGACATCCAGCTCTCTTTTGGTTAGTGCTTGGATGATCCTTTTCCATCCTTTCACTTTAACCTGGTTATTTCATTACATGATTATACTGAAGTGAGTTTCTTACAGCATATAATAGGGTCATTTAAGAATTCTAATAGTCTATGTCTAATAGGATTGTCATTTACACATTTAATATAGTTAATTGATCTGTCTGAATTTAAATCTACTGTTTTATTATTTTGTTTGTCCTTTTGTTTGTTTCTCCTTTCTTGCCACTTTTAGATTTGAACATTTTTCAGTATTTCATTTTAATTTACCTATTGTATTTTTATATATATCTCTGCATGTTTTTAGTGCTTGCTCTAGATTATAACATACATATTTAATTTCAGTCTCTTTAGAATCAGTATTTTACCACTTCAAATAAGTGTAGAAATTACGTACAACCTCACCCTAGAAATCACATATAACGTCACCCTAGAAATCACGTACAACCTCACCCGAGAAATCACGTACAACCTCACCCTCTTCCCTTTATGCTGCGGTTGTCTTATGTACTGCCTCTTAACATACCGAACACACAGTCAGACAATACAATTTTTGCTTTCAACAGCCACATATATGTTAAAGCTCTCAAAAATATATATTTACCATTTCTGTCATTCTTCCTTCATTCTTGATGTCCTAAATTTCCTGCTGTCATCTGTTCTGTCCCATCTGAAGAACTTCCTTCAGCAATTCTTCTAAGGCAGGTCTGCTAGCAATAAATTATCTTCATTTTTCCTTACCTGAGAATGTTTCCATTTCACTTCATTACTGACCAGGTAATGAATTTCAGCTGACTGTTCTCTCTCAGCCCTTTAAAAAGTTGTGATACTTCATTTTGGCCTCCATGGCTTATGGCGGGAAATCCACTGCTGCTCTTTTGCTGGTTTCTTTGGCTTTAGTTTTTAGCAGTTTGACTATGATGTATCTGAGCTAGGTGTTCTTGGACTTATTTGGAGAATTTTTATAAAGCTGCAACCTTTGCCTCCACCATCTTGGCACTGGCATCTTTTGATTGTCTTTTCCAGGCAAACTGAAACATTGTTGATTCCTTGCACGTCAGGTCACTTCAGGTTCTGAACATTATGTCTGAGACTCTTGCACCTTGTCTAAGTCCCATAGAGAAGGCTAGTTTTTCTTTTTCTTTTTTTTTTTTTTTTTTCAAAGCAGGCAACTGAACCAGTTGGGTTCAGGCCACAAGTACCAACCAGCTTTTCGTGGGTTGTGGTTTCAACATCAGTTCCATTTTCAAAGGCTTTGCAGTGACATTCAGATATGTTCCTGTGTGGCCCACTCTGTGGCCCACAGGACTTGCATTATGATCTGTCCTTTAGTTCAGTTCTCAAAGTCTTCGGTATGTTTAAGATGAGATACACATGTACAGCTCCGGAGTGAAGCAGGGAGGCTTGCTTTCCAGAGCTCCTCCCTCTCCAGGGTCTCCCTGGTGTGTTCGGGTTCCCTGGGGCTCCCGTTTTTGGTCTTCCAGCAGCTAAGCTGGGGCTCTAGTTACCCTGCAGTACCTTGTCCTTCCCACAACTGCCCTATACCTGCGGCCAAGCAAAGGGAGGGCAGGGAGAAAAATAAGTAGCAGGGTTTAGCCCACTTTCCTGGGGCCACCGCCCCTCTAACTGGAGGAAGGTTACCGTCTGTCAGAGCCGGAGGCGTCTGAGGGTCCTTCCTATCAGCGCTGTGGCTGCCACTGCCGTGGTGAGGTTGCTTGGTGGCCGGGGTATGAAAAGAAGAAAGAAAGAGAAAGAAAGGAAACTGGGAAATTCCCCAACTCTTTCTGAGTGTAAGAGGCATTCTTTTTCCTGCAGCGTGAGCCAGAACCAGAGGACTTCTCTCAGAGCTCTCTCATTTAAGCTCTCGTGTCTACTTTTGGATTTTGGCTCCTTGAGTCCTGAGAGGTTGGAAGACGACCAGGAGACTCATTACCGGTTCAGTGGTGCTTCCAATTCTGGTCGTCTTCAATCTGCCTGCTATTTACCTCTCAGAGTCCTTAAATAGCGGTCACATGCATTCTGTCCAGCTTCTTTAGCTGTATCCAGTGAGAGAGACACGCGGAGTGTGCTTACTTCATATCACCTGGAATTACCTACTTCAAGATTGATTTTCAAGCACACTCAATTTTAAGTGTTGTATTTAGTTTACATTTCTCATTTATTTTAGGTTTTGCCCTAAGTGTTAACAGCAGAAGCAGTCTTAGAAACTTTCAATTGCAAACAGGTTTAAGAGTGCAAGAAAGTATGGTTGATAGATTCAGAGTAGCCATCAAAGTTTTGTTGAATATCTTCCATATTCCTTACATGAGCCTTCCTGGGAATATGTGGATATAACTTACCAATTATCACCACACGTAGCAGCTTTATTAAGGGTCTGTGATACTGCAATACTGGTTAGACTGTCTTTGTGGTCACGAGTCTGAAATACCTCTTGACCAATCTCTCGAATATGAGTGGAGATGACCACAAAAATTCCATGTGAAAAGCCAATCATGACATAGCCATCACCATACCTATAGCGACAAAAGCAACAATACATTAAAAGGATGATTAACTATCATTTGCAATATTGTAAATAAGCAAGTATCTTAAAAATAAGGAACTACAGAATCTAGTTTATCAAGGGACAGATAATATGCTAGGTAGGATCACATATTTAATTTTTTTAATATTTATTTTTGAGAGAGAGACAGAGAAGGAGGGAGGGAGAGAGGGCACAAGTGGGAGAGGGACAGAGAGAGGAGACACAGAATCCGAAGCAGGCTCCAGGCTCTGAGCTGTCAGCACAGAGCGCAACATGGGGCTCGAACTCACGAACCATGAGATCATGATCTGAGCCAAAGTCAGTTACTTAAATGACTGACCCATCCACGTGCCCCAAGTTTCACATATTAAATCACAGTTTACAATCCAGGAAATACTACATGTAGAAGTGAAAATGCTACGGGTGAAAATGGAATATAATCAGTAAGGAGAACCCCATGGATGTCTAGGCTTTTTCTACATACCAGCTATAGCAGACAATGTTGCCGTAGTGTGGCTGAAATTCCAGGTCAATCGGACAATCTGGTTCATTCAGATTATAAAGAAACAAAGTTTTCTTGCCGACCACCACGCTGATCTGCCAGAAAAGAGTCAGAGATTGTGCAGATGAATTATTCAGCACTTCCTGAAGACCAATAAGGAAATTCAAATAGCTGAATCTAATTTATGCAAACAATGAGCCAGGTTCACAGTAAATGTTATAACTAATAAGGTAACAATGTGACTTGTACTAATAAAATAAGTAAAAATACATTGTACCAATATATAGTCTGGGAAGGGTCCTTGGCTTTACACATCTCCAACATACCCTTTGAGAAGTACATCAAAACAACTGGGTGGGTTAACTTTTTAAAATTCTCTATGCCTCTCATTAGAGTTCTGTGCAACTCAGGACTGTGAGTCTGACATAATTCCACTGAAACTGAATTCGTACTCAGAGTATAGAGAGTCTTCCATCCTAAGAGGACATTTGAGACACCCTGTGTGGATAATTGAGCTCCATTTTTTATATCACCATTCCTTCCATCACCTGCAGGTCACTGGTCAATGTGGCTAAGATTAGTGTCCCTCCGTTACTCACGTGAGTCAACATTTAATTCTAATTGTCAATGGAGGGCTTAACTGTGTGCGGGAGGGGAAGAATGTGTTACTTATTTGAGCCCATTAAGAGTGATGGATTATTTGACAATAAACTATTATAAAAAAAGTGATGGATTTATATAAGAAGAAAAACACTTTGATATATTTCCTTGATTCTATCAGTTATAAGTCACTATCAAAGAACAGCTTTTTAAGAAATGGGATCATTTCATTTAAAAATATTTGTATTAATTGTGAAAATCACCTGGATTTCAGAATATTAAATGTGGCAGGGAAAATGCATCTAATCTATTAACAAAATAAAAAGTACAATTTCCAGACCTCCGGTCACCATCTCTAATAGAGTGAAAATTAAAAAAAAACAACATATAGAAATCAAGACCTCTCTTTGTGAAGGCACCCTCCCTGTTTTTGCTACCACAAGACTAGGAAGAGCAATGCCGCTGCATGAGGAAGATGTCCTCATTGGCCGTGATACCAGGTAGCTAGTTGCTGCTGGCAGCAGCAAAAGCAACTTCTATACCTAAGAGACTGGAGCCTACACTGATTTAATAAGTGACAGACCATAATTTATTTATCACTATACATTCTGAGTCATCCTAGAAAAGGAAAACATATATTCTACAAAATTATCAAAATAAGTTGGGCATGGATTTGACTTAGAATTCTTTAAAATTTTTCTTTTAATGTTTATTTTTGAAAAACAGAGAGGGAAAGAGAGCACGTGTGTGCACACGCACAAGCGGGGAAGGGGCAGAGATAGGAGACACGGAATCCGAAGCAGGCTCCAGGCTCTGATCCGTCAGCCTGTGCTGACGCGGGGCTCGAACCCACGAACTGTGAGATCATGACCTGAGCTGAAGTTGGACACTTAATCAACTGAGCCACCCAGGAGCCCCGGCTTAGACCTCTTACTGTGTTTTCAATAGCAGGCATTCGGTCATCAGTCTTCATCATGGAAAACTGCATGTTTCTAGGCTCTGATCTCACTGGTGTCTGCAGAGATAGAAATATTATCACTGTGAATAAATGCAACACTTAAATTCATCCTACATATTAATAAAACAGGTAACTTGCTTTCACTTCTGTTATACCTGAAAATCCCACTGTGATCAACATCTAGAAATTCTGGGTGAAACAGAATACATATCTTATTAAGTAGAAATATTAAGCTTGCAAGAAGGTAAGGAAAATTTCCAGGGACAATAAGCCAAGATCAAACCTATCATAAATCAAAGTATGTACGGAAACGGATGCTGCGCCATCCAGAGCATCAAAGAAGCCCATTTGATTTGGGCTGAGCTTTGAGTTAGAAGAAATGCTGAAAACATTCTCTTCAAATCAAACTTTCCTTCCTATCCTCATTATGATCTGAAGTTCAAATTTATACTTTGAGTGGTCTAGAAACTCTTTGGAGTGCTTGTCAAAAGTAAATCCAAAGCCTCTTCCAAAGTTGCAAAAAATTTCCACAGACAAGCCCTGATGAAGATGAGTTCACAATTCAAAATGAGAAAAGTCACAAATAAATAATGCATCAAGAGCAAAAGTGAGCAGATCTAAAAAGAACAGAATTATCAGAGAGAGAGATCATAAAATAATGCTTTAATGACTAAATACATAAAAAGACTCACAAGTATGACAAGAGACTTTTTAATTTGAGAGAGAGCGAGAGAGAGAGCATGCATGCAAGAGAATGGGAGAGAGGAGCAGGGGGAGAGGGAGAGAACCGTAAGCAGGCTCCAACACTCAGTGTATAAGTGTATTGCTTGACACAGGGCTTGATCCCATAACTCTGGGATCATGACCTGAGCTCAGTGAAGAGTCAGACAGTCAACCGACTGAGCCACTCAGGCACCCCGATATGAGACTTAGAAAAAAAAAAGTTCTGAAAGATTTTTAAGAGAACTACAAAGTACTTTTCTTAATTAAAAGTACAGCTGACCCTTGAATAACATGGAGGTCAGGGTAGCCAAGACCCTGCACAGTTGAAAATTTGCACATAATGTTGATTCCCCCAAAACTTAACTATTAATAGCCTACTGTTGACTGGAAGCCTTACTGATAATATAAACACTCGATTAATACATGTTTTGTATGTTATGTATGTTAACTACTGTATTCTTACAATAAAGTAAGCTGGAGAAAAGAAAATATTATTAAGAAAATCATGGGGTGCCTGGGTGGCTCAGTCTGTTAAGCATCTGACCCTTGATTTTGGCTCAGGTCAGGATCCCAGGGTTGCAGGATTGAGACTCGCATTGGGCTCCATGCTCAGCATGGAGCCTGCTTGAGATTCTCTCTCTCTCCTTTGCCCCTCTCCTCCATTCACTTTCTCTCTCTCTAAAAATATGGAAAAAAAAGTCATAAGAGAATATACATTTATGGTACTGCACTATATTTATTGAAAAAATCCTCATATAAGTAAATCTGCACAGCCCAACCCATGTTGTTGAGGGATCAACTGTATACTTGACATGCAATATTCTATTAGTTTCAGGTAAACATCATAGTAGTTCAATATTTATATACATTATAAAAGTATCCCTGTGATAAGTCTAGTTATTATCTCACCATACAAAATTATTACAATATTACTGACTATATTCCCTACGCTGTATATTATACCTCCATGACTTATTTTGTAACTGGAAATTTGTACCTCTTAATCCTCTTAATGACTATTTTGCTCTAAAGTACTTACTAAAAATAAAAAAAGAATCATTAAAATAAAAAAACACCCAAATTTGATCAAATTTGAAGAGTTAGTGAACTGATTTGAGGAAATTATCCAGAAGTTGTAGAGTGACAAAAAGATATTATGAAAGAGAGTTAAAGAGGGAGAAGAAGATCCAGCATATGTCTAACTGACACCCCAGAAGGACAGAATAGAGAGGGCAAGAGGTAATACCCAAAGAGATAACGATTAAAAATTTCCTAGAATTGATGAAAGACAGCAATCTTCAGATTCAAGAGATAAAACAAGTCCTTAGTAGGATAAATAAAAATAAACCCCCATAAGTAACACTGGAGTGATCCACAGAATAGTAAAGTCAAAATAATTCAGAGAAAATACCAAATAAAGCAATGCTTTTAATGTATGCTTTGCTTACCACATGACAACTTAAGCAGTATGTCTAATTCTGGAAGCATATATCTTAAAGATCAGAAATGGGAAATGTATGTTAATAATGGCTGAATGTAGTGACTTCCTGGGATGCTACGTAGCAAAATATTGTAAGGCCATGTCTGGATTCAGTGTTGATGTCTGATATGGATATAAGAGTGTGGAGCTAAAGCATTTGAACTGTGTTGTCTTTCATTCTAATTCAAAAGGGTACCAAAATACAACAATCAACATTTTAGGTTTCTAGAACGTGTTTTTTATACTAGTTAATCTTTCTTAAGAACCACTTTAATCATGCTATGGTTCTGCTCAACATAGTTGAGTTACTTCTGCTTAACTTTCAGAGCTTTCCAGATATAGGAAAAAACTTTCTTCTTCAACCTTATTTTCTATATATTTTCAAAGCCCATATCTTCAGTCAAGCAAATCTTGAACAAGCCATGAACAAACTATAAGTTTTTCCTCTTATCTTTGTTCATGCTGCTTTGCATGGGTGGAATGACATAGACTGCTAAAGGTCTTATGGTATCCACTAAAGTTTCAGTGGAACACATGACTGGTTATCGACAAAGACTAAATTTGTAGTTTCCCTGGCAGCAGTGTGGTGTGACTATATGTTTAGTTTCTAGTGCTATGATTGGAAATAATAAATGCATCTTCCAGACTAGGTTCTTTAAACATTTCTGGGCTCCACTTCTCTTTCTCCCTTCCCTGGGGTAGAAATACAGATGTGGTACTGTTACCTATGCATAGGAGGACAAAACATTTTAGCAAAGATGTTTTGCATCTTAGCAGAGCAGTAAGATGGACAGAACCTGGAACTATGTACAGTCTTGTGAAGCAGAGATGCAGAGACGGTCTGCCTGCCTCTCTCTGTGATAAAAGAAAGAGGAAAAACCACCCAAACTATCATATTCTTAGAGCCCTTGCAATTTTGGATCTCTCTGTTACAAGCTTATCTGATACCTTGACTGATTCAGATCATATCTTTTAAAGATTCATAATTCAACCTTCCTTGATCTCATCCATCTCATGTATAAGACTTGTAAGCTATACCACAAAACTGGCAATCACATAAGGCTGTGTTTTATCATAATTAGTTCTGTCTGCTTGAGAGTAGAGGACTATGGTTGGCAGCTTCTAAGATGATCCACAATGATCCCCTCCTAGTTTCTTTGTGTAATCCTCATCCCTACCCCTTTGAATGTGGGCTGGACCTAGAATATACAGAATATTCTACATAACAGAATACGGCAAAAATGATTTTGAGATCAGGTTATTTATTAAGAGATTGTGGCTTACGTTTCAAATGGCTGCTCACAATCTCTTACCACCTGCTATGTTGTGAGGCACTGTATGCAGAGATCCATGTGGCAAAGTAATTAGGTAAGTTTCTAATCAATGCCAGAGAGGAACTGAGGCCCTGAGCCCAACAACCTGTAAGGAACTGAACTCTTGTCAACAACCATGTGATTGAGCTTGGAAAGAGATATTTTCCCAGTCAAGCCTTCAGGTGAGACTCCAACCTTGACCAATACAGGGCAGCCTTTTAAGACCTCAATGCAGCTAGGTGCACCTGCATTGCTCATCCACAAAAACTATAAAACAATAAATGTATAGTGTTTTAAATTGCTGTTTAGGGGGTAATTTGTTATGTAGCAATAGAGAACTAATATAGGGCCATATTTCATATTTCTTCTAAATTACATAGCACAGTGCCATATACCTAGTGGGTATTTAGAGAATTTGCTAGTTAATATTGCCCCAGCAATACTAACTAAATCATAAGCAAAGTGGTCCAAAGTATAATTTACCCACTGCTGAGGTTTTGTAGTAGCTCTCGGTAACACAAATTCCCTTGAGGAGCCACCAAAGATCTAATCAATTGGGAAATTTGAACAGCGGTAAACTTTAATCCTAAAATTAAATTAAAAATTTAATTAGGGTTAGTTTGGAAGCAATTTAACATATCAGCTAAAGTTAAATTAACATATTAGGTAGACCAGAATCCAAGTTTAGTATTATAAACATACATATCTAAGTATGAGTTATCTCACAAATATACAGACAAACCACAGAGCTGATAATCCATGCTAATACTCGGTAATGGAAAACGTACAAAGGAAAATATTTGGCTAAAGTCATCCTATGAAGAAAAGGGTAGTAATACATAAAAAGAAAAGTTTCTGTTGTTTAGAATATGAAGTTACTGCATACGTATCCCACATAGGGATTTAAACATTGTATAGATTAGCTTGGTAGACAAACTTCATTTCAGGGAAAATTCTGAATATATTACTGTATTACCTGTCTTATCGTGTCACCTTCCTGATTGCTAACTGTAATCATTTTATCTTCACCACCTAAAGCAAGCAGATTTTCTGCATTCCAACATCCACATGTGATTTTCTTTGTATGTTTTCCTGAAAAAGAGATGATTTTTGTACAGACACATGGGTTTCTCAAAAAAAATAAAAGATCTGTGGTGTCTAATCTGAACATTTAGGTAACATGACATGGATATTAAACAGACTAAGAATGTTAAATCTCATCAAAGCAGTTAGTGTCTAAGCAACTTATTTAAAAGTTTATTACCAAGCTACAGACCAATACAACAGCGTAGAAGAGCAGTACTATTTTTTTTTAACTTTTTATGTGGATATTCCGCTTCTCAACAAGTTTGTTTACTCCCCTTATGACTAACCCTGGAACAATGTCTCTAAGAGGCAAATCCCTAGGCACTCAAGCTATCTTTCCTAGACTCAGCTTTACAGTGTGGTAGACCGTTGGTATAAACAGATTCAACACTCACAGTTT
Organism: Suricata suricatta; assembly: GCF_006229205.1. Lineage (NCBI taxonomy): Eukaryota > Metazoa > Chordata > Mammalia > Carnivora > Herpestidae > Suricata > Suricata suricatta. The sequence goes on from NC_043700.1 coordinate 163,050,933, forward strand.
TGACTCTTCATGTAAAATTAGAGGACAAGATTTGTGATAATACTGAGGTGCAAATCTGAATGCACCCTAGTCAGGTTTTTGTTAAGAACTGAGTCACTTAACTAACTAGTAGGATATTAGCTAGAACCGCTGTGTTTCCAGGAAACTTTTTTGTTGAGGAATCTAGCCAGGGCAAAAACTGTATCTGGGGAGTGGGGGATTACATACTTGACCCTGTAGGCATTTGTTGAAGGTCCTAGCATAAATACTTGCGTCTTAAGATTAATTCCACAATGAGGAATAGAATGGTTAAGTATACATATTCTGGAGCCAGACTGCCCGGACTTGAAGCTTGGCCCCACCCCTGACTGTAAGCTATTTAACATTTCTATGCCTTAGTCACATGCTCATAAATTGGGGATTACAGTAGGGCCAGTCTCACAGAGCTGAGGATGGATGAAATGAGTTCAAGCACTTGGAAGAATGCCAGGCATATGGAAAGTGCTGTATAAGTTTAGCTATTTTAGCTGCTTTTGAGAGCAGAGAACACACTAGTTTTATTCTTTCTACCCCTTACAGAACTTAATACAGTACCTATGCAGGAACTACGTTCTAAGTAAGTAGTTACTAAGTGACTGAGGCAGGAGTGGGCCAGGTGTGGTAGAGGCTCAGCGAGGAGGACAGTGTGGCTGGAGCAGGGGAAGTGAGAAAAGAGTATGCAATGAAATCAGAGAGTCTGCAAGCGCCAGGTCATGCAGGTCTTGGAGTCCACTGTGAGGACTCTGGCTTTGACGCCAGGTCACATGGAGGGCCATTGGAAATGTCCGAGCAGAAGGCTCACTCTGGCCCCTAGGTTGAGAATATGCAGTTGTGGGGCAAAAGCTGAAGCAGGGAAACAAGAGATGGCAGAAATTCAGTGGAAGATGTTCGAGTCTCACACACTGTGGAACAGGAGAGGTGGTGAGAAGAGGCTGGATTCGGGAGATATCTGAAGATACAGCCTATAAGATTTTCTGGCAAATTAGATACGGAGGGTATGAGACAGAGGAAGAGTCAGGGATGATGCTAAGGGTTAGCCCGAAGATCTTAAAGGATAGGATGTCGCCAATGGTGAGAGGGATAGCTATGGGTCGAAAGGGTTTTGAAGATACTAAATTTGAAGTATTTATTAGATTTCTGATGAGAGATGTTGAGTAAGCAGTTGGCTATCAGAGTCTACAGATTGGAAGAGATAAATGTGGGAGTGGTCAGGATACAGATGGCATTGCCAGAGCACAGAAGTGAAGGGAGCGTTCAGAGGAGACACTGAGATGTAGGAGTTTACTGATTATAAATTAATGGTACATTGGAATTGGGCCCAGAGAGATGGGCTTTAGGAGGGGGAAAAAGAGTGCACGAAGAGAGATGGGAAAATGTCACAGACAAACTCCTTTCTATATTCCCGAAAGGGAGAAGAAAATCTCTCCCTCCTCCTTCCTGTATACCTCAAAGCCTCTTTGCTTGCAGTGATCAGAACTCAGGTTGGCCTTAACATCAAGAACAGTTTACATGCTTTGTGCGCCTACTTAAAGTGTTCTGGGCACTTTACATGTACGTACTTATATACGTAATACTGATTCACAGATACTCTAGTATGGTAACTAGGGTCTGAACCAGGTTATTGGGACACTTGCAATATTTAATTAAACTGTAGTAAATGGGGGCGCCTGGGTGGCTCAGTCGGTTAAGCCTCCAACTTTGGCTCAGGTCAGATCTCACGTTCGTGTGTTCGAGCCCCGCGTCGGGGGGCTCAGAGCCTGGAGCCTGCTTCCAGTTCTGTGTCTCCTTCTCTCTCTGCCCCTCCCCCTCTCATGCTCTGTCTCTGCCTGTATCAAAAATAAATAAAACATTAAAAAAAAATTTAAACTGTAGTAAATGAACTTCATGTATATAAGAACCAAGCAATGTGAAAACTGCCTGTATCTAGTCTAGTTGAGGAAACAAATCAGTGTAAGATGAAACAAGGTAACAGAGTTTAGTTACTGTGAAATGCCGACAGATCATGCTACCATGTAGCAGCGACCTGGAGTGGAGAGGCTGGGATTTAGGACAGAGAGTTCTTTAAAAGAAGGCAGAGTCACAAATCATAGCCAACTCTCACCTGGCATCTATTATATATTTTACTAAAGACACAATTAACCTGAATCTCTTTAGGCCCAATTTGCAGTTAGTAAACGACTGAGAACAGACTCAATATTCATACCAAATACAAAGATCACATATAAAATCATGAACATATGACAAATACCTGACACAAAATAATCATGCTTTAATTATTTTTGTATACATCAACTGTCAAAATTTTGGGAGCCTATAAATTAATGGTAAATTAATCCCATACAGATGAATTGGGAGATTAAAAAATGCCTAAGTGAAGTCAAATAGACAATTTTGTTTTTTATAACTCAAAATAGCTTGTTTAGTTTTTCAAATGGATCAGTGACAGTACCTTTTAGCTGGAGTATTAAAAATATTAATATTAAAGGCAGGCATATGTCTGAAAAAAATGGAAATGATTTAGTGTCCTTAATTGAAAGGCACTTTCTCAGGCATTCTGCAGGCACTCTTCTCTTGAGGGTTTCATTTCTTCCTTAGCAGTAAATTATAATTCTTCTGGCCACCTGGGTATAATTAAGTCCACTAGTTTCACCATTCACCAGCATGATGTGACAATAATTAAGAATAGGTCCTTTCTTCTTGGGTGTTTAGAGGGCAGATGCAAGTGACCAGAGACTGGGAATCAAAGAGCCTGAACCAAGAATGTCAAACAAGGAACAAACACCCTCTAGTCATGTACCCCGAGGCGAATGTAACTCACAGTGCTTAAGTGGGCTAACTTGGTGTCTGGAGAGAGTAAGAGGTCAGAATTAATATCTAGTTATGTTCTCACCAAACAGTCACCAAATGTTTTAGTCCATCTACCAATGCATTGGTGTGAAGATGAGCTATTTCATGTCTGCAGTTCTCAATCTGAGTGACAAAGGGACAAATGGAAGCCATCCTATTAATGTCCTGGTGTCCAAGGGCACAGGTTGACCTTAGAGAGACCTTTCTATGGGGACTGGGTAATTCTTAGGAGACAGTGAAGGGTCTTGAAGTTCAGCTAGATACAAGGCATGACGAGGCAAGTTTCCCTACGAGGTCATCCCCCTTGCAATATCAGAAAAATCTACCACACTAAAATATTACATTTACGTAAAGCATCTCAAGTATTTAGCAGTGTTTCCAGCTATAACCTACCCAGAACAGGAATCTTTCGAGATGTCTGACGATTATAAATAAGCAAATTTCCTTTAACAGTTCCAACGGCCAGGAAACTTCCAATTTTTGACCAAAGAAGGAAAGACATTTGATCCCTATAACATGAAGATATAAATTACTAAAAAAATTCACAATTATAACCTCAAAATAATCTTTTAAAAAGTATTTCATGAATAATTTTAATATCTACTTAGAAGTTGAAGTACAAAATCACAACTTAATGCTTTAGAACAAAAACTAAGTGCTAAATATATTTGGAGATGTTAAAAGATGCTCTTATAGTCAGAACTACAAATTCAGTGCAGACCTATGAATATGTAATAAATAAAACATGTCATGATGGAACCTCAAATTTCATTAAGATGACTCATGATGAGATGGTTTAATCAGTCTAATGATAGTTGTAAATGTGGTAAAAATCTTAATGGATGATGGCACCTCATGCTTTTAAAAAAGTAGGTCCAAGAACACAACATATTAAACTGGAAACATTGACAATTCATCACCATATATAAAACATATATTTTCCAACTCTGTCACTTTTTAAAGTTTTTATTTAAGTTCCAACTAGTTAACCACAGTGTAATATTAGCTTCAGGTGTGCAATTTAGCGATTCAACACTGGAATCTATCACTCAGTGTTCCCCGTAACACTGCACTCCTCAGTCCTCATAACCTATCTCACGCACCCACCGGGCACCTCCCCTCTGGTAACCATCAGTTTGTTCTCTGTAGTTAAGAGCTTGTTTCTTCGTTTGCCTCTCTCGCTTTTCTTGTTTTGCTTGTTTTGTTTCTTAAATTCCATATATGAGTGAAATCATATGGTATTTGTCTTTCTCTGATTTCTTTTGCTTAGCATTATATTCTCTGGCTCCATCAATGTCACTGCAAATCGCAAGACTTCATTGTTTTTTATGGCTGAGTAATATCCCATTGTGTTTATGTAGATGCATACATACATACCACGTCTTCTTCATCCACTTATCAATGGACAGAACTTATACTGTTTCCATAATTTGGCTATTGTAGAAAATGTTGCTATAAATATCAAGGTGCACATATCCCTTTGATTTAGTGCTTTTGTATTCTTTGGGTAAATACCTAAAGTAGTATGATTGAAGAATCATAGTGTAGTTCTAATTTTAACTTTCTGAGAAACCTGCATTCTATTTTCCACAGTGGCTACACCAGTTTACATTCCTACCAATAGTTCCCATTTCCCCACATCCTCACCAATGCCCACTGATTTTTATTTTAGCCATTCTGACAGGTGTGAGGTGATAGGTCATTATAGTTTTGATTTGCATTTCCCTGATGATGAGTGATGAACACCTTTTCATGTGTATATTGGCCATCTGTATGTCTTCTGCCTATTTTTTAATCAGATTGTTTATTAGGTGTTGGATATAGTTTATAAGTGCTTTATATAGTTTGGGTATTAACCCTTTATTGGATGTCATTTGCAAATACCTTCCTCCATTCTATAGGCTGCCTTTAGTTTTGTTGCTTATTTCCTTCACTGTGCAGGAGCTTTTTATTTTAATGTAGTCCCAAGAATTTTTTTATTTTGTTTCCCTACTTTTAGGAGACATTAAGAAAGAAGTTGCAGGGTGCCTAGATAGGTCAGTTGGTGAAGCATTGACTTTTTTTTATATAAATAATTTTTTTCAGTTTATTACTGAGAGAAAGAGAGAGAGGGAGGGAAAGGGAGATGGAGAGGGAGAGGGAGACGGAAAGACAGAGAGAGAGACGGAGTCACAGAGAGAGAGAGAGAACATGAACGAACAGCTGGGGAGGAGCAGAGAGAGAAGAAGACACAAAATCTGAAGCAGGCTCCAGGCTCTGAGCTAACAGCATAGAGTCTGATACAGGGTTCAAACCCACAGACCAGGAGATAATGACCTGAGCTGAAGTCAGACACTTAACTGACCAAGTCACCCAGGTGCCCCTAAGTGTCTGACTCTTGATTTAGGCTCAGGTTGTGATCTCATGGTTGTGAGATTGAGCCCCATGTTGGGCTATAGGCTGGGTGTGGAACCTGCTTGAGATTCTCTCTCTCCTCTTCCCTCTGCCCTTCTCCGGTGCTTGCTTGCTCTCACTCTCTTAAATAATAATAAAAAAAAGTTGCAACAGTAGATGTCAAAGAAATTACTGCCTGTTCTGTCTTCTAGGACGCTTACATTTTCAGGTTTCACATTTAGGTCTTTAATCCATTTTGAATTTATTTTTGCATATGGTATAGGAAAGTTGTCAAGTTTTATTCTCTTGCATGTTGCTATCCAAGTTTTCCCAACACTGTTGGTTGAAGAGACTGTCTTCTTCCCACTGGACATTTTTTCCTGCTTTGTTGAAGACTAATTAATCATATAATTGTTTGTTTCTGGACTTTCAATTCTGTTCCACTGATCTATGTGTATTTTTTGTGCCAGTGCCATACTGTTTTGATTACTACAGTTTCATAGTATAACTTGAAGTCCAGAATTGTGATGCCTCCAGCTTTGCTTTTCTTTTTCAACTTTCTTTGGCTGTTCAGGATCTCTTGTGGTTCCATTCAAATTTTAGGATTGTTCATTCTAGCTCTGTGAAAAATGCTGGTGGTATTTTGATATAGAGTGCATTAAATGGAGATTGCTTTGGGCAGTATGGGCATTTTAACAATATTTTTTCTTCCAATTCATGAGCATGGAATGTTTTTCTATTTCTTTGTGTCATTTTCAATGTCTTTTGTAAATGTTCGATAGTTTTCAGAGTACAGGTCTTTCATCTCTTTCCTTATGTTTATTTCCAGGTGTCTAGGATTTTGGTGCAATTTTAAATGGGACTGATTCCTTAATTTCTCTTTCTACGGCTTCATTATTGGCGTACAGAAATGCGACAGATTTCTGTACATTGATTTTGTATCTGGCAACTTTACTGAATTTGTGTATCTGACAGTTTTTTGGTGGAGTATTTCAAGTTTTTTATACATAGTACCTTGTCATCTGCAAATAATGGAAGTTTTACTCTTTCCCTATTGATTTAAATGCCTTTTATTTTTTGTTGCTGTTCTCTGATTTCTGTGACTAGGACTTCAGTACTATGTTGAATAAAGTGGTGAGAGTAGGGATGCCTTTGTGGCTCAGTTGGTTAAGCGTCCTACTTCATCTCAGGTCATGATCTCACAGTCCATGGGTTTGAGCCCCACATTGGGCTCTGTACTGATAGCTCAGAGCCTGGAGCCTTCTTTGGATTCTGTGTCTCCCTCTCTCTCTGCCCCTTTCCTATTCGAGCTCCATTTCTGTCTCTCAAAAATTCTGTGTCTCCCTCTCTCTCTGCCCCTTTCCTATTCGAGCTCCATTTCTGTCTCATTGAAAAAATTTTTAAAAAGTGGTGAGAATATACATCCTTGTCTTGTTCCTGACTTTAGGAGAAAGACACTCAGTTTTTCCCCACAGAAGAGGATGTTAGCCATCTGTATGGGATGTGGGTTTTTCATATATGGCCTTTATTATGTTGAGGTATGTTTCCTCTAAGCCTACTTTGTTGAGGGATTTTACCATAAATGGATGTTGTTCTTTTTCAAATGCTTTTTCTGCATCTATTGAAACAACCATATGGTTCTTATTGTTTTTATTGATGTGATATATCAAATTGATTGATTTGCAAATACTACCCTTGCAACCCAGGAACAGTTCCTACTTGATCATGGTGAATAATTTTTTTTTTAGTGGATTGTTGAATTCAGTTAGCTAGTATTTTATTGAGAATTTTGCAGCCATGTTTATCAGGGATACTGGCCTATAGTTCTCTTCTTTAGTGGAGTCTTTATCTGGTTTGGGTATCAAAAGAATGTTGGCCTCATAGAATGCACTTAGAAGTTTTCCTTCCTCTTCTATTTTTTTGAAATAGTTTGAGAAGGACTAGGCAATAAGTCCTCTTTAAATGTTTTGTAGAATTTGCCTGTGAAGCTTGGACTTTTGTTGTTGGGAATTTTTTAAATTACTGATTCAATTTCTTTGCTGGTTATCAGTCTGTTCAAGTTTTCTATTTCTTCCTGTTTTGGTTTTGGGTAATTTATATTTCTAACAATTTAACCATTCTTCTTGCTTGTCTAATTTGTTGGCATAGTTTTTCATAATATTCTTACACTTGTTTGTATTTCTGTGGTGTTAGTTATTATTTCCCCTCTCTCATTTGTGATTTTACTTATTTGAGCCCTTTCTCTTTTCTTTTTGATAACTTTGGCTGAAGGTTTATAAATTTTATTGATTTTTCTCACAGAATCAGCTCCTGCTTCCACTGGTCTGTTTCACTGTTGTTGTTGTTGTTGGTTTTTTTAGTTTCCGTATCATTTATTTCTGCTCTAATCATTATTCTTTCTTTCTACTGGCTTTAGGCTTCATTTATTGTTCTTTTTCTAGCTTCCTTCAGGTGTAAGGTTAGGTTATTTAAGATTTTTCTTGCTTCTTGAGGTATACCTGTATTGTTATATACATTCCTTTTAGGACCACTTTTGCTGCATCCCAAAAAGTTTTGGACCATCATGTTTTCATTTTCATTTGTTTCCATGTACTTCTTTATTTCTTCTTTTGTTATTATTACATTATTTAGTAGCATGTTACTTAACCTCCATGTATTAAAAAAATTTTTTTTAATGTTTTATTTATTTTTGAGACAGAGAGAGACAGAGCATGAGCAGGGAGAGGCAGAGAGAGAGGGAGACACAGAATCAGAAGCAAGCTCCAGGCTCTGAGCTGTCAGCCCAGAGCCCAATGCGGGGCTTGAACCCACGAACTGTCAGATCATGACCTGAGCTGAAGTTGGAGGCTTAACCGACTGAGCCACCCAGGTGCCCAACCTCCATGTATTTGTTGTCTTTCCAAATTTTTTCTTGTGCTGACTTCTAGTTTCACAGCATTGTGGTCAGAAAAGGTTCATGGTAAGACTTCAGTCTTCTTGTATATGTTGAGGCCGTTTTGTGACCTAATACATGATCTACTCTGGAGAATGTTCCACGTGCACTCAAAAGAATATGTATTTTGCTATTTTAAGATAGAATAATCTGAGTATGTCTGTTAAGTACTTCTGGTCATTCAAAGCCATTGTTTCCTTTTGGATGTTTTGTTTAGATGATCTGTCCATTGGGACACTTGGGTGGCTCAGTTGGTTGAGTGTCTGACTTCAGCTCAGGTCATGATCTTGCAGCTCATGAGTTTGGGCCCACGTTGGGCTCTGCACTGGCAATACAGGACCCACTTGGATTCTCTGTGTTCCTCTCTCTCTCCCCCTCTCCCACATAAAAAAATTTTTTAAATGATCAATTGATGTAAGTGGGGTGTTAAAGTCCCCTCCTATTATTGTATTATTATTGATTAGTTCCTTTATGTTTTTTATTGTTTTATATATTTATATGCTTTCGTGTTGGGTGCATAAGTATTTATACTTGTTAAATCTTATTGGATTGTCCCCTTTATTATTATATAGTGCCCTTCTTTGTCTCTTGTTACAGTCTTTGTTTTAAAGTCTAGTTTGCCTAGAGGCGCCTGGATGGCTCAGTCAGTTAAGCACCCAACATCAGCTCAGGTCATGATCTCCTGGTTCAGGAATTCAAGCCCTACGATGGGCTGTGTGCTGACAGCTCAGACCCTGCAGTCTGCTTTGGATTTTGTGTTTTCCTTTTCTCTGCACCCCACCCCCAATCATGCTCTGTCTCTATTTCTCAAAAATAAATAAAGTCTAGCTTGTTTGATATAAGTATTGCTATTCTTTGTTTTGACATCCATTTGCAAGATAAGTATTTCTCCATCCCCTCACTTTTAATCTGTAGGTATGTTTAGGTCTAAAATGAGTCTCTTGTATGCAGCATATAGATGAGTCTTGCTTTTTATCCATTGTGATATCCTATGTCTTTTTTTCTTAATGTTTATTTTGAGAGGGTGTACACGTGCAAACAGGGGAGGGGCAGAGAGAGAGAGAGAAGAATCCAAAGTAGGCTCCATGCTGTTAGCACAGAGACTGATGTGGGGCACAAACTGCAAGATCATGACTTGAGCCAAAGTCAAGAATTGGATGCTTATCTGACTGAGATACCCAGCTGCCCCATGACATCCTATGTCTTTTGATTGGAGGGTTTAGTCCACTTACATTCACAGTAATTTTTGATAGGTGTGTTATTTATTGCCATTTTATTACTTGTTTTGTGGTTGTTTCTGGAGTTTTCTCTGAATCTTTGTCTCTCCATTTTTCACGTTTTGTTGATTTTTGTTAGTGATCTATTCAGATTTCTTTATGTTATTAGTGGTGTTTGATATACTATTATTAGGTTTGCATAAAACCTCTATTGCAAATAGCAGTCTACAGTGAGTCGATGGTTGATTACATTTAAACTCATTTGTTTTTTCTTCTCCTCCCCAAGTTTTAGGCATATGTTATTATATTTTATATCTTTTTTTGTTAGTTCCTTGACTGTTTTGGTTTTTTTTACAGAAATAGTTATTTTTACTGTTTTTGTGCTTCCTGCCTTTATACAACCACTTTTGGATTCTCCTTTCCATTCAAAGAGTCCCTTAAGTATTTCTCACTGGGCTGGTTTAGTTGTCATGAACTCCTTTAGTTTTCTTTGGGAAATTTTTATCACTCGTATTTTAAATGATAGACTTGCTGGACAAAGAATTCTTGGCTGCATTTTTCTCATACAGCATGTTTAAAAAAAAAAAAAAAAAAAAAGCTCTGTCAGCACAGAGCCTGATGTGGGGCTTGAACTTCTACACTGAAAGATCATGACCTGGGCCGAAGTCTGACATTTAACTGATAGAGTCACCCAGGCACCCCTCCTTTTCAGCACTTTGAAGATATCAGGCACTCCCCTGTAGCTTGCCAAATTTCTGTTGAAAAAGTCTTCTGCTAGCCTTATGGTTTTTTTCTTGCAAGTTAAGGGCTTCTTTTGTCTTACTGCTTTTTATATTTTTTCTTTATCATTATATTTTGCAATTTAATTACAGTATGTCTTGGATTAGGCCTGTTTTGGTTGGTTCTGATGGGAGTTCTCTGTGCCTTCTGGATCTAGATGTCTGTTTCCTTCCCCAGATTAGGCAAGTTTTCATCTATTTCTTCAAACCCATTTTTGCCTCCTTTTGTCTCTTTTCTTCTTCTGGGACTCCTATAATGGGAATGTTATTACATCTGATGGAGTCACTGAGATCCCTAAGTCTGTTACCATGTTGTAGAATTCTTTCTTTTTGATCAGCTTCATTACTTTCCATTACTTTGTCTTCTAGGTCATTAATTTGTCCCTCTGGGCCTTCCAGCCTACTGTTCATTGCATCAAGTGTGTTTCTAAACTCATTTATTGTACTCTTCATCTGATTCTTTTTTTTAGCTATTTTGTCTCTGTGGGAAGGGTCTCACTGATGTCTTCTTTTTCAAGCCCAGAGTGTATCCTTATGACCGTTGCTTTAAATTCTCCATCAGGGATGTTATTTTGTATCTATTTCACTTAGATCTCTGGCCGTGGCCTTCTCTTGTTCTTGAGATAAATTCCCTGTCTTCTCATTTTTTCTAAGTCTCTGCCTTTTGTGTGCTATTAAAGCCAGTTATATCTCCTGCTCCTGAAAGTAATGGCCTTATAAAGAAGACATCATGTAGCACTCAGTGCCTGGCACTTCAGGAAATGCCTCCAGTGTGTATGCATGCACAGTGCTGTTGTGTTTTGGCTACCCTATCCCTCAGTGAGTCGTGTGCAGAGGCTCTCCTTGCCTGCTATGCACAATGTTTGGTGTCTGACCTGATGTGTCAAGTTTAGTCTGGTTGGGAAACATGGTATGAGCAGGGGTTTGTGTTGGTCTTCTGGGGCAGTGGCCTGCCACACTGGGACTGAGGTAAGTGAGACTGTGAAAAGCAGTTCCACTGAAGCACAGGAGATGCTCAGTATAAGCAAGTAGGCAGCCAGTGTCCATGCTGTGCTGCTTCCACAGGGGACTCTGTGTTTATGCTGTGGGGCAGGGGAGAGAAATGGCGCTGACCAGCTCCTTTGTTCCTGGAGAGGTGTCTCTGTGAATGCTGTCTCTCAGGGACATGCTCTAAGAAGAGCAAATGATCTCCTAATTACATGGCTCTGTCTCTCTTCAGATTGCTGTTTCCACACTGTATGCCCTGGGTTGTCTCAAGGAGCCGGGCAGTGCTCTCCAGGCTCCATCCTATGAAACCTGCTGACCTGAAAACTCCAGGCTTTAAGCCCCACTGGTTGTAAGAACTCATGAAATTCGGCCCTTCACATTTTCCAAGCCAATGGTTTTGGGGAAATCTTCTCCTTGTGCATTCCCCTGTATTCTCCTCTCTCAGTTGTCCTTCTCCACAGCCACGCTCCTTCCCCTCCACAGCTGCCAGGATCCGCTTCGCCACTAAACCATGTCTCCACACTTCTTATCTTCTTCAATATGGCCTCTTCTTTCCCTTTAGTTACAGTCTGTTCTGTCAGTCTTTAGGTCCATTTCTGGGGTATTAAGGATGGTTTGATAGTTATCTAGCTCTATTCATGGAACGAGGTGAGCCTAGGGTTCTCCTACTCTGCTGCTATCTCTCTGTCTCTCCCAACTCTGTCACTGTGAAGAGTAGCTCACTCTGAAACCTCACAACTCTGAGATGATGTGAGGAAATGGATTTGTGGAAAGATACACAGCAAAGGCAGACACACACCAGTCAGAAACACCGGGGATTAATTTTGCTTTTTTCTTCAGGAGAGGGTGTGGTCTCACTGCTGCTGAATTTGGTTCAAGAACCAGTACTTGATGTTTATAAATATCCTCTTGAATGGAAGAACAGAAAGTAATTCAGATCTTTCTGAAAAGTGATGCATACCCCAAGTGTAAAAGGACAGAGCAAGAAATGTTAAGACTCTATGATGGGTGGATGATATTGACGGCGAACGCATACCTCATGAGTCAATTTGGAAGGAAAGGAGAAATGTGCTACGGTCACCTTTGGTCTTATTCTGCGTGACCACCTTGCTTCCTCTGGGTTATTATTCCTTGATAAACTGGAAATTTATAGTCTTATCTTATAGAACGTGTGTGGCCTACGTGCATGCCACGTGACACCATGAGGCCGGTGTTACTACTATACTCACTCTATATAAAATAAGAAATGAGATTTAGAGAGAGGGTAAGCAACTTGTTCAAAGCTTAACTGCCAAGTTTCAGTTGTAAATAAATGTTTCTTTTCCATATGTTAAAATGGTTTCTGTTTTAGCAGACCTCTGTAACTTACTCTGCTTGCCCAGTAGATTCTCCATTTGGGAACTGTCCCACCCTTCATCCTACTCATCAGCTGCTGGGATTTTCAATCCCATGGCCCTGCCTACCCTACTCAGAGACCTCTTAAGTAACCGGGTGGACATGGGCGATGTGATGAGACATGCTCCTCACTTCGGCATCACTTGCTGTGGATGATATAAGTCAATAGCTCGCAGTAGCCATGGAAACAGTCTGACTTAGCACAAGTCAATACAGAGAAAGGAAGAGCTAAGAGATAGAGTGTTGATTGCATCAGTAGAGCCCCTAGATCCAAGCATCCCTGCGGCCAACCCCATCTCCAGGTTTTTCAGATGTTTTGTCTCATCTTTGTACATTAGTCTGTTCCACAGAAAGCAACTTTTTAAGAAGCTATTTATATTTTGCAATTATAACAAATTTACTCTAATTGAGCAAAATCAATAGGATTGTTATATGTAACAATAAAAAAAGAAATAAGCTTTCTTTCATAATAACTCACAAATGCATTTTTATAATGATAGCAGTAAGTACTGTTCAATACAAATAATCATATTTCTTTTTTTTCTCTTTTTTTGAGAGAGAGCCCGCGTGCATGCACACAAGCTGGGGAAGAGTACAGAGAGGAAGACAGAGAATAAAAAGCAGGCTCCATGCCATCAGCACAAAGCCTAACACAGGCTCAAACCCATGAACCATGAGATCACGATCTGAGCCAAAACCAAGAGTTGAACACCCAAGTGCTCCCAAACAATCACACTCCCAAGTGAAGATTTAAAATAAAAAAGTTCTTCTTACCTCATACCACTGTCTAACTGGCTGGTTTTATTTGCGTTGGCGTCCCACAGATAAATGCAACTGGATTTCTCCGCGATCACTGCTAGGATATCTCCATCTTTATCCCAGTCCATAGCGACACAGTTACTTTAAAAAAAGAAAGCAAAATATCATCATACATTTTCTTAAAGCTGGGGAAAGGAATTTAAAAATCTACTTGTGACTTTTATCTGTAGCAAGGACAATGAACTTTGAATAGGTCACAAACTTTCTAAAGTGAGAAATACAACTCACTGTTTGTTGCTGAGATAACACTAAGTTAAATTTTTTGTTGTCATTGAGGGGATGAGAAGAATTTAAATTCTATTTTAAATATAATTTATATATACTACATTAAATATAATTACACATAGTAAGTTAGCAGATTTTTCTTAGATCTTATAAAGAACCTGGCCTTTTGGTAAAAAAAAACTCACCAAGTACCTTTACAAAGGAATTACATCTGGAATCAAGAGGTAATTTGTATGACCAAGTATTGAAAGGTTATTTCAGATTTGGGGAGAAAAAGAAAGTGCTGATAAAAATTGTAGTTGTATCTAGATAAATTGTCTATAAAACAGATCAAGGTTTTATAGATGTGAGATTGCAAATAATGGAAAAACTAGATTTTGAAGTGGTAAGAAATGTTACTTTCATTTTATATTAGAATAGAGTAAGAGTGATTTGATTAAAATGACAAAAGAGTTATAAATAGGAAAGGCTTTTTAAAAATGTTACAATTGAAAATTATTCCAAAGTGTTTATTATAATTCAAAAACTTCCCTGAGGATTTGCTTTTCCTTCTCTGCTGCTATTTTCCATTTCGGGACTCTGCTCTGGCATATTGGCTAAGCCATCCCCAGCTTTATAGTTAAGAAGTTAGGAGTTATTTTGATCATTTTATTCTTCAAAATTAATTTTCTCTAACATTTTCAGAGATTTGGGGCGTTTCAGAGAGGGAAGCTTTCAAATTTTTGATAAAATCATCTAACAATTAAAGACAATATATAAAGCTATTTTATTTATTTGCAGATCCTCTGTCAGTTGAATCAACTATGATAAATAGAGCAAAAGAATTCAGAGGTAAAAAAATAAAAATATGGCCACTGTATGACCAAAATAGAGGTCGGAGAGATCATGCAAAAGTCTTATACAATTTACTCAAATAAGTTCCTTACTAAGTGCCTTTTTGTTTTTAGGCATAATTACAACTACCTTGACTTCAGTTTTCCATAACACAGAACAAAAAGCAACAATTAAGAGGTAATGGTGGGGCCCCTGAGGGGCTCCATGGGCTAAGCCTCCGACTTCGGCTCAGGTCAGGATCTCAACATTCTGTGAGTTGGAGCCCCGCATAGGGCCCTGTGCTGACAGCTCAGAGCCTGGTGCCTGCTTCTGATTCTGTGTCTCCCTCTCTCTCTGCCCTCCCCAGCTCATGCTCTGTCTCAAAAATAAATAAAAACATTAAAAAAAAAAAAAGAGGCAATGGTAAATGCCAAAATGGTGGCATCAGGTGGGTGGGGCAGAGCAGGAGGTGGGAAAGGCTATCAGAGACCAACGAAAATAAAACATGCTTCTTTGCAATGATGGTGGCAATAAACCACAGAAAACAGACATGAATTTAAAAGGCATGGCAGCATAAGACCATTTAGATGAGGAACTCTACACACTTAATAACGATCAAGACTGTCAATGAAATAATACAGGTAATTTACACAGAATCATTAAAAATGCTTAAGTTATATTTTGTGTAATCTAGAATGATTTCCTAAAAACAGACTGTCTTGGTCATCTAAAAAGTATGTGGAGGTTACTGGAGGGGTTGTGGAAGGGGGGAAGAGCTAAATGGGCAAGGGGCATTAAGGAATCTACTCCTGAAATCATTGTTGCACTATATGCTAACTAACTTGGATGTGAGTTTAAAAAAATAAATTAAAAATAAATAAAAACTTTAAAAAAGTAAAAAAAAAAATTATGTGGAAAGTCACTATTTTCCAACAAATTATAGGGATTTGGGTTCATCTTCTTGGCCTATACAGACACAGACACACACAATACACACACACACGAAGGCTTGCTTATAATTAAATAAGAATTCATTCATATGGACTTATTTATAATTATACCTTAAAGCCTCCCTGTGAATGTATGCAGGTTATAAATATCAACTCTAACTCAGATGCTATATGTTTACATGTTTACCAGCAACTTATGTATAAAAAAATCCCTTTGCAAATAAAAAAGCAAAGGAGGGATACAGATCATCTAGATATGTTGTAAAATTCTCCTTGTTTATAGTTCTAAGGCATTGCTGTTTTTATCTTTTAGGAAACAAAGCGTGGAAAAGTTTCTGACCCACCTCTGTACTTACCCAGGTAAGTTAATTTCACTTCTTTTCTGACCATGGCGATCAAAGATTTTCACAATATGATCAGCTCTAAAAGCAATTAGAAGACAAAAATATAACTCAAGTGTTTCTTTTTATTTATATACATTAAAAGAATTGAGCTGCTGTCAAGTGATTTCAGTGTTCTCTCATGACAGTTTCATAATTTGTATCTACAAAGTTATTACCAGGGAAAAGATTTTATGAACTGTGATTTTTTTTAAGTTTATTTATTTATATTTGAGAGAGAGAGAGAGACAGCGAGCCAGGGAGGGGCAGAGAGAGAAAAGGAGAGAGAGAGACAATCCCAAGCAGGCTTTGCACACTCAGTACAGAGCTCAATTCAGGCTCAAACTCACGAACTGTGAGATCATGACCTGAGCGAAAACCCCAAGAGCCTGATGCTTAGCTGACTGAGCCACCCAGGTGCCCCTGAACTGTGATATCAATGAAGGAGAATTTATTACTTTTCCCACTGTACAACCATCAGACAAGAACTTCTACTAAATAAATGGTGTGGCACTACAGGCATACAGGCATCTGAAGTCAGGATGATTTACTTAAATTAGTATTCGTGGATTTCTTACCCTGTTACTGCAAGGTAGTTCCCGGATGTTTTCTGCCAGGTGAATTGTATTGGTGCGCCAAACCAAGTCTTTTCTAACAGTGAGAAAACACGCTAAAAAGACAAACGCAATTTTTTTATTTTCAAATCATACAATTAAGGGCTGGTCAAAGACACCAAACCATGATCATGAAAACAGTAGAATTCAGGATGGTAAAGGCTTATTGTTAGAGCTTATCCAGAAAAAGTCAATAATAGAACAAACAAAATGACTAATCAGATCAACCAACCAACCAACCCAAAAACTTACACAATTTGGTTGTTAAAGACCTTAGTACATAGCAAGCATTTATTATAAAATTTGGTTTTAAATGTTTTGGACATTAATTTTATGAAAATTATAATTTTAATGTTTGATATGTTAAAGAGTAAAATAACTTAAATTTAAATTTAGCTAATAATCAGTGGTATGGAGTTTTTAAACTTAACAAAAATACCATTTAAAAAATCTTAACCATGATAAAAATACAAAATGTCTATACTTCATTCAAAATTATTTTCTTCCTTTACCCATTAGTTATATGTACTTCATCATTAAGTGCTTAAATTTGCTATTAGGTGGACAATGTATCAACTGAAAAGTCTTTCTTTTCGCTTAGTCAAGAACTGGGGAACCACAGGTGGACTTTAAATTTTATTGAAATGTAGGTAGTCTGAAGTTAGATGTGTTGTAAATATAGAATACAGACAGTTTTTGGAGAATGAAAAATATGAACTATCTCATTGATATTTCATACCGATTACATATTGAGACAATATTTTGGATATACTACATAAAATACATTATTAAAATTAATCTTACCTGTTTCTTTTAAAACATTCTAATGTGGCTACTAAAATTTTTAAATTACACTGGCTCACATTAAATTTATATCAAACAATATTGATCTAAAATGATTAGGAACATGAGCTTGAATGAAAAAATTAGATTTTAATATTAGGTTAAATTATAGACAATTAGGTCAAATGATATCTAGGCATATGAAGTTTAGATACTACAGCTGGCTTGGCAAGCCTAGTGGCCACATGAAACTCATCCAATGCTCAAAACTAAACACCAATTAGTAGGCATTTGGTATCTTAAATAGATAAATCCACCTCTACTGAAAACAGGTGCACCTCTGTACTCACAGGTGCATCACATATCGTGGAGCAGGAAAACACCTGGGGGGGAGCATAAAGGTATCTTTTGCAATTTTTGTGACAACATGGCCCTAGAACCCCTTTATGCAAGTGACGGATCCTTAAATTTCATTAGCTTCATGGTAGCGCTCTTCTGGCTGCGATCTTACATATTATTTTTCTTCAGTGGTGCTAAATATACCTGCTCCATATACAGTACACAGAAAAAATGCTAGCTTCAAGACCAGAAAACCCGGTTTAAATTTTGCTTTTTACTTACTAGCTGAAGGGCTTAATTAAAGCAAGCCGTTTAAATTGCCTCAAGCACAAAATTCTCAATTGTAAACCAGGAATAGTATCTTCTCCCTTCTGATACTTTATAAATTGTGAAGTGCTTTAGAAATGTTATGATTACTGGCATGTCAATTCCAATTGCCTCGCTAATAGCCACGAGGAATCATTAAAACTTAATTACTTTTTAAACTGAGCTATCCATTTCTTGCTAGAGGAGTATCGCTGTAGTAAAGTGGAAGGGTGAGTCGGCTGCAGCCAGTGACGTGGGACTGAGCTCACTCAAAACACAAACCTAGGAACGGTGCGTGCAGGGAATGATGCTCTCGACTGAAACCTGCGTGTGCAAGGGCAGATTTCTCCGTGAATAATGTACATTAGCCACGGAGTGATTTCTACATTAGATCAGTCACTGGCAATACAATTTGACATTCTTTCAGAAGCTTTTTACTCTTTTAAAGGCGATGAGCAACGGCTTGCCAGAGGTTCAGCTGCAGGAAAAAAGCAGGAGCTTTTGACACCCGATCCAGTCAATTTCACTGCGACCCTCCAAACACAGACCGCTCTTTCCGCGGCGCGAAGTTGCGAGTCTCTTCTGATCCAATCTGCTCACTTCAGGCCATGCCCAGATTCCCTCTGTCCGCACAGATTCAACTCGGTTCGCAGTGCCTGAAACGAGGCCTCCCTCTCCGCCTTCTCCTCTCCAATTTTCTTTCCTTTCCCCTCCTTCCTTCACTTCGCTCCCGCTTTCCCCCTCCCGGGTCACCGGTTCTCTTCCCCACTCCTCTAACGCACTGGGGAGGGGGGAGAGAGCACAGGCCCCTATCCTCAAAGTGACGCTCTGTGGGCGTAGAGCCAGTGGTCACCTTTTCCCGCCCCGCGGGGGTTTGTAAGTTACTTACCTTCATCTCAAGGCTCAAGAGGCCGTGCGATCTGTCAAATGCGCAGGCGCACTTGGTCTCCTCCAAGAGGACTAACGCGTTCCCGTCACCCAGGAGACCGCGGGAACAGTAACCAATCAGCGAGCTCTAGCTGAAGGGCGGTCCCTCGTTGGGGGGGTCCTCCTAGGGGGAGGGTGGGAGGCGTGGACTTGAATCACGTGACGCGGGCGGAGGTAGGCCCACTCGCGTAAGGAGGCCTTGCGGTGCCTTGACTTCCTGGTTGAGCTCTGATTGGATAAGCCCCGGGGACTCGCCCGAGAGAGGTGGGCCCTGTGAGCCCTGAAAGGCGCCTGCGTAAATTTCGTCCGCCGGTTACTAAGATGCCAATGGTGGTGGGGTGGGGGCGCCGAAAATCAAGAAAACGAAAAGGCACTGATCATTGGATGAAAGGAGAACGGGAATTTGCTCTTGGGGCAAATACTCTTACACAGTCAGCGCAAAGAGGACTTGGATGGACTCTTGCGTCATCTTTTTTTTTTTTTTTCTTTTCCAGGCTTCTGGACTAGAAGAAATAGGATGTGAGAAGTAGTTTTTTTTTTTTTTTTCCCCAAGGCGTTAATAGGCCAACTAAATTGGGCAAGAAAAATGAGCATTAATTGCTTCTTTAGACTTTGGACCTAGCAACTTTTCCCCAGATATTATGCCCTGCCATAGATTTGTGCTTTATTATTTACCGTTTGGAAGTACTTCTTTTGCCCAAATATTTGAAAGTGCTTAACAATCCACGCTTTTCTTTTCATCATTAGGTAGGAATCTTATTGACCTACGGGAAACGAAATAATTTCAAAGAACTAATGATGGGTATTAACATTCTCAAGTAGGGTACTGTTCCCTGGCGTGGGGGGTTTGTTTAGTTTAGGCTTCCCTTTAGTTTCAGTTGCGAGAGCTATCCTTTAAAATGAAGATGTCAATAGGCTACTGAGTGGAAAAGAAAAAGGTTAGAGAAGCAGAAATTCAGAAATTGGCCGTGCAACATTTAAAAGCGTGAATGGGACTTTTTAGGTTTGAGAAATGTAGGGTAAATTAATGTAGATAAAATTTTACCTCTACCCTCTATGGGTTTTTTCAACTAGACCTGAGAAGTAAGCTGACCTAAGAGAGATTAACAGAAATTAATTTATTAAGAAAAATTAACACTACAAATTTATGTGTTATCTGAAATGGGAAAGGCCCAAAGAAATGATATATACTTTTATATTAGGTTGAACAAAGCATGGTGAGGCTAAACAAAAATAATCGTTTTAATAAGGCCTGTTTGTATAGATTCTCAATTTCAGCTTCTTCTTGATAAGAATGCTATTTTCCTTCTGGTACAGGGAGACTTATCTTTCACATGGGAATTTTTAATCCCCTGTTTCCAGGAAGAGAAGAAATTTTTTAAAAAGGATTCTCTTTTATCTGCTGTTTTTTTTAGGTACCTTCAACTCAAAATAATCCTTATGTCAAAGTGGCTTATTTGGGAGTAGCATATTCTGCCACGCTTTAGGAGAAGTCTACATAAAGAGAAATACAATTAGACCAGAAAAATTAAACTCAGGAGAGTGTGTAGAGTCCTGCAGACTAGGGCAAAGCACTTCAAGAGATTCAAAGTAGGTGTTATTTATTAGACTATTGGTTTTGTCTCAGAAGAGGAAGTTAATGTAAAGTGCCAGAGTAAGGATATGAGGAATTGAAGGAAATCAACTTATTTAGACATAGTAGGATTAGGCTTAGTGGGGTTCTTTTG